>NC_089583.1:49627383-49936343 GCF_019320115.1 Miscanthus floridulus | reverse complement strand
TCTAGGACGTAACCACCTAGCACATATCTAAATACATGTTATACAACACTTTCACTATTGGATCACTCATCAAAGCTCTCAACCTTGAATCACTCTCACATGCTCTTTATCTCTCGTTTGACCAAGCGAGCTCATCTCCAACTCTTCCAATGTCTTCTTGGAGGTTAACCTAGGATGTGAGGAGCGTTTATGGGTAGTCATGATCATCCTTGGTCATCAAGAGTTTATGTTAGGCAGGCACCACTACTATTACCCTGACTTTGGATACTTGTTTGTCATTTCATTATGAGTCTCGCACTTCATTTAAACAATGAACTACTTAATCATGCTTCACTAAGTTATACCAACTTACTTAAGTTGATCATAACCTTTACTTAATCAATGGGCTTGGAACGTTTAATTGCTTAGTTGGCTAGCTTCAATAGAAGTCGAGTGTGAGTGGGAACTCACTCGCGCGCGTGTAGGAGCTACACCGAGATTAAGTAATCACATAAAACTTGCAAGGGACTCAATTTGACTCAACTTGCTCAACATGACTAAGGACCAACCCTTAACTTGAGTTAACTAAGTGATGATCAATTGTTGATCTCCGCTCAAGAGAGGGGTAAAGTCACTGTGAGTGTTGAATCTCAAGTGACATAGCTCGTGGAGTAGCCAAGGACCATCCATGGGATAGTAAGCTTGAGTAACCACCCATAGAGACCACATGTCACTTATGGGCATGGTAATCCAAGTACTTAGTGGTGACTTGCTTATTACATGGATTCAGCACAAGGGGTGATGCAGTGTAGATGAGATGTCATTACACCAGTACCCATTCAAACCATTCATCGATCTAAGAGCCACATTGAGGAAAGGTCAGAACCTTGAGGCAACCCTTATCACGGGTATGGAGGTTCGTCCTTGGTGTCCATGTGGGATAGTTGTACACCTTTGTAGAGATCTTTTCAAAGCCTAAAGTCTTTGGATGAAATTGTTCGGTTGTTCTCTCTTCCAGACTTAGTGTAGTGAGAATGATTGAACTTGATGATGAGATAACTTATGTAGTGTTGATCACTTAATAATGTCCTCAAATGTTACTTGTCAACACAACTATACTTGTTAAGGAATGAAATGTGAATCATGAGCATATCATCTTCCAATGAATGTCATCCTTTTATGCAAATTTACAAATGCCTATTAATCCTTTGCATCCACCAAGTATATATTGGAATAAGCCCTCTGAGTATGCAATGTACTCATGGTGCTGCCGATAAGTTGTTTTGTAGGAACTTTAGACTTGATGACCATTTGAGCCAAGCTCAAGTGAAGTTGAACTATAGTAGACTACGAGATGGGCATCCCAATTACTCTAATGTTAGTATAAAAGTGAAAGAGAGAGAACTTAGTTAGGATATGGGTTAATTGATGAATTGCCTTGACATCATGTTAAGTTTGTTCTTCTACTTATATTTTACATACAATGATGTAACTTGTTAATTACTTCTCAATATATGATGATATGATTGTGTTATGCGAAGTGCTTGATGATTAGCTTGTGAGATGTAACTCTGCTTAAAGATCTTGGAAGAGGAGGTGCGGATGGCACTCTCTTGGGGATCCTCGGTGTTAGTTTAGCCAAAGTGGGTCGGTCAAGTGGATGACACCCAGTTTAGTTAAATTAAAGCGGCAGACCCCCACACCGGCCCCTTTGACTATCTGCTCCCCAACCACTATGCCTGTAGAGGTCACATGCCGCCACCTAGGATCCGATGTTGGTGCAAGCACCTCCCGCGAGGAGGGCAAAATAGGCCCTTTCACATGGTCCCAACACAAGGAGCCGATGGAAGCTCATTTTTTCAGCTTCATCAGACACCTCATGCGTGTGATGAGCGCATTTTCTGAACTTCATGTGAAGAGTAGCAACTTGTTAGACTCTGCATGCAGAACACCTTCAAGAGCCATGGTACCAAAAAACAAGTCATGCTACAAATCTTTCTATAGTAGTCACAGTCTCTCGATCTCTCATGGAGAAGAACAAGAAGTATGTTCTGGAGCCGCCCACCATTGAGAAGTTCCATGATCTCTCCAAGCATCTCCTAGGTTTGTGCAATCAGTCTCCTCCTCTAGCAAATTGTGTGCACCATACTCTCTGATCTCAATACAAGATTTTGTTATATATCTCCCAACAGGAACAGATATATTTAAATACATGCTCAAATGCTAGCATGATTTATTTTACCATAACAATGACCATTTGTGCTCGATGCAGTACAACATTTTCAGGGCATGACATGTCATGTCGCTAAAAGATACAAAGGATACAGATTACGCTATCATGGATTAGGTGTATTAGTTTTTTTTAATATAGTATAGACGTAGAATGTTTTGTGATTGATAATTTTTGAAACCGGTCATTACTAGCTCTGCAAATATCAAGAAATTCCAAAATTGGTCACACTTAATTCTATAAGTTCTTGTCGTTAGAGATGTAGATACAGTGAAGGTACTCAATTTAGTTGAGAAACTTTACTATTATATAATGAAGGGACCGTGACATCTAGGAGAGGATAAATTAGGCTTTCCAAACTCTAAACTAATTGGACCACTATTTTCTACTTATCAAAACCTATACATAAATCTATCTAGATGTGTAACTAGGTTTTGCTAAGTTATGTTGTTATCTTTACCCCAAAAAAGTTATACAACCTAGGTTCGAGTCCTTTTAACTAACCTAGCAAGCTAAATAGAAAAGTAAGCACACAACCTATATAAGCAATGTAAATAATGCAAAAGCCTAAAGGTAAAGAATACAAACCCCTATTATCGATTATGATTTTGCCCTGAGGTGTCAAGAAGCTCATGCTTCCCCCCTAATTCTCATTGGAGCGCCTCGCAAGGATGCCCACACGAGGCCTAGGCTCTTGGTTAGGTAAATTTGTGGATAGCCATGGTCCTTCCCCACATTCAAGTGGGTCTTCGTGATTGCCATCTCTTGAATCACTCCCCACTGTCTTAATTATCGTGTTTTTGGCCAAAAAGATGTAGGTCACATGTCCCCTTGAGTACATGCTTGGCAGGCTCTCCACACATTGTAGGGTCTCACAAGACTACAAGCCCATAGTGTATAAGAAAAGGTGTGCTCAAGCACCAGGTCTTAAGAGAAGTGCAAACCTCACTAAAACTAAGCCTAAGCCTAGAGCAAAGTGCCAATATGCAAGTTTAACTTGCCTAAGAACATCACAAAGTACTATGTTAATCACCTAATATTTTCTTAAGCATAGGTGGTTGCTAGAGCACTTAGAATATATCCTCAACTCTCTAGGAACTTCAACACACTCTAATACCTTTCGAAGGCCAGCCATGGGGGTATATAGCCCCAAAGAGCAAATATATTTGTTGAGCTCAGTCTGCAGGTTTGCAGAGAGCATTGGAAATTTCGGTGACCCCACTAGAGAATTCTGGTGCCTTGCTACATCAGCTAGCTGTTGGAATTAGTCATTGCTTACTCAGCCAACCATTAAAGCCCTTTTCTCTAGTGCTTTATCTAGTGCATTCACCAGAGTTTTCTAGTGGCTTTAATAAGCTTTTTGCATAGCTTTGGGGGTAGCATTGCATTCTCTTGTGCCCCTCTCTTCTCTAGCACTCGATATTTTTGATGGGAGTTTAAACCTTCTATAGGAGAATCCCTTGTCCACTGTATTATCTGGTGGTTGTCCCTCGAAACCACTAGACCTTTCCAGAGACACTGTCTCCCAGTTGACTGTAGTTAATGACCATTATAAACCGCCAATATAACATGTATAAGGGCATAAATATAATCACCAATGTAGGTTTAGGGGTTTAAACTAATAAATTCTATAAGTTTTGGTGAATCTGTATTTTTTGTAGGATTTATCCAGAAAACCGTCAAGGTGGACCTACATTTCAGATTTAATTGCGCTTATCCATAGCAAAACCGACGTGGGGAGACTCTAGAACACTCTAGAAGCCACGTCACCGAAGCAGAGGGAGAGAGGCTACCAAGTGGGGCTGCTTGGTCCCTAGGGCGCACCTATCAGCCCCTCATTGCTATGTTCGTTCTCCACCACCTCCTAGATTGCATCTACGCCGTTCTCTAAGTCGCTTTGATCCAAGGGCTCACATTGGACGCTCCGGGCTATATATACCAGCCCCTGCCACATCCCAGGCAAAACCCAAGTCATCAAGTCATTTGACAAGATAGAAACCCTAATCATCCTTAGAGCTCCACCATATTCTAGGGCATAGCTAGTTAGGCTAGGTCTAGAGGGAGGCAAGCAGGCTTCGCTTGGATTCCCGATCGTGTCAAGAGTGTGGTTTGGTATAATCTTTGTACCCCTCTCTCTTTTGTACTCCATTACTTTTATATGCTAGTTACAGTTTTTATGACAATATCAGTATTCATCTTATTCATGTTCTTCGTTATAATGTTCAGTGTCTACTTTGATTATATGCTTAGTATAGTTAGATTATCGTCATGTTCATGCATAAGTTCGTATGGCGCTCACTCTAAGGTACCATGGGTGGGTGGTCGACATTGTGTAAGTGTGGTGCTTATACATTGTTTACCTGCGAATACACCCTATATTCTAGATCATGTGGTAGATCGCAGATGTGACACTCTCGTTGAGTCCTTTGTAGTTCACTCCCTAAATATAGGCGCACATAGGGTTCGGTTACGAAGGAAGGGCAAGCTATGTTCTTAATCTTCCTTAGTAGTATCCCTTATGTGTAGACATGATGATGATCTTAGCAATGATTACTAGGTGTAATTGCACTAATTAACATATACTTTAACTTGTAATTAAGAATGACTTAGAAATTATTCCTCTAATATCCTACCTGACCATGCTAATACCATAGAAAGGAGTACTCTGAGCGATTTATTATTATCATTGATCAATACTTATCATATATCTTATCCTATGACTTACCCCTGTTATGAGTAGAATATTGGTTATGGTTTATTTCTCCTTCAATAGTATAAGTTATCAATACATATCCATGCTAGACCTTCCCTGTGGTAAAAATATAAATAACGATACCTAGAATACTCTCAGGTAAAATGCTACAATGGTATAATTATCTGTGTGCTTTCAAATCCTTTCATTCTTATATTTATATATTCTTTCTAGTCACATAAAATGATAAAGAACTACTTAGTATTATTCTAGTAGTAATACTAAGAAATGTCAACAACCATCTTTGGCATCATCACTAGGGATGACAACCTAGTAAAGTAACGTTAGGAGATATATGTTTATAATAGGTGGCTACTTAAAACAAGTGACACGTTAATAAATACCAATAAGCATTTTTGGCGCCGTTGCCAGGGATAGATTTAAAATTCTATTCTTCATAGCGACACTAAGAAATGTCAATAAGCAGTTTTGGCGCCATTACCAAGGAAGGTAGCTAGGCAATGGAAGTATTGATAAACTTATACTTATTGATGAGATCGAGGAAAACCATTAACCTCTGCTCAAACAGGCCTACCATTATTTTGTCTACTTGTGTATCTTATGTAGGGTAATGTATGACCGGTTTTGACCTTCCGACAAACTACGTTGAAGATCTAGAAGCATTAATCAGAAGGACTAGAGCTAAACTCAAGAAACTTCCAGCTTTAAAGTTAGAGGACAACCATATAAGGTGAAGCTTAACACCTGAATTTGAAGCTATGGCTAATAGGACTCTATGTGAATTCTCTGCTCCAACGATGGCCAACATCCATACTAGATCAACAGTCAATGTCAGAGATAATGGATTTGAGCTCAAGCCAGCTCTCATCAACATGGTGCAAGCAAACTAGTTTTGCGGAAAGGCACATGAAGATGCAAGTGCACATCTCCAACACTTTCTAGAAATTTGTAGCACTTTCACCATCAAAGGAGTAACCCAAGATGCCATATTACTTCACCTCTTCCCATTCTCACTCTTGGGGAAGGCAAAGCAATGGTTTTACGCCAACAAAGATAGAAATACTACATGGGATAACTGCTCCACTGCCTTTCTAGCAAAGTTCTTTCCCACAGGCAAGACCAATGCTTTGCATGGGAGAATCTCAAGCTTTCAGCAACAACATAATGAATCTATCCCTGAGGCATGGGAATGCTTTCAAGATTACATTATGGAATGTCCTCATCATGGGATGGAGAATTGGCTATTCATGTAGACTTTCTTCCATGGGCTGACCAATAGTACCCATGAGACTATGGATGCTGCTACTGGAGGTGCATTCCTATCACTCACCATACCAGCTGCAAAAGTTCTTATGGAGAAGATGGCCTCCAACCAAGGTTGGAATGAAGAACATGTTCAAACTCGCAAAAGAGGTGGAGGTATACATCAACTCAAGGAGGTAGACATACTATCTGCCAAGATAGACTGCTGATGAAGAAGCTTAAAGACCGAGCTAATGAGAAACAAGAAGTCATGCACATTCATGATTCTCGCATGACATGTGAAGTATGTGGAAACACTGGGCATTCAGGGAACAGCTGTCCTGAAACCCAAGAGAATGTGAACTTTGTCAACTACAACAACAACTACTGTCTATGACTTCGAAGCAAGTGTCAACATTATACCTAAGGTAATTTATGATAAAATTCATGGAGATACTTTATTGTACATAAAGATGTGTTTGCAGCTTGTAGATTAGTCTCTCTGTTACCCCAAGGGAGTTCTTGAAGACGTAATTATTTGAGTGGGACAATCATATGTTCCCGTAGACTTTGTGGTTTTGGAAATAGGTGGAGACGTAAGGGCACCCATTATTTTGGGCTGACCTTTCCTAAGCACTGCTAAAGCCATCATCTATGTGGATAGTGCCAAGATTTGTTTCGTAATCAAGGATAGAAAGGAGAAGTTTTCTTTCAAGAACTATATCTTGCAATCGCCTGGACATCTGCAAACACTGTACCCGCCCAAAGAGACAACAGTGACCAAGAAGAAGAATAACAGAAGGAGGAAGAACAAAGCCAGATGATCACAAGAAGAATCAGTCAACATGATCAACACACTCCGATCAACACCTCCTCTCTTCACCATTCCTTGCTAAGAAGGATGATCTAGGCATACCAATGATCGAGTGTACCATTGGACAAAGAATCTTCCACAAGACATTCTATGACATTGGGTCGGGTGTCAATATAATGTCCAAGGTAACATATGAATACCTATTCGGTGATGAACCTCTGTTCTCTACATATATGCAATTGCAGATGGCGGACCAATCAATCTGATTTTTAGAGGGAATAGCAAAAGATGTCATGGTAAGGATACATGATCTGTTTGCCCTTGCCAACTTCATGGTTCCAGACATGGGAGAAGAACAAGAAGATGATACACCCATAATTCTTGGAAGACCATTCCTCAGCACCACCAACGCGATCATCTACGTCAGACCTGGACAAATCCACTTCTAATTCCCTAGAGAAAAGTTACATTGTTATTTCAATAGTTATACCACTTATGAGCAGCCGAAGAAGTACTGCTCTAGGAGGAGACATTGATCATCCCAAAACCAAAAGAACCAACCCCTAGAGAATGAATGGAAGGAAGATGAAGAACCTATGAATGATGAACCTACTCTACCAAAGTCAAGTTCATAGACCAAGCAGGTATGGAAAGAAAAGGTAACATCATCACCAAAGTCACAAGAAGTGCAACCATCAGGGTCTCCATCCGCAAGACCACTGATGCACCCAATGAAAAAACAAGATAGGAAAAGAGTCCTATCCGAAGGACTTAAAAATTACTTTTCACTTTAGCATATTTACTTTTCTGCATCAGCATTGCATTTAGAAAAGAAAAATAAAAAGCTTCATTCTCATTGCATCATAAAACTTTAAACGCCATGTGAAAAATTTTCTCGGTGTGTAAAAGCCTAAGGGAATATTCACCATGGTGGCATAAAAAAAAATATCATGCATGCATATTTTCTTTCTACATTATATAAATAAGAAAATCTAAAAATATTTAATAGACATCCTGCTAGAACTTTGTCAATTAGAAATCTGTCTAAACCCCCAAGGATAACAAATCTTTGATTGGCCGACCGCTAACCCTTATCCTAATCTATGCCATGAGTTTTGGGTGTTCTTGCTAGAGTATTTTGCCGGATGATCAAGAGTAAAGCCATCCATCTGAAGTGCATTTTCCCAAACTATCGCTATGACCACTGCACAAGGAACCATACTTCTAGACGGATGAGAAAGACTTTTTGTTGGTAGACTCACTTTAAGAAGGACCATGTCAACATCCAGCTTGGGGGAGGAGCATCCCCCATGTATCTAACTAAGTATTTCTTTCCCTTTCGGTTTTACTATTTTTAAGTGTGCTTCATATTTGCTAAAGAAATAAAAAGATGCATAGCAAACTAAAAACAAAATAAAAATTTATCTTAGCTAGCTATATATGTTAATGTGTGATCTTAAATTATGAAACAAAATAAAAGTGTGTGTCTAATTTTCTGTTTTTAGGAGCTAAATAAAAGAACTCTGAGGATAATCTCATGTAATGAAAATGATGAATAGTTGCTCTATCGTAATTCCTTTCAAGTACGTAATTTTCAGCCTTGAATTCTCCTGAGTTTTGGATGAGACTATTTTGATATAAGAATGTGCTCTTAACTTGAAACTTGTGGGTAGCATATGCTTGATCTAAGTCTAGGTAATTGACGGATATGATATGCGAAGGTCTGAGCTGCTGTTTATCTTGTTCCAAGTGATACTAAAGTTCTAGAGATTTATCTTTAGAAAACATAAAAATCCTATATGATGAGCTCCTATATGACAAAGCTTGAATTCCTACCAGAGCCATATATTATATTTAGATTAAGAAAACTTCCACTCATATATGTTGCTTGCATTGCATTGAGTTTAGTCAAGCTTTGTTGACCCTTATGAGAAGTTTGTCATGCTCTTGAAATCAAGATCACGTACACACCACCCGCATATGCACTACTCCTACACTGGGGGTAGGCGTAGCAACATACGATTCCATCTAGATCCACCCAAAAATATTTTGCTCCTATACTGGGAGTAAACACCAAAAATATGCCATATACGGTATCCACCAAATAAATGCTCTAAGTTCTTGTTACCATCTCTCAAAAGTTTTGTTGCAGAAAAGATGCATGTGGCTATGCAAAAGTTATTCATAAAAAAAAGAAAAGAAGAGATTGAGAAAAAATGAACAAGTGTCCGAGAGATTTAAAACAATGGGTACTTAGATGCCCGCCTAAAAGAGAGAGAGATAAATAAGATAGCCCATGTTCTCTTGCAAAGTTGTTTCTAAGTTTTAAAAGAGAGATATGTTTTCAAGGAGCATAGTAGAAATAGGTTAGCCACCATATATATCCGCACACGCACATCTTGATTTGATTGTATGACTCAACTCTCTTTGGATCCCAGGTTTGACTTTACAATATATGTACTGCTTTTTTATGCTTTCTCCACTCCTATGAGCTCCACATAAGCCTTTGTTGTAGGAAGAGAAAGGCATAACATCACTTTTGCCTTGGTAAGGATCCACAAATACCACATATGTTGAGAGACTTGAGAGTGTCATACAATGGAAGCTCTGAGTTTTATTTTGAAAATATATAAAAACTCTAGAATAATAGTTGAACAAAGAACTTGAGATATAATGCTTGACTTAATCGTTCTGTCTTTCAATTACTCAAGACCCAAGTGACAGCTGAGAAGCCCCATGGTTGAAAGTAATATGGGTATGTTTGAAAGTCAGATCAATTTATTCTAATCCAGAGGAGAATTCTTGTTTGAACGCATGTGTACTTTTGAGGAGTTGCTACGATGTTTTTAAAAATCTCGAAACTCCTGATCCATTTACTAAGTTTAGCTTTGCTAAGGGACTAGCAATGGTTAAGCTTGCGAGAGTTGTTGACGGTAGTTAACAACCATTATAAACCATCAATATAACATGCATGTATAAGGGCATAAATATAATCACCAATGAAGATTTAGGGCTTTAAACTAATAAATTCCACAAGTTTTGGTGAATCTGTATTTTCTGTAGGGTTTATCTAGAAAACCATCAAGGTAGACCTACATGTCAGATTTAATTGTGTTTATCCGTAACGAAACCGACATGGGAAAACTCTAAAACACTCTAGAAGCCACATCATTGAAGCAGAGGGCAAGAGACTACCAAGTGGGGCCGCATGACCCCACCTGTAGGCCACTTGGCCCCTAAGGCCCACCTGTCAACCCCTCATTGCAATGTCAGTTCTCCACAGCCTCCTAGGTTGCATCTACGCTGTTCTTTAAGTCAGTTTAATCCAAGGGCTCATGTTTGATGCTCTAGGCTATATATACCAGCCCCTGCCACCCCTAGGCAGAACCCAAGTCATTAAGTCATTTGAGAAGACAAAAACCCTAATCATCCTTAGAGCTCCACCATATTCTAGGGCATAGCTAGTTAGGCTAGGTCTAGAGGGAGGCAAGCAGGCTTTGGAATTATTAGGTGTAATTGCACTAATTAACATATGCTTTAACTTGTAATTAAGAATGACTTAGGAATTATTCGTCTAATATCCTATCGGACCATGCTAATGCCAGAGAAAGGAGTACTCTAAGCGATTTATCATTATCGTTGATCAATACTTATCATATATCTTATCCTATGACTTGCACCTGTTATGAGTAGAATATTGGTTATGGTTTATTTCTCCTTCAATAGTATAAGTTATCAATACATGTCCATGCTAGACCTTCCCTGTGGTAAAAAATAAAAATAATGATACCTGAAATACTCTCGGGTAAAATGCTACAATGGTATAATTATTTGTGCGCTTGCAGATCCTTTTCATTCTTATATGTATATATTCTTTCTAGTCGCATAAAATGATAAAGAACTACTTAGTATTATTCTAGTAGTAATACTAAGAAATGTCAACAAGCATCTCTGGCATCATCACTAGGGATGACAACCTAGAAAAGTAATGTTAGGAGATATATGCTTATAATAGGTGGCTACATAAAACAAGTGACATGTTAATAAATACCAACACTCCCCTCTTGTACTACACGACCCTTGTCTCCATCACTGAGATCCTGGGCCCATCGGACCTATCTGGTGCACATACAACAACTTCGTGTCTTCTCATTTGGACTTTTTCACTTGATGTTTTGGACTTCTAACATGTATCGGTGTATGATCTTCTAAGCAACCCCATTGTCTTCCTTGAGGTGGTGATCACTTGATCTTCATGTTGCCTAAGTTCAGTCCATTCTTGTATCCAAATAAACTAAACCTTGGATACTAGCGAACCGCATTAGTCCAATTTGTCATGTTGCTAATCAACAACCAAAATCAACAATGGTCCATGTTAAGTACCATTTCCATATTTTTAGGACTATATACACATATATTCAAACCTTTTTTATTATCGTATAAAGCTCAAATATTGTATAGATTCAGAGCCAAAGCTTCAAAGTTGTCGGTCACTGTAAGCCCTAGTTTGGTTTTGGCTAATTGATGAAACCTCTTGGGCTAATCATTTGTCAAAGTGTTTGATTAAGATATGATGGTCCAGGGCCAAGTGATGGAGCAAGATGGAGTCCCTGGTGTTGAAGATGGACAAGTGATGTTGATCAAGCTCCACCTTGAAAAGGAAGAAAGAGAAAAACAAAAAAACCAATGATGATCAAGGCAAAGGTATCAATAGGGTTTTTGTTTTGCCAATCAAGATACCATAGAGAGTGTGATTGGGTTTAAGATATATAGCCTACTATGAAGATGGGATAATCATGGTTAAAATGGTTATCAAGTGCCACTAGGTGAATTCATGCTTGCATATGCATTAGGACCTACAGCCTGTTTGTTTGGCTGTGGCTTGTCGTAAACGATCGTAAATTTCCAGCCGGAACATTATTTTTCTCTCACATAAACCAGCCAGCAGTACTTCTTCACGAACCAGCAACGATATGAACCAACCAACCGAACAGGCTGCTAGTGTGCTAACAATTGACCCTTGAACGTGCACAATGGTGAGACACTTGGTATTTAGCACTTCCGAGCAGGGGTGAAGAGATTGGAGATGGAAAACAATGAAAACCGTGGACCAGACTCTAAGGTTTGGGGACTTGACTCTAGGTGGTGGGTTCGATGCCTAACCCTGAGCCTATGGGCTATGTGCGTCTTGGACTAGACCATGCTCGGAGTGCATTCGGACTGAGGCCGCGTTTAGTTCGGCCCCAGATTTGGCGCCGCCCAAATTCGCGGCACTGTTGCGGCACTGTTGTGCACTCTAGCGTTTTGTTTTTATTTTGTAATAATTTTCCAATCATTGACTAATTAGGCTCAAAACGTTTGTCTCGCAAAGTACAACTAAACTGTGCAATTAGTTTTTGATTTCGTCAACATTTAGTACTCCATACATGTACCACAAGTTTGATGTGACGGGGAATCTTTTTTTTGCATAGTGCTAAATTCTGGAATTTGGATGAACTAAACGTGGCCTGACTTTCTCAGAGTTTGGTTGGGTGCAGCTCCAGCAAAGTGGACACGTGGCAATCGGTGGAGCAACCAGACTCAGTGGGTGAGTCTGGTCGATTGGACCAGACCGAGTCCAGAGGCACAGGAACCTCTCTGTGTAAAATTCACCTTGACCGGACTCTACACTAGGGTGCGACCAGATGTGCCAGCACCATTGTTCCTCATCTAGCTTTGCATGCACGGTAGGACCTGACCCTAGGGCTGAGTCTGGTCGGCTCGATCGGACTCAATCTGGTCACTATTTCGCTCAATGGATTGTCTCTGAACTGACTAGACTCTAACTATGCTAGGGTCCATACGGTAGGACATGCGCGTGTTTAGTTTCACTCTAAATTTTTAAAAAGTGGTAAAGTATCTATTACATCGAATATTTACGGCTCGTGCATGGAGCATTAAATATAGATGAAAAAAACTAATTGTACAGTTTGGTGGAAAATTACGAGACGAACGTTTTGAGCCTAATTAGTTCATAATTGAACACTAATTGCTAAATAACAACGAAAGTGCTACAATAGCCCCAAATTCCAACTTCCTTAAACTAAACACGAGCTGAGAGTGCATGCGTGAGCGGTTGATCGACTCAACACAGTCATATCATTTGAATGTTACGTGTGGTGCGCTGTGATTCGCTAAGGAAGGGACCAGACCCGCACTGTAGCGGTCTGGATCAGAGTCTGGTCGCTGGGTCTAGTGCCCGTATGAAAACCCAATGGCTAGTGTTCCCTTGCTATAAATAGATGTTGGCCGGCTCATGGTTATTCTCTTGAACATTTTGATTATTCTTAGATCCTTGTGAGCTAAGCCAAATCTCTCCCACTCAATCTCTTGTTTGATTGTGCATCCAAGTGAGTTGGGAGTGATCAAAAGTGCATTTTCTTGAGTGATTGCATCTAGTGGCACTTAAGGATTGTTCTAGCTGCGGTTTTCTTATTATTCTTGATGGTTGCTGCCACCTATATAGCTTAGAGCAGCTTGAGGTGATTGACACGAGTTGATGATTGTTCATGGCCATCCCGATCAAGATTGTGAGGGGTTCTTAACCTTTCCCCATGGTAGATCACAAAAGTTACTCTAGTGAATTGCTTGTGTCATTGAGTACCCTCATTTGTGTAGGTTCTTGCAGTGCCCTTATATAGGGCTAGGCTTGTGACTCCTATTAGCTCGTGAATCACCAAGTGAATGATCGACATAACGGGGACTAGCGTGCCGATGAGCATTTGAACCTCGGAGAAAAATTCTGTGTCAATTGTCTTTTTTGAATTCTCCCAGTAGTCACTTGGTATTCATTGATTGATTGATTGTCACTTGCCATGTCGGTATAACATCTCTATCACCCCTTGTATTTACTTTTCATATACTTGTGTAGTGGTAGTTGTGGTAGCTTAATTTGCTAGAGTAGCTAAGTAAGTTAGTTGATTAGTTGTTTAGCTAGCTCTCTAGTTAGTTGAGTAGTGACATAGCTTCTTGGGTGCCTAGAGATTATAATCAACTAGAATTGATTGGATAGGTGGCTTACAACCCTTGTTTAGGGCTAGAGCAAAAAGCTTCACCTTTTATTTACTAACTAGTTGCTCTAGTGTTTTATAGAAATTTTATTAAGCTATCCACCTCCTCTAGCCATTTAGGACCTTTCAGTCACTAATAGAAATTATCAACATTCATATTTTAATTTAAATTCAAAAAAGATATAGAGCACTTGCGCGTTTCCGTCGGCTCTAGCACGTGATTTTTGGAGCGTTGGATCCGCGTGGGGACAGTAGTGGAAGCCATCTGATTCGCGTCTAGGACGCCCGTGCTCATGGCTCATCCCTCTCTCTCCCCACTGGCGGTGGCAGTAGGTTTCGGCGGTGCTAGTGCCGATAAGGGTGGCTGATTCCTCCTCCTCCTGGATCTGATCCCACTAGAGATGAAGACGACGATGGTGGTGGCTAGGGTTCTAGCGAGCCTTTCCCCCTCTTTCTCCTCCAACTTTGACGACAATAGTAGGGGCTGGCTAGGGGAGGCAGACAGGCTAGGTAGTGGGGAAGGTGGCCAGGCGGTTTTAGGGGCCCTAGCAGTGGTAGCGATGGCTGGGCCATGTCAGGACAAGGGAGTTTCACCATAATTGGAGAAGATGGCGGTGGCTGAGCTCATCGGAGTTGGAGAAGATGGCCTTGGTGGCAGGAGGAGGGAAGGGGAATAGGGAGGTCGCAATGGGTGCGGTGCCGAAGCTCCACGGCCACGGCCGTGACAATGGAGCTCCGGCAAGACCTAGCCACGCCGTGGCCGGGCGGTGGGCGTCTAGAGATAGAAGATGAACAATGCAAAAAAAATTGGGTGTGGGGTGGTGAAAGCTCTAGTTTGGTTTTGGTGAATTGATGAAACCCTATGTGCTAACCTAGTTTATCAAAATGATTATGAGATAGGTAGCACTACGCCAAGTGATGAAGCATTGGTGAAGATCATGATGATGATGATGGCATGGTGATGATCAAATGCTTGGACTTGGAAAAGAAGAAAGAGAAAAACAAAAAGCTCAAGGCAAAGGTGAAACTTGATAGGAGCTTTTTCATTTTGGTGATTGAGACACTTATTGAGTGTGATCACATTTAGGATCGATAGCCATACTATTAAGAGGGGTGAAACTTGTCTTGAAATACGGTCATCAAAGTGCCACTAGATGCTCTAACTCATTGCATATGCATTTAGGATCTAGTGGAAAGCTAACACCCTTGAAAATGTTTGTGAAAATATGCTAACACACATGCACAAAGTGATACACTTGGTGGTTGGCACATTTGAGCAAGGGTGGAGAAGTTAGTGAAGTAAAGGAGGTGATTGTCATTGTGAAATAGTGACCGGACGTAGGTCACGTAGTGACCGAACTCGGGGGAACAACATTCGATCAATTTTAGATGAAGTTGGCACGCTTGGGCTCTATTGTTGAAGTGACTGGATGCTAGGTCAAAATGTGACCGGACGCGACAGTGGTGAGTCCAGTCAGAAGAAACCAAGGCAGCATAACCTAGGGTATTGCACTGAACGCTGAGCTAGGTCCGGTCGAGGTACATCGGATGCGTCTGATCGAGAAAATGGGGCTCTGAATGCTCTTTGGAAGTGATAGGACTCCACGTTACTAGACCATCTGTGGCAGAACCTCCTAAGTTATAGGGCCCACATGCACCTGTCACTGTCCGACGACCTTTGACATTTATGCATATGTTTCCATTAACTTAAAAAGACTGTTGGGTGTCCTCGGGGAACCCCGAATCATACACGATTTCTGAGCAGGATCACGTTACAGAGTCATTGCAGTATTACAATATTTATTCAAATATCAATATCAGAGTAAAAATAGCGGAAGTCTTACAATAACATAGTTTACAAACCAGTTGTTTCAAACCTTAGCAACTAAGTTCGATGTTTATTACAAAACGGAATAGTGGAGTGGAATTATAATATAATACAAAACACACAATGAAACTGTCCTACCCAAGGGCCACACATTTACTTCACATCGTCATCACAAGGTACAACTATCATGCAGCACGATCCAAAACAGATCTGCTCATGAGGCTCACCTGCAATGAGGGTCAACGAACCCTAAATACAAAAGTACTCAACAAGACTTAACCGAAATAAAACTGATAGAACTCAGGAATGCTGGCTCATGGGATTCAAGATATGGCTTTAACAATAATCAAAGTTCTTTTACGTAAAAGCTCTTTACCAAAATTCTTTATATAGAAAACTTCATAAAATCATATACAAAGCCGACACGATCCATGTTGAGATCATGAAACTTCATATCCAACACCTTCACAAGCTTTATTCAAGTTCCAGTTATTAGTACTACGATGATGAACAGAGAAGTGAATCTCCATAACCGAGGAGCAACGATGATTCGAACTGATTAAACCCAGCTGGGGATTCCAGACCACACGACATATGCAGGTCCCCGACCTACATATATCAACCTACTCTCGGATCCTCTAAGGCAAGAACGGGTCCACGCCACCTGAGAATACAGTACTCCACCAATCCAGCCCATTGCCATGTGGGTACATGCTATTCCCGCCATCTCTCCACTCCTAGTGCGCGAGTAGCCATTCTCGTAATAGAATTGCCAAGTTTAGGCTTACCAGAGTATGTGGTTAGTACTACAAAGTCTCATTGCACACAGTTCAACAACGGACGTGCCTTAACCGACACAGGCGGAAAGAACCTGCTCACAAGACCTCCATGTCTTGTGGCTCACACACACTGAGTCCGCCCGGTCTAGATTTATTACTCCACATTCCCATATCACATGATAACATAAGTTAATCAAATCCCGTTTAAAGTTCGCAGGTGATAGGTAATCACCTGACTTTCATCGTTCTACGCATAGCTAAGCATAAATAGGCATATACGAATTTAAAACTGGTAATATGGTAATTATGGAATAACAAGGTGGGTAATGTACCAATTTGACTTGTACTTGACTCCTAATCACTTAATGTAGTAAAAAGAAGCAAAAATGAAATCAATTTGTAAAATACAAGGTAGGGTTGTATGCATCCGGGGCTTGCCTTCGTTGACGGAAAAGTCTGGTTCCTGTGACGTTTCACAAGTATTCGATCCGACCTCAACAAACGGATTAACGTCCTCAACAACTTGATTAACTACCACGTGTTCACCTTCGTTCACTACACGTAATAACAATGCCATGTTTAACATGATGCGAAATACGAAACATGATGCTCGATGATGGATGCAAAAATTAACAATTTGAATACAACTTTGCTTCGCGGTAGAGTTGCAAGTCAAACAACTAAATCTTTTTCGTAACACATACATCATTTGCCAAGGATCATTATCAACTAATGACCCAAGGTCATCACTCAATCCAAAATTTCAAACAAAACCTAAATCATCAAAGGTTACTATTTACTTTTATGAATTAATTATTTAATTCAAAATTATGAAATAAATCAACTTATTCTAATTGAGCTCAAAATTTTAGTAAATGTTCATTACATGATAACTAAGTGGCAAAACAAATTTTATAATTTTTGGATAAATAAATAAGCCTAGAAAAATTATGGAAATCCATTTATTAATAAATTGAGCAATTTTTATCACATTCAAAAATTACTAAAAACATTATTTCATATTTTCTTAAATAATATACATCACAGAGAAGTCACACAAAAATTTTCATAATTTTTGGAGCTCTAAATAAATCTACACAAAAATAACAAATTACATCACTATTCATTCAAATCTGAAAATAGAAAAATCCATTTGAACGCTGAGTCACTGACAAGGGTCCCACCTGTCATCCCTAACCTCGCGCGTTTGACCACGACGGCGACGGCGCTGACCGCGTAAACTCGTCGACGGTGAGTCCAACGGCGACGGCCAAAGTACCAAAATGATCACCAAGACTAGGCGCATCGATTGACGTCCCTATCAGCACTGATTACGGCCCTATACTAGCTTCGTCGGCCATGGCGGACGCGGTGGCACGGCAGCGCTACGCCGGCGACGTGAGACCTAAAGCTTAAACAGAAGGCCTAGGAAGCATCAGCAGCTCACCCCAAACGCGACTGAGTAGAGCACAAGGCCGGAGGAGCAACGGAGAGGTGGGGGTCGACGTTGAGAGCACGGCGGAGCAGATCGTCGTCGGTGGCGATGTTCCGGAGCTGTGGTGGTCAAAATGAGAAATCAATGGGTCATGGAGGACTACAGCATCGTGGCGAAGCTGAAACAAGACTCAGCAGGGGCAGAGGATCACCGTAACACGCTGGCCACGGCGAAGCGCTCGCGACGGGGACGCTCGGCCGCGAGGAAGAAGAGCGCGCACCGCGAGTTTCGGTGAAGACAAGCCACAAGGACTGGTTTGCTGGACGCAAGGAACTAGCGAACATGCTCTTCAAGGTTGGAAAGCCTCTTCCCAATCAGTTGACCAGACAACTTGAACTTGTGTCTTCACAACTCGGTATGGACTTTGATACTTTAGAGAAATCTAGAATAAACCGACAGTAATACCCTGCCAATCCAGAAAACTCCGCACTTGATGAACTAAAAAATTCACAGTATTTACAAGTTTGCCGTTCGCCAAAATTCACAAATTACTCTCAAATTTTCATAACAACTCAAAAAATCTCCAAAACAAAAGTTGTTCAAAATCAAAAGTTCACAACTTTGCTTTGATAACCAACTCCAAATTCGGTCTAGATTTTGAAATGAACTTTTGAATTCAAATGGGAAATTTAACGAATTACGCCTTTTTGAATTACTCCAAATTTTACTAAACAACTTGAAAACTCCAAAAACAAACTTTGCTTAACTTGTCAAGCTCTACACTTTTTCTTTTGGACTCAACCCCAAAATATGCATAGATTTTGAAATGGATTTTTAGGGTAGGATTTAAATGCTGAAAATCGGGGTTTTCACGAAAAAATCAAAATCAAATAAACTTTGAACTTGAGTCAAACAATACAATTCAACACATACCACATGAATATAAACTTGTTTTAGTGTATGCATCTCAAAGTTTTTAATATGACCAATTGCCTTGCAATGCATATGATGATATGGCAGTTTTAGTATTTAAACACCCAGGGTGTTACAATCCTTCCCCCTAAAAGAAATCTCGCCCCGAGATTCAAAGCCATAGAGTAAGTAATGGAAAAGGAAATGTGTTAGTCCAAAAACATCCAGAACTTGTCCATAAAACAGCTGAGGTTCCTTTACAAAACACAATTTGTAGCAACCGAGCTCAACTAACATTACTCTATTCTATATTGACGCTAGAAACTCTGGAAACTTTTCTAACAAATAATCTTCTGATTTCCAGGTAGCTTCTTCTTTTGAATTTTGATTCCATTATATTTTATAGAACTTGATTGTCCATCTCTGAGTAACATGATCTTTCTGATCTAACACTCGGATAGGATATTCGGAGTAAGTTAAATCCGGTTCTAGTTCCACTCCTTCAACTTCAACATTCTGTTCAGGCACTCAAAGACACTTCTTCAATTGAGAAACATGGAACACATCATGCACAGCTGCGAGATGTTCTGGTAATTTCAAGCGATATGCCACTTTTCCATTCCTCTCTAAAATTTGTAATGGTCCAATATATCGAGGTGCCAACTTGCCTTTAACACCAAAACAGGTAACTCCCTTCATTGGTGATACTTTCAGATATACAAAATCTCCTTTGTTAAATACCAATGGTCTCCGTCTTTTATCCGCATAACTCTTTTGGTGGGACTGAGCTATTTTCAAATTACTCTGTATTTGCCTAACCTTGTCTTCTGTTTCTTTCACAAGGTCAACTCCAAAGAATCTTCTTTCTCCAGGCTCCGACCAACTCAACGATGTTCTGCATCTATGACCACAGAGTGCTTCAAATGGAGCCATTCTAATGCTTTCTTGATAACTATTGTTGTATGAGAACTCGGCCAAAGGTAAGCACTCATCCCACTTATTGGAATAGTTAAGGACACAACACCTTAACATATCTTCAAGTACTTGATTGACTCTTTCAGACTGTCCATTGGTCTATGGATGATAAGCTGTACTATACAGAAGTTTGGTACCCAATGAAGAATGCAATTGTTTCCAAAAGTTGGAGACAAACTGTGTACCCCTATCTGACACAATAGTCTTGGGTACTCCATGGAGACTCACAATTCGCTCTAAATACATCTTGGCATACTGTATAGTGGGATATGTATTCTGGACTGGAAGAAAATGTGCTGATTTGGTTAGTCTATCTACAATAACCCATACTGAATCAAATCCCTTTGATGTCTTGGGTAGACCAACAATAAAATCCATACTTATGTCCTCCCACTTCCAAGATGGAATAGGTAATGATTGTAATTCACCAGCAGACCTCAAGTGTATAGCTTTCACCTTTTGACAAGTATCACACTTTGCTATATATCTAGCAATCTCTATTTTCATTGTAGTCCACTAGAACCTTTGCTTCAAGTCCTGGTACATCTTGTTGCTTCCCGGATGGATAGATAACCTAGTAGCATGTGCCTCTTCTAGAATTGACTGCCGCAACTCAGGAACCTTTGGTACCACCAGGCGATCCTTGAACCATAACACATCTTCATCATCTATGCTGAAGCATTCTGCTTTTCCATTCTTGACTCTTTCCTTGATATGGGCTATACCCTTGTTTTCCTTCTGAGCAATAATAACTTGACCTCGAATAGTGGTTTCAACAATTATGTTGGTCAAACTACCTTGTTCAATTACTTCTAGATTCAACTTCTCCATTTCTTGACATAGCATCAAACCCATTGTTCTCACTGCTAGACAATTGCAATAACTTTTGCGACTGAGGGCATCTGCAACCACATTTGCTTTACCCAGGTGATAATGTACTTCCAAATCATAATCCTTAATCAGTTCTAACCATCTTCTTTGTCGCATGTTCAATTCTGACTGAGTAAAGATATACTTTAAGCTCTTGTGGTCTGTATACATATGGCACGTATTACCAAGCACGTAATGCCGCCAAATCTTCAAAGCATGAACCACAGCTGCTAACTCCAGATCATGAGTCGGATAGTGTTCTTCATGTTGCTTAAGTTTCCTGGACGCATAGGCAATGACTCGGCCTTCTTGCATCAACACACATCCAATACTAATACCTGAAGCATCACAATAAACATCAAACGGCTTCTCGATATCAGGTTGGGCTAATACTGGTGCAGTGGTTAACAGTCTCTTCAAGGTCTGGAAAGCCTCTTCACAATCAGTTGACCAGACAAACTTGACTTGGTTCTTCAATAACTCGGTTATGGACTTTGATACTTTAGAGAAATCTGGAATAAACCGATGGTAATACCCTGCCAATCCTAGAAAACTCTGAACTTGATGAATTGTGGTTGGCGGTTTCCAATCAAGCACATCCTTCACTTTGCCAGGATCAACTGCAACTCCTTCGGCTGACAAGACATGTCCAAGAAATTGCACTTCCTTAAGCCAAAAATCACACTTGCTGAACTTGGCACATAGTTGATGTTCTCTCAAGCGGGTCAGAACAATCCTATGATGTTCCGCATGTTCTTTCTTATTCTTGGAATATACTAAAATGTCATCAATAAACACCACTACAAACTTGTCTAGCTCAGGCATGAATACTAAGTTCATCAGATACATGAAATGAGCGGGAGCATTTGTCAAACCAAAAGACATTACCAAGTATTCATATAATCCATATCTTGTGGTAAATGCCGTTTTGGGAATATCTTCAGGCTTTATCTTAATTTGATGATACCCTGATCTCAAATCTATCTTGGAGAAAACTTTGGCTCTGGCCAATTGATCAAAAAGCAAATCTATCCGAGGTAAGGGATACTTATTCTTGATGGTCACTTCATTCAACGGATGATAGTCAACACATAACCTTAGGGTCTCATCTTTCTTTTTCACAAATATTGCCGGACATCCCCAAGGTGAGGAACTAGGTTGGATAAACCCCTTCTCAATCAATTCTTGTAACTGAGTTTTCAACTCGGCCAATTCCTTAGGTGGCATCCTATAAGCTCTCTGAGAAATCGGAGCTGTTCTAGGTTGCAATTCTATGTTAAACTAGACATCCCTATCAGGTGGTAGACTGGGTAGATCTTCTAGAAACACATCCAGAAATTCACACACTACCGGAATATCTCTAATCTCTTTGACAGCAGTTGCACAAACCTTGCCCACTGATCTTCTTAGGGTTGGAAGTTGGATGAGAAGTTGAGAATTACTATCAAGCAAACTTACTCTTAATGTCCTATTCAAAGCATCTATAACAACCTTATGCTGATACATCCAATTCATTCCCAAGATTACATCTATATCCTGATCCTCAAGGATAATCATGGTAGTGGGAAAAATATGCCACCCAGGTTTACGAGTACCTGGTATACTATTTCCTTAGTACACAGACGTCCCCCGGGTGACTGTATAAAGAAACTTTCCTTCATTGCCCCAATTGAAATTTCATGCTTCATGACAAATGTTCTATTGATGAATGAATGCGATGCGCCAGAATAAAAAAGTATAACTGCAGGATGATTGGCAATAGGAAACATACCCATCATCACTGGCTCCCCTTCTAGAATTTCTCCAGCTTGAATATAGAACACCCATCCTGTCTTCCTCTCATCTTTGCCCTTCTGAGCATTCTGATTGGGGTTCTTGTTTGGTGCCTGACCCTGTTGTTGATTGGCAGGGGCCTTCTGATAATTTTGATTAACCTATCTAGGATATGGACATTCCCTGGAGAAATGACCAGTCCTTCCATAATTGTAACACGGATTGTTGTGACACTAGGACGTTGGAACATTGCCACCAGGAGCATTGGTTGACTGTGAGTTCGAATAGGTTATAGCAGGACGGACATTTGACTGTTGCTCAGCTTGAGACTATGGCGGACGGTAAGGAGGACGATTATGATGTACTAGATGATAAATCACCCTCTGCCTCTTCTGATTTCCCCCAAAAGATCCAGACGACATACTCTTTTTCTTTTTGAGCTCCTTATGCTGCCAGTACTTTGACTCCGAAGCAATTGCAATATTTACGGCCTCATGGTAAGTGACATTGGTGCAAGTTGTCATCATTGTTTGCAGCTTGGTATTCAAACCTCTCATAAACCACCTCTTCTTCTTGGCATCAGTATTGACATGTTCTGATGCATATTGTGACATGTGATTAAATCTTGCCACATACTACATCACAGTTTGATCTCCTTGCTTCAAAGCAAGGAATTCATCTAACTTCATTGTCATCACTCCTTCAGGGATATAATGGGCTCTGAAGGCAGTACGGAACTTAGCCCAAGTTATCGGAATGCCAGCTGGTTGCATAGCCACTAAGTTCGCCCACCAAGCACTTGCTACTCCTCTAAGTTGTTGGGTGGTAAACGCAGGTTTCTGATACTCTGTTCATGGAATAAGGTCAAATTTCTGCTCCATGGTTCAAAGCCAGTCATCAGCCTCCAATGGTTCATCTGCCTTGGTGAACACTGGTGGTCTTGTGTCTATAAAATCAACATATGTAGCCTCCTGTCTATTATGGTGACGACCGTGGTTCCCTTGCATCTGATTCTGATTACTTAGAGCGATCTCATAAAGCAAACAGGAATTTTTAGCCGTCACATTGACAAGTGCAGATATAGCATCAGCTAGATTTGTTGGAACTGGTGGCGGATCTAGAATACCATCCTCATCTTGTGAAGTTCCAAGAACATACGAACCCCGCGTACGACACATCTGCTCAAAACAAGCCAAACTTTATTCACAAGCCTTTATTGAATTGCACAAAAGCTTACTCCAGACACATTACATAGGGTTTACTAATATAAACACCAACCTGTAAGTACTAAAACAAAGATACATAGCTTAACTATAACTAACTATTATACAACTCTAATCTTTTCCATGATTATTTCAAACTTCAGGCTCGGTATCCATTCTGAAATTATTACCGCCTTCATCATCACTTTCATTGATCATTACTAATCCTTCAGGATCTTCTTCTTCTTCCTCTTCTGATTCGTTATCATCGGCAAGGATGACACCGGGGTCCATGGCATCAGCTTGGGGCTCATGATTTGTATTTAGCAGATTACTAAGCCTATGAACTTCCTCATGCAGATAAGTATTATGTTCTTCTAAATCTTCTACATAGAATTCTAACTAATGAGTTCTAGCTCTAGCTACATTTTCCCTATATCATGCTTCATTCCTTCCCTCCACCGTACGAACTAATATGCTTTCACAGTTCCCATGCGCGGTGGTGAGATGCCTCAATTGACCCTGCAATTCTCCTACCTGTATAGCATCCAAAGCCCTATCTCTAGTAGCTTGTGCTAGCTCTATAGAAATCCTCTATATCTCTGTTTGGGGATCAGGCCTAGAACTGCTACTGCTAGCACCATCGTTTCTAGGGGCAAGTTGGTGACGAGGAACTCCTTTGGGTCTAGTGGACTTACGAGGTGTCATCTTGGCATGAGCCATACTGTAGGAAGCCAATTTAATCCAAGTAAGACCATTTGATCAAAGTCTAAAGAGCAGCTATGATGGATTACATTACACAAACCAGTCTCACTACTCAACTCCAGACTAAGAGGTGAAGGAAGTAATGAGTGAATTAATAATGATGCATGAATCGTTCTTATGAACCAAAAACTTCAAAGTTTATAATGCACATAAACAACATTTATTTTTTATATAGGGCACAGTAATATTACTACTCCACCACACAAAACTTTTTTAATCAAATATGGAATAGGGAGAAAGAATTAAGATAAGTCAGAAGCAATTTGGACCAAATTAACAAGTTAAATTTAGTCATCCCAAATCAATTTGAAGTTTTTGTAAAACAATACAACAAAAACCTTGCAACGATCGCTCTGATACCATTCTATGGCAGAACCTCCTAAGTTATAGGGCCCACATGCACCTATCACTATCCGACGACCTTTGACATTTATGCATATGTTTCCATTAACTTAAAAAGACTATTGGGTGTCCTCGGGGAACCCCGAATCATCCATGATTTCTGAGCAGGATCACATTACAGAGTCATTGCAGTATTACAACATTTATTCAAAGATCAATACCAGAGTAAAAACAGCGGAAGTCTTACAATAACATAATTTACAAAACAGTAGTTTCAAACCTCGCAACTAGGTTCTATGTTTATTACAAAACAGAATAGTGGAGTGGCATTATAATATAATACAAAACACACAATGAAACTGCCCTGCCCAAGGGCCACACATTTACTTCTCATCGTCATCACAAGGTACAACTATCATGCAGCATGATCCAAAACAGATCTACTCGTGAGGCTCACCTGCAACAAGGGTCAATGAACCCTGAGTACAAAAGTACTCAACAAGACTTAACCGAAATAAAACTGATAGAACTCAGGAATGTCGGCTCATGGGATTCGAGGTATGGCTTTAACAATAATCGAAGTTCTTTTGCGTAAAAGCTCTTTAACAAAATTCTTTATATAGAAAACTTCATAAAATCATATACAAAGTTGACACGATCCATGTTGAGATCATGAAACTTCATATCCAACAACTCACAAGCCTTATTCGAGTTCTAGTTATTAGTACTACGATGATGAACAGAGAAGTGAGTCTCCATAACCGAGGAGCAACGACGATTCGAACCGATTAAACCCAGCTGGGGATTCTAGACCACACAACATATGCAGGTCCCCGACCTACATATATCAACCTACCCTCAGATCCTCTAAGGCAAGAACGGGTCCGCGCCACCTGAGAATACAGTACTCCACTAATCCAGCCCATTGCCACGTGGGTACACGCTATTCCCACCATCTCTCCACTCCTAGTGTGCGAGTAGCCATTCTCGTAATAGAATTGCCAAGTTCAGGCTTACCAGAGTATGTGGTTAGTACTACAAAGTCTCACCGCACATAGTTCAACAATGGACGTGCCTTAACCGACACAGGCGGAAAGAACCTGCTCACAAGACCTCCATGTCTTGTGGCTCACACACACCGAGTCCGCCCGATCTAGATTTATTACTCCACATTCCCATATCACATGATAACATAAGTTAATCAAATCCCATTTAAAGTTCGCAGGTGACAGGTAATCACCTAACTTTCATCGTTCTATGCATAGCTAAGCATAACTAGGCATATACGAATTTAAAACTGGTATTATGGTAATTATGGAATAACAAGGTGGGTAATGTACCAATTTGACTTGTACTTAACTCCTAATCACTTAATGTAGTAAAAAGAAGCAAAAGCGAAATCAATTTGTAAAATACAAGGTAGGGTTGTATGCATCCGGGGCTTGCCTTCGTTGACGGAAAAGTCCGGTTCCTGTGACGTTTCACAAGTATTCGATCCGACCTCAACAGACGGATTAACTTCCTCAACAACTTGATTAACTACCACGTGTTCACCTTCGTTCACTACACGTAATAACAATGCCATGTTTATCATGATGTGGAATACGAAACATGATGCTCGATGATGGATGCAAAAATTAACAATTTGAATATAACTTTCCTTCGTGGTACAGTTGCAAGTCAAACAACTAAATCTTTTTCGTAACACATACATCATTTGCCAAGGATCATTATCAACTAATGACCCAAGGTCATCACTCAATCCAAAATTTCAAACAAAACCTAAATCATCAAAGGTTACTATTTGCTTTTATGAATTAATTATTTAATTCAAAATTATGAAATAAATCAACTTATTCTAATTGAGCTCAAAATTTTAGTAAATGTTCATTACATGATAACTAAGTGGCAAAACAAATTTCATAATTTTTGGATAAATAAATAAGCCTAGAAAAATTATGGAAATCCATTTATTAATAAATTGAGCAATTTTTATCACATTCAAAAATTACTGAAAAACATTATTTCATATTTTTCTTAAATAATATACATCACAGAGAAGTCACACAAAACTTTTCAAAATTTTTGGAGCTCTAAATAAATCTACACAAAAATAACAAATTACATCACTATTCATTCAAATCTAAAAATAGAAAAATCCATTTGAACGCTGAGTCACTAACAACGGGTCCCACCTGTCATCCCTAACCTCGTGCGTTTGACCACGACGGCGACGGCGCTGATCGACGTAAACTCGTCGACGGTGAGTCCAACGGCGACGGTTAAAGTACCAAAATGATCACCAAGGCTAGGCGCATCGATTGATGTTCCTATCAGCACTGATTACGGCCCTATACTAGCTCATCGTCGGCCATGGCGGATTCGGTGGCACGGCAGTGCTACGCCGGCGATGTGAGACCTGTAAAGCTTAAATAGAAGGCCTAGGAAGCATCAGCAGCTCACCCCAAACACGACTGAGTAGAGCACAAGGCCGGAGGAGCAACAGAGAGGTGGGTCGACGTCCTGAGCAAGCACGGCAGAGCAGATCGTCGTCGGTGGCGATGTTCCGGGAGCTGTGGTGGTCAAAATGAGAAATCAATGGGTCATGGAGGACTACAGCATTGTGGCGAAGCTGAATCAATACTCAGTAGGGGTAGAGGATCACCAGTAACACGCTGGCCACGGCGAAGCGCTCGCTGACGGGGACAGCTACCGGCCGCGAGGAAGAAGAGCCGCGCACCGCGAGTTTCCGGTGAAGACAAGCCACAAGGACTGGTTTGCTGGACGTGCAAGGAACTAGCAGAGCTGGGACATGCTTTACTGCTGATGGCGCGGGCGCTGGTTCGACGGCAAACGCTCAACGGAGTTATGACAACGGCGCCGGGAAAACAGAGGAAGGGAAACGGCGAAGGACGGCGACGGCTTCAGGCCTTAAGGAGCGGCCAGAAGCGCAAGGAAGCCACGCAGGAGCCTTTCCCATGCCAGCACGAAGCCAAGGACAGTCCACGCGCGCATCTGGAAGCTGAACCGAAGGTCGCCGGCGGTGTAGCTACGGCGGTGAACACTGTTCACAGTATTTACAAGTTTGCCATTCGCCAAAATTCACAAATTACTCTCAAATTTTCATAACAACTCAAAAATCTCCAAAAACAAAAGTTGTTCAAAATCAAAAGTTCACAACTTTGCTTTTATAACCAACTCCTAATTCAGGTCTAGATTTTGAAATGAACTTTTGAATTCAAATGGGGAAATTTAATGAATTACGCCTTTTTGAATTACTCCAAATTTTACTAAACAACTTGAAAAACTCCAAAAACAAACTTTGCTTAACTTGTCAAGCTCTACACTTTTTCTTTTGGACTCAACCCCAAAATATGCATAGATTTTGAAATGGATTTTCAGGGTAGGATTTAAATGCTGAAAATCGGGGTTTTCACGAAAAATTCAAATCAAACAAACTTTGAAATTGAGTCAAACAATACAATTCAACACATACCACATGAATATAAACTTGTTTTAGTGTATGCATCTCAAAGTTTTTAATATGACCAATTGCCTTGCAATGCATATGATGATATGGCAGTTTTAGTATTTAAACACCCTAGGTGTTACAATCCTTCCCCCTAAAAGAAATCTCGCCCCGAGATTCAAAGCCATAGAGTAAGTAATGGAAAAGGAAATGTGTTAGTCTAAAAACATCCAGAACTTGTCCATAAAACAGCTGAGGTTCCTTTACAAAACACAATTTGTAGCAACCGAGCTCAACTAACATTACTCTATTCTATATTGATGCTAGAAACTCTAGAAACTTTTCTAACAAATAATCTTCTGATTCCTAGGTAGCTTCTTCTTCTAAATGTTGATTCCATTGTATTTTATAGAACTTGATTGTACGTCTTCGAGTAACACGATCTTTCTGATCTAACACTCGGATAGGATATTCGGAGTAAGTTAAATCCGGTTCTAGTTCCACTCCTTCAACTTCAACATTCTGTTCAGGCACTCGGAGACACTTCTTCAATTGAGAAACATGGAACACATCATGCACAGCTGCGAGATGTTCTGGTAATTTCAAGCGATATGCCACTTTTCCATTCCTCTCTAAAATTTGAAATGGTCCAATATATCGAGGTGCCAACTTGCCTTTAACACCAAAATGGGTAACTCCCTTCATTGGTGATACTTTCAGATATACAAAATCTCCTTTGTTAAATACCAATGGTCTCTGTCTTCTATCCGTATAACTCTTTTGGCGGGACTAAGCTATTTTCAAATTACTCTGTATTTGCCTAACCTTATCTTCTGTTTCTTTCCCAAGGTCAACTCCAAAGAATCTTCTTTCTCCAGGCTCCGACCAACTCAACAATGTTCTGCATCTACGACCATAGAGTGCTTCAAATGGAGCCATTCTAATGCTTTCCTGATAACTATTGTTGTATGAGAACTCAGCCAAAGGTAAGCACTCATCCCACTTATTGGAATAGTTAAGGACACAACACCTTATTTGATTGACTCTTTCAGTCTGTCCATCGGTCTGTGGATGATAAGCTGTACTCTATAGAAGTTTGGTACCCAATGAAGAATGCAATTGTTTCCAAAAGTTAGAGACAAACTATGTACCCCTATCTGACACAATAGTCTTGGGTACTCCATGGAGACTCACAATTCGCTCTAAATACATCTTGGCATACCGTATAGTGGGATATGTATTCTGGACTGGAAGAAAATGTGCTGATTTGGTTAGTCGATCTACAATAACCCATACTAAATCAAATCCCTTTGATGTCTTGGGTAGACCAACAATAAAATCCATACTTATGTCCTCCCACTTCCAAGATGGAATAGGTAATGGTTGTAATTCACCAGCAGACCTCAAGTGTATAGCTTTCACCTTTTGACAAGTATCACACTTTGCTATATATCTAGCAATCTCTATTTTCATTTTAGTCCACCAGAACCTTTGCTTCAAGTCCTGGTACATCTTGTTGCGTCCCGGATGGATAGATAACCTAGTAGCATGTGCCTCTTCTAGAATTGACTACCACAACTCAGGAACCTTTTGGTACCACCAGGCGATCCTTGAACCATAACACATCTTCATCATCTATGCTGAAGCATTCCGCTTTTCCACTCTTGACTCTTTCCATTGATATGGGCTATACCCTTGTTTTCCTTCTGAGCAGCAATAACTTGATCTCGAATAGTAGCTTCAACAATTATGTTGGTCAAACTACCTTGTTGAATTACTTCTACATTCAACTTCTCCATTTCTTGACATAGCATCAAACCCATTGTTCCTCACTGCTAGACAATTGCAATAACTTTTGCGACTAAGGGCATCTGCAACCACATTTGCTTTACCCGGGTGATAATGTACTTCTAAATCATAATCCTTAATCAGTTCTAACCATCTTCTCTGTTGCATGTTCAACTCTGACTGAGTAAAGATATACTTTAAGCTTTTGTGGTCTATATACATATGGCACGTATTACCAAGCAGGTAATACCGCCAAATCTTCAGAGCATGAACCACAGCTGCTAACTTTAGGTCATGAGTTGGATAGTGTTCTTCATGTTGCTTAAGTTGCCTGGACGCATAGGCAATGACTCGGCCTTCTTGCATCAACACACATCCAATACCAATACCTAAAGCATCACAATACACATGAAACGGCTTCTCAATATTAGGTTGGGCTAATACTAGTGCAGTAGTCAATAGTCTTTTCAAGGTCTGGAAAGCCTCTTCGCAATTAGATGACCAGACAAACTTAACTTGGTTCTTCAATAATTCAGTTATGGACTTTGATATTTTAGAGAAATCTGGAATAAACCGACGGTAATACCCTACCAATCCCAAAAAACTCTGAACTTGATGAACTGTGGTTGGTGGTTTCCAATCAAGCACATCCTTCACTTTGCCGGGATCAACTGCAACTCCTTCGGCTGACAAGACATTTCCAAGAAATTGCACTTCCTTAAGCCAAAAATCAAACTTGCTAAACTTGGCATATAGTTGATGTTCTCTCAAGCGGGTCAGAACAATCCTAAGATGTTCTGCATGTTCTTTCTTATTCTTGGAATATACTAAAATATCATCAATAAACACCACTACAAACTTGTCTAGCTCAGGCATGAATACTGAGTTCATCAGATACATGAAATGAGTGGGAGCATTTGCCAAACCAAAAGATATTACCAAGTATTCATATAATCCATATCTTGTGGTAAATGTCGTTTTGGGAATATCTTCAGGCTTTATCTTAATTTGATGATACCCTGATCTCAAATCTATCTTGGAGAAAACTTTGGCTCTGGCCAATTGATCAAAAAGCAAATCTATCCGAGGTAAGGGATACTTATTCTTGATAGTCACTTCATTCAACGGATGATAGTCAACACATAACCTTAGGGTCTCATCTTTCTTTTTCACAAATATTGCCGGACATCCCCAAGGTGAGGAACTAGGTTGGATAAACCCCTTCTCAATCAATTCTTGTAACTGAGTTTTCAACTCGGCCAATTCCTTAGGTGGCATCCTATAAGCTCTCCTGAGAAATTAGAGCTGTTCTAGGTTGCAACTTCTATGTTAAACTGGACATCCCTATCAGGTGGTAGACCGGGTAGATCTTCTAGGAAACACATCCTAGAAATTCACACACTACCGAAATATCTCTAATCTCTTTGACAGCAGTTGCACAAACCTTGCCCACTGATCTTCTTAGGGTTGGAAGTTGGATGAGAAGTTGAGAATTACTATCAGGCAAACTTACTCTTAATGTCCTATTCAAAGCATCTATAACAGCCTTATGCTGATACATCCAATTCATTCCCAAGATTACATCTATATCCTGATCCTTAAGGATAATCATGGTAGTGGGAAAAATATGCCCACCCTAGGTTTACGGGTACCTGGATATACCATTTCCTTAGTACACAGACGTCCCCCGGGCGACTGTATAAAGAAACTTTCCTTCGTTGCCCCAATTGAAATTTCATGCTTCACGACAAACGTTCTATTGATGAATGAATGCGATGCGCCAGAATCAAAAAGTATAACTGCAGGATGATTGGCAACAGGAAAACATACCCATCATCACTGGCTCCCCTTCTGGAATTTCTCCAGCTTGAATATAGAACACCTGTCCTGTCTTCCTCTCATCTTTGCCCTTCTAAGCATTCTGATTGGGGTTCTTGTTTGGTGCCTGACCCTGTTGTTGATTGGTAGGGGCCTTCTCATAATTTTGATTAACCTGCCTAGGATATGGACATTCCCTGGAGAAATGACCAGTCCTTCCACAATTGTAACATGGATAGTTGTGACCCTAGGATGTTGGAGCATTGCCACTAGGAGCATTGGTTGACTGTGAGTTCGGATAGGTTATAGCAGGATGGACATTTGACTGTTGCCCGGCTTGAGACTGTGGCGGACGGTAAGGAGGACGATTGTGATGTACTAGATGATAAATCACCCTCTGCCTCTTCTGATTTCTCCCAAAAGATCTAGACGGTATACTCTTTTTCTTTTTGAGCTCCTTATGCTGCCGATACTTTGACTCTGAAGCAATTGCAATATTTACGGCCTCATGGTAAGTGACATTGGTGCAAGTTGTCATCATTGTTTGCAGCTTGGTATTCAAACCTCTCATAAACCACCTCTTTTTCTTGGCATCAGTATTGACATGTTCTGATGCGTATTGTGACAGGTGATTAAATCTTCCCACATACTGCATCACGGTTTGATCTCCTTGCTTCAAAGCAAGGAATTCATCTAACTTCATTGCCATCACTCCTTCAGGGATATAATGGGCTCTGAAGGCAGTATGGAACTCAGCCCAAGTTATTGGAATGCCAGCTAGTTGCATAGCCACTAAGTTCACCCACCAAGCACTTGCTGCACCTCTAAGTTGCTGGGCGGCAAACACAGGTTTCTGATATTCCGTGCATGGAATAAGGTCAAATTTCTGCTCCATGGTTCAAAGCCAGTCATCAGCCTCCAATGGTTCATCTACCTTGGTGAACACTGGTGGTCTTGTGTCTGTAAAATCAACATATGTAGCCTCCTGTCTGTTATGGTGGCAACCATGGTTTCCGTGCATCTGATTCTGATTACTCTGAGCTATCGCATGAAGCAAATAGGAATTTTCAGCCATCACATTGACAAGTGCGGTTATAGCATCAGCTAGATTTGTTGGAACTAGTGGCGGATCTAGAATACCATCCTCATCTTGCGAAGTTCCAGGAACATACGAACCCCGTGTATGACGTATCTGCTCATAACAAACCAAACTTTATTCACAAGCCTTTATTGAATTGCACAAAAGCTTACTCCAGACACATTACATAGGGTTTACTAATATAAACACCAACCTGTAAGTACTAAAACAAAGATACATAGCTTAACTATAACTAACTATTATACAACTCTACTTTTTTTTACTTCAAACTTCAGGCTCGGCATCCATTCCGGAATTATTACCGCCTTCATCATCACTTTCATTGATCATTACTAATTCTTCAGGATCTTCTTCTTCTTCTTCCGATTCATTATCATCAGCAAGGATGACACCGGGGTCCATGGCATCAGCTTGAGGCTCATGATTCGGATTTAGTAGATTGCTAAGCCTATGAACTTCCTCATGTAGATAGGTATTATGTTCTTCTAAATCTTCTACATAGAATTATAGCTCATGAGTTCTAGATCTAGCTACATTTTCCCTATGCCAAGCCTCATTTCTTCCTTCCACTGTACGAACTAACATGCTTTTATAGTTCCTGTGTGCGGTAGTGAGATGCCTCAATTGATCCTGTAATTCTCCTACCTGTATAGCATCCAAAGCCCTATCTCTAGTAGCTTGTGCTAACTCTACAGAAATCCTATGTATCTCTACTTGGGGATTAGGCCTAGAACTGCTACTACTAGCACCATTGTTTCTAGGGGCAAGTTGGTGACGAGGAACTCCTTTGGGTCCAGTGGACTTACGGGGCGTCATCTTGGCATGAGCCATACTGTAGGAAGCCAATTTAATCCAAGTAAGACCATTTGATCAAAGTCTAAAGAGCAGCTATGATGGATTATATTACTCAAACTAGTCTCACTACTCAACTCCAGACTAAGAGGTGAAGGAAGTAACGAGTGAATTAATAATGATGCATGAATTGTTCTTACGAACCAAAAACATCAAAGTTTATAATGCACATAAACAACATTTATTTTTATATAGGGCATAGTAATATTACTACTCCACCACACAAAACCTTTTTAATCAAATACGGAATAGGGAAAAAGAAATAAGATAAGTCAGAAGCAATTTGAACCAAATTATCAAGTTAAATTTAGTCATCCCAAATCAATTTGAAGTTTTTGTAAAACAATACAACAAAAACCTTGCAACGACAGCTCTGGTACATTCTGTGGTAGAACCTCCTAAGTTATAGGGCCCACATGCACCTGTCACTATCCGACGACCTTTGACATTTATGCATATGTTTCCATTAACTTAAAAAGACTGTCGGGTGTCCGCGGGGAACCCCGAATCATCCACGATTCCCGAGCAGGATCATGTTACAGAGTCATTGCAGTATTACAACATTTATTCAAATATCAATATCAGAGTAAAAACAGCAAAAGTCTTATGATAACATAGTTTACAAACCAATTGTTTTAAACCTTACAAACTAAGTTCGATAATTATTACAAACCATAGTAGTAGTGGAGTGGCATAATTAACATATACATAACACATAAAATAAACATCCTGCCCAAGGATCACACATTTACTTCTCATCGTCAGAATGAACGATAGTCAAGCAGCATGATCCAAAACAGATCTGCTCATGAGGCTCACCTGCAACAAGGGGTCAATGAACCCTGAGTACAAAAGTACTCAACAAGACTTAACCGAAATAAAACTTATAGAACTCAGGAATGCTGGCTCATGGGATTCAAGGTATGGCTTTAACAATAATCAAAGTTCTTTTGCGTAAAAGCTCTTTAATAAGATTCTTTATATAGAAAACTTCATAAAATCATATACAAAGCTAACACGATCCATGTTGAGGTCATGAAACTTCATATCCAACACCTTCACAAGCCTTATTCGAGTTCCAGTTATTAGTACTACGATGATGAACAGAGAAGTGAGTCTCCATAACCGAGGAGCAATGATGATTTGAACCGATTAAACCCAGCTGGGGATTCTAGACCACACGACATATGGAGGTCCCCGACCTACATATATCAACCTACTCTCGGATCCTCTAAAGCAAGAATGGGTCCGCGCCACCTGAGAATACAGTACTCCACCAATCCAGCCCATTGCCACGTGGGTACACGCTATTCCCGCCATCTCTCCACTCCCAGTGCGCGAGTAGCCATTCTCGTAATAGAATCACTAAGTTCAGGCTTACTAGAGTATGTGGTTAGTACTACAAAGTCTCACCGCACACAGTTCAACAACGGATGTGCCTTACTCGACCTAGGCGGAAAGAACCCACTCACAAGACCTCCATGTCTTGTGGCTCACATACACCGAGTCCGCCCGGTCTAGATTTATTACTCCACATTCCCATATCACATGATAACATAAGTTAATCAAATCCCGTTTAAAGTTCACAGGTGACAGGTAATCACCTGACTTTCATCGTTCTACGCATAGCTAAGCATAACTAGGCATATATGAATTTAAAACTGGTAATATGGTAATTATGGAATAACAAGGTGGGTAATGTACCAATTTGACTTGTACTTGACTCCCAATCACTTAATGTAGTAAAAAGAAGCAAAAGCGAAATCAATTTGTAAAATACAAGGTAGGGTTGTATGCATCCGGGGCTTGCCTTTGTTGACGGAAAAGTCTGGCTCCTGCGACGTTTCACAAGTATTCGATCCGACCTCAACAGACGGATTAACCTCCTCAACAACTTGATTAACTACCATGTGTTCACCTTCGTTCACTACACGTAATAACAATGACATGTTTAACATGATGCGGAATACGAAACATGATGCTCGATGATGGATGCAAAAATTAAGAATTTGAATACAACTTTCCTTCGCGGTACAGTGGCAAGTCAAACTAATCAAACCTTTTTCGCAACACCCAAATCAATTGCCAAGGATCATTATCAACTAATCACCCAAGGACATCACTCAATCAAAAATTCAAACAAAACCTAATTCATTAAAGGTTACAATTTGCTTTTATGAATCAATTATTTAATTCAAAATTATGAAATAAATCAACTTATTCTAATTGAGCTCAAAATTTTAGTAAATGTTCATTACATGATAACTAAGTGGCAAAACAAATTTCATAATTTTTTGATAAATAAATAAGCCTAGAAAAATCATGGAAATCCATTTATTAATAAATTGAACAATTTTTATCACATTCAAAAATTACTGAAAACATTATTTTATATTTTTCTTAAATAATATACATCACAGAGAAGTCACACAAAAATTTTCATAATTTTTGGAGTTCTAAATAAATCTACACAAAAATAACAAATTACATCACTATTCATTCAAATCTGAAAATAGAAAAATCCATTTGAACGCTGAGTCACTGACAACGGGTCCCACCTGTCATCCCTAACCTCGCGCGTTTGACCATGACGGCGACGGCGCTGACCGGCATAAACTCATCGACGGTGAGTCCAACGGCGACCGTCAAAGTACCAAAATGATCACCAAGACTAGGCACATCAATTGATGTCCCTATCAGCACTGATTACGCCCCTATACTAGCTCGTCGTCGGCCTTGGCGGACGCGGTGGCATGACAGCGCTACGCCGGTGACATGAGACCAGTAAAGCTTAAACAGAAGGCCTAGGAAGCATCAGCAGCTCACCCCAAACGCGACTGAGTAGAGCATAAGGCCGGAGGAGCAACGGAGAGGTGGGTCGACGTTCCGAGCAAGCACGATAGAGCAGATTGTCGTCGGTGACGATGTTCCGGGAGCTGTGGTGGTCAAAACGAGAAATCAATGGGTCATGGAGGACTACAGCATCGTGGCGAAGCTGAAACAAGACTCAGTAGGGGCAGAGGATCACCGTAACACGCTGGCCATGGCAAAGCGCTCGCGACGGGGACGCTGCCGGCCACGAGGAAGAAGAGCGCGCACCACGAGTTTCCGGTGAAGACAAGCCACAAGGACTGGTTTGCTGGACGCGCAAGGAACTAGTGGTGCTGGGACATGCTTTGCTGCGATGGCGCGGGCACTAGTTCGACGGCAAAAGCTCAACGGAGTTATGGCAACGGCGCCAGGAAAAAAGAGGAAGGGAAACGGCGAAGAACGGCGACAGCTCAGGCCTTAAGGAGCGGCTAGAAGCGCAAGGAAGCCACGCAGGAGCCTTTCCCACGCTAGCGCGAAGCCAAGGACGTCCACACGCGCGTCTAGAAGCGAACCGAAGGTCGCCGGTGGTGTAGCTATGGCGGTGAACACTGTTCATAGTATTTACAAGTTTGCCATTCGCCAAAATTCACAAATTACTCTCAAATTTTCATAACAACTCAAAAATCTCCAAAAACAAAAGTTGTTCAAAATCAAAAGTTCTACAACTTTGCTTTTATAACCAACTCCTAATTCTTTCTAGATTTTGAAATGAACTTTTGAATTCAAATGGGGAAATTTAACGAATTATGCCTTTTTGAATTACTCCAAATTTTTCTAAACAACTTGAAAAACTCCAAAAACAAACTTTGCTTAACTTGTCAAGCTCTACACTTTTGCTTTTGGGCTAAACCCCAAAATATGCTTAGATTTTGAAATGGATTTTCAGGGTAGGGTTTAAATATTGAAAATCAGGGTTTTTGGAATTTCAAATCAATACAAAGGTTTCAAACTTGATTCAAACAATACCAAGCAATACTTAACATATAAATATAAACTTGTTTTAGTGTGTGCATCTCAAAGTTTTCACCAAATGCCAAATGCTTTGCAATGCATATGATGATATGTTAGGTTTTAGTATTTAAACACCCGGGGTGTTACACCATCCAATCATTCCATCAGTGCGTCCAGTCGCTGGGTGTTGGTGCGCAGGCGCGTGAGGACATGATGCGGGCGTGGCACATCCGGTCTGCTTGCCTGCACGTTCGGTCATGACTTAGGGGTTGCGCCGAGTCACTTGACCGTTGAGATCGTACAGATATCGATGAATGCGGGGGACACATGGACGACGATCAGTGACCGGACACTAGGGCTGATGCATCCGATCGCCCCGAGTTGGGCTGCAGTGATAGCCTAATGACTCTATTTCGAGGGGACTCTTATATAAGGCATTTGGCCGGTTCTAGCTCACTCTCTTGGCCATTTGCATTGACATAGCAACCTTATCAGCTTAGCCAAAGCCCTCCCACTCATCTTCATCATTGATTCATCATCTTTGTGAGATTAGAGAGAATCCAAGTGCATTGCTTGAGTGTTTGCATCTAGAGGCACTTGGTATTCGTGTTTTGCTGTGGGATTCGCTTGTTACTCTTGGTGGTTGCCGCCACCTAGACGGCTTGGAGCAGCAAGGATCGTCGAGTGGAGGTCGGTGATTGTCTCTGGCTTCGATCGTGGTGATTGTGAGGGGTTCTTGATCTTTCCCCGTCGGAGCGCCAAAAGGTACTCTAGTAAATTACTCGTGGCTTTTGTGATCCTCATCTTGTGTTGGCTGTGCGGCACCATATTGAGGGTTTGGCGTGTGATGCCAATTAGCGTGTGAACCTCCAAGTGAGTGAATCGCCACAACAAGGACTAGCTTGCCGGCAAGCAAGTGAACCTCGGTAAAAAATCATTGTGTCATCATTTGATTCCGAGATGATTGGTATTCATTCTTATGATTGATTGGTTCATTCCTCGACTCGATGGTATAACCATCTTACTCTCTCTCTTTATATTACCGCAAATTAGTTGTCAAGCTCTTTAGTGTAGCTAGTCGTGAGAGCTTGTTAGTTTGGTTAGTGTGGCTCTTTAGTTAGCCTTTGAGAGCACACTTAGTGTAGTGACATAGCCATTGTGTGGATAGAGACTATAGAAGTTAGAATTATGGTAGGTGGCTTGCATTTTTAGTAGGCTAGCGCAACACACGCTTTGCCTCATATTTATCTAACCGGTTTGCTAAGTGTTGTTATAGAATTTTTAATAGGCTATTCACTCCCTCTAGTCATTAGGACCTTTTAGGTGGGGTGGGGGGGGGGGGGGGGGGCGAATCACGCAAAAGACAGATAGATGGACTCTTTAAATTTCATCCCTGCCATGGTCCCCTGGAATAATTATGGAGACCTATCATGGATTGGCAACATGTGCCTATGCTCGTGATTCACCACATCAGAGAATAATAGTTTTTTATTTCCAACTATTATCTTAATTTAAGCAATAATCTCATGTGTTAGATGTATGCACATGTACATATGTCAAGAATTCACGGTGTATGTCATGATTGCTCCATTTGGATCGTCCCTACTAAATTTTTTTCTTAGTGGACAGACGTGCTAAGTGTCAATTGTTGTATAGTGAGACAGAGAACGTGATTATAATGAATATAAAGTAAAAAATGAAATGCACTATAGTTTTTAAACTTTTCAGATTGATCATCTAGCTTGATCCTTTAACTTTTAAAGTGGTTTATTCAAAAAATGTAAATTCAGGTCCATGATTTACAGCTTGTTCGCTGGTTGGTTTCTGGGCTGATAAGTGTAACACCCAGGTGTTACGATCTTGTTTAGCACCGCGATTTAGGCCTACGAAAATTTTTTGAAACGATTTTCTCGGATTTTTAAATTTGACTTATGTTTAAAAATGTCTGATAGCAAATAAAAGGGGTGAATGGCTTGTTTATTTGATTAAGCATGAAAAATAATTTTTATAAATAAAATTTGTTGAAAATAAAAATTATGCCATCAGCAAGGTAAGAACTTCGTGAGTGTGTTAGTATGTTTGTTTCGAGTATTGGTGTCATGTTTGTTAGTTTCAAAATTAGTTTGAAAAGGAACGAAATGGAAAAACCCGTTCGTAGTTTGTGTCGATAAATAATAGTCAATTTGAAAAATGATTTTTATAAAGCAACAAAAATATAGAACGTGTGTTTGGGGTTCTAATAAAAATTGAAGTACAAGTCATGAAAACACAATTTGGGTTTTGGAAAACAAATGTTGTTGCGTGTTCGTAGCCACTCGTTTTACCTACACTGCTGCGGCTAGCAGAGCTACGTGACGCCCTTGTGTTCAGCTGTGTGTCGTGGTTCAGTTATTGACTAGCGAGCAGACTGATCCACAGCGAGGATGGGATGTCTCCCTACCCTGCTCTGCCACTAGCCGATGCCGCTCGGACTCAGCTACTCCTTTTCCTAGTGTGTAGCAGAACCCCGTGGTGCGCCCCCCGCTCGGAGTCAGTCATCCAATTTATTTGCGTAGCGCCGCATTGTCAAATCGTTGTTTTGCTCTAACTTTTCTCAGCCTCAGTTGCTGCCGTCCCCACTAAGCGCCACTGTCCTACTGCCAGTTCCGTCATGTCATCTCTGTGGCACCATGAATGACTCTGCTGTCTCTGTCTGCCTCTACGTGTCTCTGCTCATGTTTTCCTCTTCTAGTCGAGCTCTTCTTGAGCTCCCGAAGCACCGCAGCGCCCGCCGTTTCCTTGCGCTGCGTCTTTTTTCCCCCACGCCGCCGCTTTTCTCTCTCTCATCGAGGCCAGCGCGCAGCGCTGCCCCTCATTTTTCCTTCCCGCTCTCTCTTTGCTTTCCTTCTACGTCGGGCCACCATGCCACGCCACTCACCAGTCGTCTCTCCCTTTTCCCCTCGTGTGCGCGCGTGCCCCTTGGCTCTGCGCGGACCTGCTGCTCCTCGGCGCCCGGGCCATAGTGCCCCGCCATTGATGTGCCTTCGGCCATCGCCAAGCCTCCACGCGTGAGCGCCGCCCCTCCCTTCCCCATGCTAGACTGCAGCTCCATAGCGCGCCCGTGCCATAGTGCTTAGCCGAACCGCGCCCTGCCCGCTGCCCCGCAGCACGGCATGGTCGCGCCCACCGTTGCCCTGCTCTAGGTCTACTCGCTCATGCTGGTCCTCCCCCTCACACGAGTCCTCGGTCCGCTTTGGACCGCTGCCCACCCGTGTGTCCGAGCCCACGCTGCCGGCATCGCTCCCCTGCTTCCCCGCTCCTCTGCGTGTAGCACGGCATTCCCTCCTCTTCCTCGCGTGCGCACATGAGCCTGCGGTCCCGCACTGGACCACAGCCCGCAACGCTGCCCTCCCGTGACACCATCGTGCTCGGTAGTGGCTGCTTCCACCACCGCCACCATGTGCACGAGTGCGTCGTGCCGCGTTGCCCGTCCGCCATCGTCCGCGCTGGGCCAATCCTGCCGCTGATGCTCGCTGCAGGTGCCCCACCGACCGTGCCGATTGTGCGGTTTCCACCCACGCATGCGGACGGAGCCACTGCTGCCTCACACGCCGTCACGCCGGCTTGGCCGACGTGCTTGCCAAATCAGCTTGCGTGGGTAGGCTGCCGGGGGCCGGCTCAGGCCTTGCCGCGGTCAGCCTGAGGCCATGTGGGTCCCCGTGCAGCTCGCCGGCGGGTTGTCCGCCGCCATCATGCCTTCCCTGGCCCCACAGCGCCGTTGCTGCCGCCACTGACCGGTGCCTCTGCGCCGTGCTCTATTTTGAGGAAGGAGAAAAGGTGAGAAGGGTAAGAATCGAAGTACAAAAGTTCTACAGGGTTCTTATTGCAAAATACTTGACTCAGGTTAATAGTATTTTTGTACCGTGGGTTAAATTGAGGAAAACCCAGGGGCCTTCTCACAAATTTACCACCGCCGCCCATGTTGGGCTGCGCTCACTGTGCGTGAGCCGGCCTGCTGGGCCACTGGCCACGCATCGCGATGGGCTGATCGCGTCGCGATGGGCCGCGCTCACCGCGTCGTGGGCCACGGCCTATGGCCGCGCACGCACCCGTCCCCGCCTGGGCCTGCCTGCCGCTTGGGCCGCCGTTTACGCTCGCCCGCTGGGTCGACCGGTCACTGCCGCGCCTAGGCTGCTCACTCGCGTGCATGCCCTGCCTGCTGGGCCGTTTTGGTGGCCGCTGGCCCTTTAGCTTTCTAAAGCGATTGCTAATTTAGTTTAGGAAATAAAATTGTAAAATCAATATAAATTTATGTAGTTGTCCAAAAATGGTGAAACCAATTTTGTTAGTCTCGTAAAATCATGATCTGTCTGCTAGTACATTTTGTTCATATAGTTTGATAATATTCTTAGAAGCTATATAATTAATTTGAGATACTTAATATTGTAAAAATATAGATTTATAGGAATTGTTATGGTAAATTGGTAATAGTGTTGGTCTAAAATTTTTACGGTAGGTTCCTAGCAATATTAGGTACTCACTGTAATTTTTGTAGCTCTAGAATAATTAGAATGCTAGATAGATAATGATGTCCTATTTCGAATAAAGATTAAATTGATAGAATGGGATAAAGAAACAACTTGGGTTTGTATAACTAAAACATTGGTTAGGAAGTAACGCCTTATTCGACAACATGGATACGTAGACTTGTGTTAGAGCTATCTCATTAGCTTATAAGGCGTGATCAGATTTCTAAGCATTTCGGCTGTCGTTGATTATTTACATCTATGCATTTGCATCAATGCATATCATATAGGTACGATGATGGATCAACGGATCAATTAAAGGATGATTGGAAATCCGAAGATGGTGTAATGGTATTCTCTCCAGGAGATGATGCAATGGGCTTCCTATTTAGTTAATGGTGGATGATCTAAAGATGCAGATACTAACTTTCTAGTATATATCTTACCCAGGCAAGTCTCGGTGCATAACCCCTACTTTGCTGCACTTTAAACTATATTTATGCATTAAGTTTTAAGGAGTTGAATGAAACCCACTTGCATATATATATATATATCTTTATCCTATGAGTCTTACTAGTATGATAGGATCGTGTAGATTGCTATGCTACAGGACTCCGATAGAAGTCGGGTGATTGCCTGTCACTCACGAGAGATAGGAAATATATTACTGTATTATTATCACTTGGAAAAATACAAATGGTGGAAAGAAAAATGGTGATTGGGCATGGATATAGTTTGGGTATTGGTGGGTGTAAGAGGTTGTGTCCTATGACCAACGGGGCATAGCTTGGTTACACTATTTTCCCTGTTCGTGTTGGTTAAGGACCGACTATTGCAGAAGTCTCGAGGCAAGTCACAGATTTATTATCTTGAGCACATACTTGGGTATGGGTGCAGAGAAGACTTGTTGCTCTCTTGTCATAGGTTTTGGCACTTTTTGGACCGACTGATTGAGGCGAGGATGGTGGAGGTCCTTGCACCGCACTAAGTCTAGGACTTAGGAGCGGGGGCTTGGAGTCCAAGTTTGGATAGGGACCTAGACCCCATGATAGGAGGGTGATGGGTTGATCCTGCTTGTGCCTGGGGTACAAGGAGGGCATGTGTTTTCAGGGTACCCAGCTGGGGGCATTGATTCATGAATCACCGAGCAATCCGGTATGGCTTGTTTTGGGTCTAGCACCGTAGTAAGAACTGAAAGATGAAAGGTGATGAAATGAAATTGAGTGCTCAACTCTTCCTTGAAAGTAGCACAGGTGCTGACATAGAATGGTTAGTTAATGAACTAATGCACTACTAATAAAAAATGAATATAAGGACGCACTTTTAGTATGCTCCTACAGATGCAATAAACACACAAGCCAGATAGCCTTGCATATCCATGGAGTCTTTTTTTCCTCCTATCGGATAAGTCTTGCTGAGTACAATTGAGTACTCAGGGTTTTATTTCCCCCTGTCGCAGATGATAGATGGATGCTAGAGCTGACCTTTGTGTGTGGATTCCTCCTGGTGGGCTTAGAGAGGATTTCCTTTATGCTGCGATCATAGTTTTTATTTATAACTCTCACTAAATGTTTTTATAAAGGAAAAATTGATAATATGTTGTCATAGCTTAAATACTAAAGCTTCATCATGTCATGAATAGATATTTATTTTTGCTGTAATCCTAATCACATGTTTATATTCTGCTGTTAAATTAAATTATTCATAACTCTGATAATATGATTATATTCCGCTGTTATAACAATAAATATTATACTCTGATGTTGTATTCAAAGTGATGTAGGAAATGGTCTAAGAATGTTGTAAGCTTTATTCTCTCATTTGTGATCCTGATAAAAAAATGTGGATTTTTAGGTTCTCCCCTAGGGTGTGTCTGACGAAACCGTATAATTTGGTGTCCTCCCTTGAGTACTTAGTGTCTAATGGAAGACAAATATTGCTGGGAGGCATTGGATTAGGTGGTTCTGCCACAGGTGGTATAAGAGTATAAATGAGAAAATAAAGCTTCGAAAACATTTTCTAAACTAAAATTTGACAACCTATTTTTGCAAAAAGTTAGGGCGTTCAACTGTGAAGTTATATAAGTAGCTCTATTACTATGGTTATGTATCCAGGATAGATGTCACTCTATTGACTTGGTAGGCTTAATCAAGTTTTCTGTAGGTACACTGACCCGAGCATAGTCTGATAGTATCGACTAGCTATAGGGAGAGAACGATATGTCAAAAATCTAAGAATGGTTGCCCTATATGTTGGCAACAGTGGAAGGACATATAGGACATGCATTCATGCATATCCTATTATGCATTATAGTGCATGTATTGCTTGTGAATACGTCATCCATAGGTGTCACACGTGTCATATTGTGCATGGCTGACTCATTCCTGTTCTAGATTTATTTCTACACTATGGCTTCGTGCTCCATGTTTGCCTATGGTTCACGCCAGTCATGACCCATGTCTCCCCGTACCCTTTTTTGCACTCCGGTCGGTCCCTTGCCCTACAGTCATACTAGTCAGTAATGGCCTCAGACGTCGCTCGCCTCGAACAGGCGAAAAATTTGGTCGGTTCATTCATAGTGATCCCATGCAGGAACCCTGGTGGACTGCGCCAGGACCACTAAACACTTCGCCTTTATAAGCAGGGCCTAGCTTAGCCACTGGTACCACCACTCGGCTCACTTTAGCTCATTTAGCTTTTCCTTTGAGCAAGCTTTTTGCTTAGTCCTTCCTCACAACCACCGCCAGGGATGGTAGGAGCCTGGGTTAGTAGTTACCACCTGAAGGTTAAAGGTTTTCCTAGAATCCTGCATGCCACCCTGCAAAAAGCACAGAGTCAAAGATCATCCCAAGTATGAGGGCCATGAGTATGATAAGCATGGCACCGAGTGGTGTGAGGTTACTGTCTATATCGGGAAGAGTGAAGAGTTCCCTGACCTCACTAAAGCCTAGAATGTGACCGTAACTAGGTTTCGCTTCGTCAACACCTACTAGGTTGTGGCCCGCAAAGCCTTGCCCATACCCCCATGAGGTTCTTTCCACCTTTGTACAAGAATCGATGGGCATGGAGGGCTTGCATGGAGGCTTTGCAAGGGCAGGATGTGTAAGAAGATAGTCCTACTATGGTGCACTTGACCACATACCTGCTTACTCTAGATGAGCAGTATGATCGGCATGCCTCAGAGCTGAGGATGTGCCTCTGGCGCACCAAGGAAGCCAAGATCTTCTCTAGGATACTCCAGGTGTAGCTTGCTAAAGCGTATGCTAGTGCGGCAGCCACTGAGAGTCAGGAGACTGCCATATTGAAAGCCTTAAAGGAGGTTGAAGATTGGCATGTCCATCAGCTGGGTGAGGCCTATCTTATCACAGGGCCAATTGGAGGACGTTGGCTACTAAGCGGTAGGATCCCTTGATCATGGAGGGGATTCCTGTCCACCTGCCAGAAAGAAGGAGAACCGGTGTTGCAGTGCCACCAGCACCTCCACCCTCGGAAGTGTCAGAAGTAGAATTGTTGGTTCCTCTCATCCAGCCATTGCTAAGAGAAGAGGTAGACCCATAGCTAGGGCGGTAGAAGAATCCGCTGAGCCTAGGAATGAAGATGCGTGGTCCCAAGTAGATTAGTCACCTTGGGATGCTATACCCCTAGTAGTAGTGCTTTTTGTCGCTGTCCTCTGGTATTGTACTCTTGCCGCTATTGTCGTCCGTAGTTGTTGAGATCGTTCACCAGAAGGGAAGGTGAATGATGTGCCATGAATGGGAGATTGAATTCCTATATGTTGTACCCGTATAAGACCATTGGAATATGCATTTTGTTATTTTGTTGTGTTATTGCGTTCATCTACCTTAAGTTTCGTTAGAAGTGCTTAGGGTTTTCAAGGGCGATATTAAGAGGGCTACAAGAGAAGTTACCATTCTAATACCAGCAAACCAGCCGTGAATGGAGAACCTTGGACGTTGTATCGACTAATTGTGGATGTCCCAGCAGAGCACTTGAATCGCTTTAAAACAAATCCACTGTTGGATTTAAATTCCTTGTCCCTTGTTGTGAAGGGAACCCTTGTTGTTTGAATCTTCCCTTGCAATACTCCTCATACTCTATGGTCTATGACCCCACTGCCTTCATGGCATGTAAGTTGGTAGTAGTTGACTGGTTAATAGCTTATGGTGCCACAATGAAACCGAGGGCCCCTATGGAATAGCTGCCACATGGTGACGCTGCTCGGCACGCCTTGGTATCGAGGTTGTGGACCAAGTACCTTTACCAAATTACACCGCCATACCACTTTTTCTACAAAATATTCTCCTTAGAAATATTCAGGTGTTCAGATGGGAGATCCACAATGGGTCAATGAAATAGTGTTCGCTCAAGGTAAACAAGAGGAGGTGGTTTTGGAGGAAGAACATAGGACATGGTCTTAGTTTACATGAAAGACGGATGTGGTCAAGTAAGGGAAAGAAAAAGAAGAGTAGTAAGGAAAGTTAGTCTCGGCTAGTAGGGAGTACTTGGAAAAGCCTGAGTGGACGTCATGTCCCAAACCCTGTGTTTAGTTGACCGCACTATGTATGCCGGGTTATTTCGCTGCATGCCCTACGAACACCATCTATGTTGGGTCCATTAGCACCTCGTTTTCACATGGCCGCGACATCGTGCCATACTCGCTGTCTTTGTGCATTGTGTGCTTTTCCTTTTTCCTGGCATCCGATCGGCTCTCGCCTCACACGCCTTGTCCCCCGTATCAGACCCCCCCTTTACCCCTCCCTTCTTTCTTCTTTTGGGGACACGATCGCCCGCATGCCTGCCTCGTTGAGTGGACCTATCCTCTCCTTATCCTCTCTACCACTCGTGTAGGGAGCGCACCATGGCCGTGTTTATCCCTATAGCATGACCCGTCTGTTATGCCATTCACACCACCTCCACTTCCAGTGGGTTGCGCCCCACCTCTGTTCAGCACTATAAGATACCCTTGGTCCTTGCTCTTCTTCTTCATCCCATTCCCTCGCATTTGAAGTAGAACTACGAGATCCAGTCGTTATTGTGGAGCTAGGTTCATTAGTCTTAGGTGATGGTGTAATCTGAGAAGAAGAAAGGATCTAGTTCGTCAAAGAAGTTCAAGTTTCCTTTGGTTAGTTCGGTTTAGGGTTCACTATGTTTGACTTCTCGGTCTCCTGTTTCTGGATCTGTTGGACCTACGCCATGTTTTGGATAATCATCTTCCTGTTGTTTCTCCATTTTCCTCGTCTATCTCGACTTCTGGATTAAGTCTCAGTTGGATTAGGTTGCTCTGAACCATATATCCCTAAATCCCTATGTGGTTTAGCATTCAAAGACATGTAATCTTTCATGTAATCCCTGATCTACGGAATGTAATCGCGTTTCCCCTCTTCTGGTTCTTGCTTTGAATCTCGGGACGAGATTCTTTTTAAGGGGGTTGGTTGTAACACCCTGGTGTTATGATCTTGTTTAGCACCACAATTTAGGCCTAAGAAAAATTTCTAAAACGATTTTCTCAGATTTTAAAATTTGACTTATGTTTAAAAATATCTGATAGCAAATAAAAGGGGCGAATGGCTTGTTTATTTGATTAAGCATGAAAATTAATTTTTATAAAAAAAATTGTTGAAAATAAAAATTATGCCTTCAGCAAGGTAAGAACTTCGTGAGTGTGTTAGTATGTTTGTTTCGATTATTGTTGTGATGTTTGTTAGTTTCAAAATTAGTTTGAAAAGGAACGAAAATGGAAAAACCCGTTCGTAGTTTGTGTCGATAAATAATAGTCAATTTGAAAAATGATTTTTATAAAGCAACAAAAAGATAGAACGTGTGTTTGGGGTTCTAATAAAAATTGAAGTACAAGTCAAGTAGATGAAAGCGTAATTTGGGTTTTGGAAAACAAATGCTGTTGCGTGTTCGTAGCCGCTTGTTTTACCTACACTGCTACGGCCAGCAGAGCTACGCGATGCCATTGTGTTCAGATGTCTATCGTGGTTCAGTTATTGACCAGCGAGCGGACTGATCCACAGCGAGGACGGGACGTCTCCCTACCCTGCTCTGCCAATAGCCGACGCTGCTCGGACTTAGCTGCTCCTTTTCCCAGTGCGTAGCAGAACCCCATGGTGCGCCCCCGCTCAGAGTCAGTCATCCAATTTATTTACGTAGCGCCGCGTTGTCAAATCGTTGTTTTGCTCTTCCCTTTCTCAGCCTTAGTTGCTACCGTCCCCACTAAGTGCCACCGTCCTATTACCAGTTCTGTCGTGTCATCTCTGCGGCACCATGAATGACTCTGCTATCTCTATCTGCTTCTACGTGTCTCTGCTCATCTTTTCCTCTTCTAGTCGAGCTTTTCTTGAGCTCCCAAAGCACCGCAGCGCCCACCGTGGCCTCGCACTGTGTCTTTTCTCCCCCACGCCGCCTCTTTTCTCTCTCTCTCACCGAGGCTAGCCGTGGCTCCGCCTTGCCTCCTCTCCTCCCCGCTCTCTCTCTGCTTTCCTTCTATGTCGGGCCGCTGTGTTGAGCCGCTCACCCGTCGCCTCTCCCTTTTCCCCTCGCGTGTGTGCGTGCCCCTTGGCTCCATGCGGACCTATAGCTCCTTGGCACCCGGGCCACAGTGCCCCACCATTGTAGCGCCTTCGGCCATCACTGGGCCACCGTGCGCGAGCACCGCCCCTCCCTTCCCCATGCTGGACCGTAGCTCCATAGCGCACCCGTGCCGCATCGCCTGGCTGAACCACACCCTGCCCACTGCCCTACAGCATGCCATGGTCATGCCCGCCGTTGCCCTGCTCCAAGTCTACTCACCGTTGCCGGTCCTCCCCCGTGCGCGAGTCCCCAGTCCGCTCTGGACCACTGCCCTCCAGTGCGTCTGAGCCCATGCTGCACGCACCGCTCCCCTGCTTCCCTCCTCTTCCTCCTTGCGTGCGCACGTGAGCCCACGGTCCCATGCTGGACCGCAGCCCGCAGCGCTGCCCTCTGGTGCCATAATCACGCCCTGCAATGGCTGCTTCCACCACCGCCACCACGCGCGTGAGCACGCTGTGCCACACTGCCCGTCCGCCATTGTCTGCGTCCGGCCAATCCTGTCGCTGATGCTCGCCGCGGGTGCCCCACCGACCGCATCGGTTGTGTGGTTACCACCCACGCATGCGAACAGAGCCGTCATTGCCTCACGCCGCCCCAGCCAACATGCTCGCCACATTGGCTCGCACGGGCAAGCTACTGGGGGCTGGCTCAGGCCTTGCCATGGTCAGCCCGAGGCCATGTGGGTCCCCATGCAGATCGCCGGTGGGTTGTCCGCCGTCGCCGTGCCTTCCCCAGCCCCACAGCACTGTTGTCGCCGCCGTCGGCAGGTGCCTCTGCGCCGTGCTCTATTTTGAGGAAGGAGAAAAGGTGAGAAGGGTAAGAATTGAAGTAGAAAAGTTCTACAGGGTTCTTCTTGCAAAATACATGAATCAGGTTAATAGTATTTTTGTACCGTGGGTTAAATTGAGGAAAACCCAGGGGCCTTCTCACAAATTTACCACCGCCGCCCGTGTTGGGCCACGCTCACCGCGCGTGAGCCGGCCTACTGGGCCGCTGGCCGTGCGTCGCCTGGGCTGATCGCGTCGTGATGGGCCGTGCTCGCCATGTCGTGGGGCACGGCCTGTGGCCGCGCACGCACGCCCGTCCCCGCCTAGGCTTGCCTACCGCCTGGGTCGCCGTTTGTGCTCGCCCGCTGGGTCGATCGGTCACTGTCGCGCCTAGGCCGCTCACCCACGCGCCCGCCCCGCCTGCTGGGCCATTTTGGTGGCCGCTGGCCCTTTAGCTTTCTAAAGCGATTGCTAATTTAGTTTAGGAAATAAAATTGTAAAATCAATGTAAATTTGTGTAGTTGTTCAAAAATGGTGAGACCAATTTTGTTAGTCTCCTAAAATCATGATCTGTCTGCTAGTACATTTTGTTCACATAGTTTGATAATATTCTTCGAAGCTATATAATTAATTTGAGATACTTAATAATGTAAAAATATAAACTTGTAGGAATTATTATGGTAAATTGGTAATAGTGTTGGATCTAAAAATTTTACAGTAGGTTCCTAGTAATATTAGGTACTCACTGTAATTTTTGTAGCTCCAGAATAATTAGATTGCTAGATAGATAATGATGTCCTACTTTGAATAAAGATTAAATTGATAGAATGGGATAAAGAAACAACTTGGATTTGTATAACTAAAACATTGGTTAGGAAGTAACGCCTTATTCGACAACATAGATACGTAGACCAACATTAGAGCTATCTCGTTAGCTTGTGAGGCGTGATCGGATTTCTAAGCATTTTGGTTGTCATTGATTATTTACATCTATGCATTTGCATCAATGCATATCATATAGGTATGATGATGGATCAATTGAAGTATGATTGGGAATCCGAAGATGGTGTAATGGTATTCTCTCCAGGAGATGATGCAATGAGCTTCCTATTCAGTCGATGGTGGATGATATGAAGATGCAGATACTAACATTTTAGTATATATTTTACCTAGGCAAGCCCCGGAGTATAACCCCTACTTTGCTGCACTTTAAACTATATTTATGCATTAAGTTTTAAGGAGTTGAATGAAACCCACTTGCATATATATATATATATATCTTTATCCTATGAGTCTTACTAGTATGATAGGATCATGTAGATTGCTATGCTACAGGCTCCGATAGAAGTCGAGTGATTGCCTATCACTCGTGAGAGATATGAAATATATTACTGTATTATTATCACTAAGTAAAATATAAATGGTGGAAAGGAAAATGGTGACCGGGTAGGGATATGGTTTGGGTATTGGTGGGTATAAGAGGTTGTGTTCTGCGGCCAACGGGGCATAGCTTGGTTGCACTGTTTTCCCTGTCCGTGTCGGTTAAGGACCGGTCGTTGCATAAGTCTCGAGGCAAGTCACAGATTTATTATCTCGAGCACATACTTGGGTATGGGCGCAAGAAAGTCTTGTTGCTCTCTTGTCGTGGGTTCCAGCTCTTTCTGGACTGACTGATTGGAGGCGGGGATGGTGGAGGTCCTTGCACCGCACTAAGTCCGGGACTTAGGAGCGGGGGCTTGGAGTTCAAGTTTGAACGGAGACCTGGACCCCATGACAGGAGGGTGATGGGTTGGTCCTGCTTGTGCCTGGGGTACAAGCAGGACGTGTGTTTTCAAGGTACCCAGCTAGGGGCATTGATTCGTGAATCGCCGGGCAATCCAGTACGGCTTGTTTTGGGTCTAACACCATAGTAAGAACTCAAAGATGAAATGTGATAAAATGAAACTGAGTGCTCAACTCTTGCTTGAAAGTAGCACATGTGCTGACATAGAATGGTTATTTAATGAACTAATGCACTGCTAATAAAAATCGAATATAAGGACGTACTTTTAGTATGCTCCTATAGATGCAATAAACCCACAAGTCAGATAGCCTTGCATATCCTTGGAGTCTTTTCTTTTCTCCTGTCGGGTAAGTCTTGCTGAGTACAATTGAGTACTCAGGGTTTTATTTTTCCCTGTTGCAGGTGACACGTGGATGCTAGAGCTGACCTTTGTGTGTAAATTTCTCCCGGTTGGCTCAGAGATGATTTTCTTTACGTTGCTATCATAGTTTTTATTTATAACTCTCATTAAATGTTTTTATAAAGGAAAAATTATAATATGTTGTCATAGCTTAAATACTATTGCTCCATCGTGTCATGAATAGATATTTATTTTCGCTGTAATCCTGATCACATGTTTATATTCTGCTGTTAAATTAAATTGTTCATAACTCTGATAATATGATTACATTCAGCTGATATAATAATAAATATTATACTCTGATGTTGTATTCAAAGTGATAAGAAATGGTCTAAGAATGTTGTAAGTTTTATTCTCTCATTTGTGATCCAGATGGAAAAATGTGGATTTTCAGGTTCTTTCCTGGGATGTGTCCGATGGAACCGTGTAATTTGGTGTCATCCCTTGAGTACTTAGTGTCTAATGGAAGATGAGTACTCCTGAGAGACATTGGATTAGGCGGTTCTGCCACAATAAGCCTGGCTGATACTGGCTTATTGTAAGAGAAAAATATTGTACCATAACTGATATGACCTAGCTGAAACCAATAAACGAATAGGCTGTTAACCTTCGGCAAACTTGAAATTAATCATTTGAAAATAACCTACCACAAACTTAGAGCTAATGATTTGAAAAGTTCGAGGATTTAGATAATGAAAAGAATGCGAAATTTTTTTAAGATCTAGGATGTATTTTACTCTAAAATAAAATAGAGATGTAACTGGACTTTTAATCTAATAAGATATTTTCCGTATATAAAAAAGTGCCACGTAGCCGCTGGTGGAAGATAAAATATGGCTGAGCTGGAGCAGACACGTGTTTGGCAGTAGGGCCCTGCGCGGCGTGGTCGGCTCCGCGGTTCGGAACCAAGCGCCACCTCGGCCTCTTCTCGTAGCTTCGGCCACCGCGACAAAAGCTAGGCAGCTGTGTGTGTGTGCGCGCCTGTGCCCGACGCAACCAAATCGCCATCTGCAGCTGCTGCTCGATCGGGCGCGCGCGGCATGTCGACCAACACCACCAACGCCGCCTCCCAGCAGGTACGTACGCTGTACGCAACCACAGTAATCGACAGCATACCGTTTGATTGGGAATGATCTGTTTTTTATCTTATTGGTCGGCGGTATATGCGTATATAGAAGGACGCTGCGGACAAGAAGCTGGCGCAGGAGACGGTGACGAACACGGTGCAGACGGTGGAGGTGCGGTCGTCGGCGGGGCAGCCCGACGAGGAAGGCGTGCTCAAGCCCGTGAAGGTGGTGCACGAGATCCCCGCCAAGGAGGCCAAGGACAACTCCGGCGTCAAGCAGGACTAGCTAAGCTCTCCTACGTAGCTAGCTAGCTACTCGATACACGCTTCGATCGTCCACGATCGAAGGTACTCCTAGTCGTGTGATGGATGCTGCTGCTGCTGCTACTGAGCTGAGAGTGGATGTTGCTGCGGTAGCTATGTGGAGAGATCCTATCATCATTTCCACCCATGCATCCTATAGTAATTGCTGGAGAGTGCTGTCGTCACATATGGAAATGCAGAATAATAAACAAATGTCGCGTTAAGATCCTCTTGTAAATTAGTGAGCGGACATTATATTGCGTACGCGATCCCATGCGGTCTGCGCGGCGTGCTTCATTTGTAAACTTGTAAGACGTATGATTTTATGTTCGATCCGACCTATTGATCAAGCGGCCTACTGTTTCACGAGTCCTACCGAGATCCATGGATGTCTACTGCTGCCAGTGTTCGTAGGCCACTTAATTAAGGAGTATAACAGGAGAATGTTAAGGCCTTGTTAGGAGAATGTTAAGGCCTTATTTGGATGTTATTCGGATGTTATCTTAATCCACATGTGTTTGGATGGATTGAAGTGGAATTTAATTTCACCTCAATACATTCCAGTATACGTGGATTGATGTGAATTCGATTATATTCAAACAAGGCGTAAGTGGTTTAGGATGAGATGGGATGTGATGAGTTGAATTTTTTTCATTCGTGTCTGATGGCGCTAACCACGATTTGCAACCGTGCGATGCGGTATCCCATTCGCGGTACTGAGACCGTGATAGAAGTAATCGGCAGTGTAATTCAATTTCTAATTTTCTCCTCACAAGCGACCTCGTTACCACGAGGCGTTTGGTGGGATTTCTCGATTCTTCTAGTGAGGTACAAGTCACCGTGAGACGTTTGGTGAGATTTTCTTGATTCTCATGGTGGGACGTCTAGAAATCTGATTATAATCGATTCCAAACATGCCAATGTCAATGTTCGGTCGAGGAAATGATTTTTTTTGTTTCTTTTTGTTTCAAGTGATTCATTTAAATGGATGAACCAAGATTTAACACCCACGACAGCTACTGTTCTGGCTTCACGTGTCATCAGCGGACCCTATCATATACCCTTTCAATCTTTTCTTCTTCAGTGGACCCTGTCAGGGCCTGTTTGGTTTGTTAGACCAAAGTTTAGTTCCTGCTCTATCGGATGTTTGACATATGTATGGAGTATTAAATATAAATTAAAAAAATAATTAATTACATATATTGCGACTAATTTGCGAGATGAAATTTTTAAGTCTAATTAGTCCATGATTTGACAATGTGGTGCTACAGTAAATATGTATTAATGATGGGTTAAATAGGCTTAATAAATTCTTCTCGTAAATTAGTCTCCATCTGGGTAATTAATTTTATAATTAACTCATGTTTAGTCCTCCTAATTAACATCCGAACGTTCGATGTGCATGGACTAAAATTTAGTCCGTGAAATCAAACACCTCAGACCCTGTCCGATAACCATTCATTCTTTTCTTCTTCGGTGGACCCTACTAGAGGCCCGGTCAGATAACCATTCATTCTTAGGTCTTGTTTAGTTCCAAAAAGTTTTCCCAAAAAGTGCTATAGTAGTCATCACATCGAATCTTGCGATACGTGCATGGAGCATTAAATGTAGACAAAAAAAACTAATTGCACAGTTTGGTTGAAAATCGCGAGATGAACGTTTTGAGCCTAATTAGTCCATGATTGAATACTAATTGCCAAATAAAAACGAAAGTGCTACAGTAGCTAAATTCCCAAATTTCGCCCAACTAAACAAGACCTTATCTTTTCTTTCTCGTAGATCTTTCCAAGAGTTTTCAAAATCAATGCCAATCTTGATTTTTTAATAAGATTAGAAAAAACTCTCTAAAAGCAACTCACAACTTCTTTATTCTCAACAGCCGAACTTTCCTTACATACTTAGTAAAAACTACACGTTGTTGCAGCGGCTGCGACTTTTTTCCTTCGTAAACTTAGCAAAAACTAAAAGCAGTTGCGACAGTTGTGGCTTAAAGCCGGAGCGAACAGATATAAAAATCGATCCAATCGTGTGAAAATATATATGCAGCCAATCTAGAGGTGGAATATCCAGCCAATCCAGGTGGAGTATCCGACCGGCTAACCTCCATCTAGAGGTGGAACATCCAATCAACCGATCTAAAGGTGGACTGGAATATCCAATCAACCGATCTAAAGATGGAAGAACGTGGGAGAGAGTGTTGGGTATCAGTATTAGGGATACCCGGAAGAAGAAAATTGATGGTCGCGAAGGCTAACTCGCCCGGGTGGACAAGGGTGTGTTCTGGTTTCTCCCGACACCGAAGGTGCGGACTCCGTGTCGCCCGACCCCGAGGGTGCGAGCCCCGGTCGCCCGACCCCGAGGGTGTGAGCCCCGTGTCGCCTGACCCCTCGGGGGCGGACTCCGTCACGTCTGACCCTGAGGATGCAAGCCCCACCTCGCCCGGCCCCTAGGGGGCGGACTCCGTCACGTCTGACCCTGAGGATGCGAGCCTCGCCTCGCCAGACCCCTCGAGGGCGGACTCCATCACGTCTGACCCCGAGGGTGAGTGCTCTGCCACGCCCGACCCCTCGAGCGAGGACATCCACCACGCCTGACCCCTCGGGCACGGACTTCGCGTCGCCAGACCCCTCGAAAGGGGATTCCGCCTCGACCGATGGGGGGCCGTACCACCTTCAACCACTACGGGTGTAAGAATACAAGCCCAGGGTCAATACATTCTAGTTCCAGAATACGTGGATTGATGTGAATTCGATTATATTCAAACAAGGCGTAAGTGGTTTAGGATGAGATGGGATGTGATGAGTTGAATTTTTTTCATTCGTGTCTGATGGCGCTAACCACGATTTGCAACCGTGCGATGCGGTATCCCATTCGCGGTGCTGAGACCGTGATAGAAGTAATCGGCAGTGTAATTCAATTTCTAATTTTCTCCTCACAAGCGACCTCGTTACCACGAGGCGTTTGATGGGATTTCTCGATTCTTCTAGTGAGGTACAAGTCACCGTGAGACGTTTGGTGAGATTTTCTTGATTCTCATGGTGGGACGTCTAGAAATCTGATTATAATCGATTCCAAACATGCCAATGTCAATGTTCGGTCGAGGAAATGATTTTTTTTGTTTCTTTTTGTTTCAAGTGATTCATTTAAATGGATGAACCAAGATTTAACACCCACGACAGCTACTGTTCTGGCTTCACGTGTCATCGGTGGACCCTATCATATACCCTTTCATTCTTTTCTTCTTCAGTGGACCCTGTTAGGGCCTGTTTGGTTTGTTAGACCAAATTTTAGTCTTTTGCTCTATCGGATGTTTAGACATATATATGAAGTATTAAATATAAACTAAAAAATAACTAATTACACAGATTGCTACTAATTTACGAGACGTATTTTTTAAGCCTAATTAGTCCATGATTTGACAATGTGGTGCTACAGTAAATATGTATTAATGATGGGTTAATTAGGCTTAATAAATTCATCTCTTAAATTAGTCTACATCTGGGTAATTAGTTTTATAATTAACTCATGTCTAGTCCTCCTAATTAATATCCGAACGTTCGATGTGTATGGACTAAAATTTAGTCCGTGGAATTAAACACCTCAGACCCTGTCCGATAACCATTCATTCTTTTCTTCTTCGGTGGACCCTATTAGAGGCCCGGTCAGATAACCATTCATTCTTAGGTCTTGTTTAGTTCCAAAAAGTTTTCCCAAAAAGTGCTATAGTAGCCATCACATCGAATCTTGTGATACGTGCATGGAGCATTAAATGTAGACAAAAAAAAAACTAATTGCACAGTTTGGTTGAAAATCGCGAGATGAACGTTTTGAACCTAATTAGTCCATGATTGAATACTAATTGCCAAATAAAAACGAAAGTGCTACAGTAGCTAAATTTCTAAATTTCGCCCAACTAAACAAGACCTTATCTTTTCTTTCTCGTAGATCTTTCCAAGAGTTTTCAAAATCAATGCCAATCTTGATTTTTTAATAAGATTAGAAAAAACTCTCTAAAAGCAACTCACAACTTCTTTATTCTCAACAGCCGAACTTTCCTTACATACTTAGTAAAAACTACACGTTGTTGCAGCGGCTGCGACTTTTTTCCTTCGTAAACTTAGCAAAAACTAAAAGCAGTTGCGACAGTTGTGGCTTAAAGCCGGAGCGAACAGATATAAAAATCAATCCAATCGTGTGAAAATATATATGCAGCCAATCTAGAGGTGGAATATCCAGCCAATCCAGGTGGAGTATCCGACCGGCTAACCTCCATCTAGAGGTGGAACATCCAATCAACCGATCTAAAGGTGGACTGGAATATCCAATCAACCGATCTAAAGATGGAAGAACGTGGGAGAGAGTGTTGGGTATCAGTATTAGGGATACCCGGAAGAAGAAAATTGATGGTCGCGAAGGCTAACTCGCCCGGGTGGACAAGGGTGAGTTCTGGTTTCTCCCGACACCGAAGGTGCGGACTCCGTGTCGCTCGACCCCGAGGGTGCGAGCCCCGGTCACCCGACCCCGAGGGGGCAGACTCCATCTCGCCCGACCCCGAGGGTGTGAGCCCCATGTCGCCTGACCCCTCGGGGGCAGACTCCATCACGTCTGACCCTGAGGATGCGAGCCCCACCTCGCCCGGCCCCTAGGGGGCGGACTCCGTCACGTCTGACCCTGAGGATGCGAGCCCCGCCTCGCCAGACCCCTCGGGGGCGGACTCCGTCACGTCTGACCCTGACGGTGAGTGCTCTGCCATGCCCGACCCCTCGAGCGTGGACATCCACCACGCCTGACCCCTCGGGCATGGATTTCGCGTCGCCAGACCCCTCGAAAGGGGATTCCGCCTTGACCGATGGGGGGCCGTACCACCTTCAACCACTACGGGTCTAAGAATACAAGCCCAGGGTCAAACTTCTGACACCCAGGAGCGAGTGGGCACGTCCTGATGTGACCCACGGCCATGACGAGCCATACCAGAGGACTCGCATCGCCAACAGTGCTAGGCGTGCTGGCGCTGTGCTACCTAACCCCGTACGACTTCCGACGGGGATGTCAGCTAACCATGCCGCCCGCCAGGATGGAGTGGAGTGCCACGACCGGCTGACGGCGCCCACATATAGCGCCAATGACAAACAGGGTCACGATGTGGAGCGGTCCCTGTCATCATCTACTAGACTGGCGGGACCCGCGCAAAGGAGATGGAGGACGCCACAATCTCGGAGGCCTTCTTCTCCTTGCTTCTCTCTCTTTCTCCAATGTAACATGCGCCTTCCCCTTCATCTATAAAAGGGGAAGCAGGGTGCCCCATGAAGGGCAAGTCTGCATTCCTACAGGTCTAACACGTCTTGACGACTGAACAAGCTCAAGAAAACTCAACTCCATTCACCAGAGACTTGGGACCTGCTCCCTCTGTCACCCGCTTGTAACCCCTACTACAAACCTATGCTGGTAACACGAGAAGCAGCGAACTGGACGTAGGGACATTCCACCCAAACTAGTATAAACCCTTGTATCCTCCAAGCACAGCATCCGGCCCAGACGGACAATCATAAATTTACTAGCCGGTGATCCGAAACACCGACAGTTGGCGTGCCAGGTAGGGGCTTTTGCATGTCTCGTCATCCAAAACAGGCCACGGATGGCTGGCCATGGCATCAGCTGGGTCCCAGGCGCACACGTGTGCTTCGAGAGCCTAGACTTCTTCATCACCGCGGAGGGAGAGTTGGCGCGGGCCCCAGCCCCCGTCCAACTTCTTCGCTCCACCGACCTCGATGTGATTGTCGAGGCCCTAGAGGAGCTACAGCTGCATGCCCCTGAGGCCCATGCCCCTGGGAGCAACCAACTCCTCGGCTTCGACTACGAGAGGCTGGAGCACCATCTCGGTGCCTTCCTGGGACCTTGACCGTCCTGAGAGGACCTACACTGCCTCACCTTCTCGTTCGCCAACGTCATAATGTAGCTTGTCGGAGAACCACTCTCCTCGGAATACCTCACCCGGGACACCCTGACAGCGTTCCCTTTCAGTGTGCGCAACGCCGCAGGGCGACTAGTCACCTCATGGCACAGTGCATGCACCCGTCCCCCACGGATGATGAGTTTGTGGGTATGATGGACTACATAGTGGAATCTTTCCATGATCTTCTCGTGGGTGTCAGATTCGATCTACGACTCTAACTCCAACAGCAGAAGCCATCACCCCTCGCGAGAATGCTTCATGGCTAGCAGCCCTGAGGGACGCACGAAAGTGTCCACGAGGGAGGGTGTTGACAGAATATCGGTAGGTATCCCATGAAGGTAGATTGATCGGCAGAGGAGCATGAGATCAAGAACAAGAAGGCAATAGAGACACAAGAGTTAGACAGGTTCAGGCCGTTAATATGACGTAATACCCTACTCCTGTGATCTCTTGGCTTGTATTAGCTATCGTATGATATTGCGCAAGTTTGGAGAGCGTCCCTACCCGCCTTATATAGTCCGGGGAGCAGAGTTACAAGTCGGTTAGATCTAAGAGATAACCAAAAAGTAATAACTAATTACAGGAATCTTAGGATCATACATATCCTAATAGATCTCGTAGTATCTTCAGGATATCTTCTAGATGTCTTGCGGAATGCGTCGACTAGAGTCGTGCCCCGCAAGGCTTTGTCTTGTGGGTTGGGCCGCCCCTGAGGGCGCATCCCATGTGGTCTGCCATGGGTATCTAGGGTCATACCCCCCACAGCTAGTCCCTGAGCGCCTTGTACCTATAGTGAAACGCCGTCTTGAGATTGTTCGAGCAGGTGCAAACGAAGCCGAGCAGTCGAACTCATGGTCCAACCACCATAATGAGTTGTCGAGCAGTTGTGAGCAGTTGCCGAGCAGCGTGTACTGTCACCGAGCAGCTCGAATCATAGCTGAGCAGCATAACCCAAGCACGGCTTGCCATAAGGGTGTAAGGAGCTCAAGTTCAGAACCAAAAATTTCTTCGTAGTGGAACAAGTGTGCCCACTTTGAGTCCGACCACGAGAAGCTCAAGTTCAGAACCAAAAATTTCTTCGCAGTAGATGACATAGTCATGTGGTGCCAGGGTCCAAAGTAGAAGAATATTAAAAGACCAGCCGAGCAGGCAGCTAGTCCTCAAGCGAAGCTCTGAAATGAGAGAGAGCACATTCACCACAAGGTGAAGTGTGCCCACTTAGTCCCTGAGCCTGACAGTAGGTGACGCAGTCACGTGGTGCTAGGGTCAGAAAAATAATAATAAAAAAAGACTAGCCGAGTAGGTAGCCAGTCCCTGAGCCATTTATGGAGATATCTGAAAAACCCAATCATGGAGAAAAAACTAGAGTAACGGTTGTACAGTAACTGTTACCAAGCCTCAATAAATGGCGGAGAAGTCGGTGATTTATCTGGCGAGGGATAACCAATGGTAGCGATAAATTAGCTATGTGGGATGCGGTTGCGTGAAAGCCCATGTGACGGCCCAACAAGCCGCGTCGGAGAATTCAGAGAGGCGCAAATCGCGGGAACGGTTTCCCAAAAACCATCGAATGCAAAAGGGTGGGGAAAGCGCTTTATAACTGCGCCACTGCATCCCTTGTTCATACCTTTGCCACTTTGCCATTCCGTCTTCATCCTCAGCCCTCACATTTCTAGATTTGCATCCACGCATGCTCCCGACGCCAGACCCCATCTAGATCTAAGAGATGGCACCGAAGAAGAGAGCTATGAACCCGAAGAAGGAGAGCCCAAAGAAGGCAGGAGCGGGAGCCAGTCACGACGAAGAGTGGGTGCCATCACGCATGGGGGAAGCAGAGCTCGAGAGATTGGTGGAGGCGGACGTGCTTCCTGACCGCGTCACCGCTAGATGGCGGCCAGTCAATGGTGAGCCCTTCCCGATGCCTAACACTGATGAAGCTGTAGTCTTCGAGGATTATTTTTGGTGTGTGTTGGGGTTCCCTGTTCATTCTTTCTTGCAGGATCTGCTGGAGTTCCGAGCAATTAGTCTATGCAATCTCCTCCCCAACACCATATTACATATCTCAATCTTTATCCATTTCTGTGAGACGTTTCTAGGGGTTCTGCCACACTTCAACCTCTTCAGAGACCTGTTCTAGTTGAAGAAGAAGGGCGGCGGTGGATCCAAGGTGGTCAGCAGTGTATATCTACAGCTTCAGGATGGAATGGCTAGCGAGTACATTAATGTACCGCTGAACACTTCTCTGAAAGGGTGGAACTCCAAGTGGTTCTACATGAAACAAAGTCACCCTGCAATCCGCTGCGACGTCCACCATATCTCAGAGAACTAGAAAAGCTGGTCAGAGAAACCGAACAGTGATGACATGGAACAAGTAAGGGAACTCCTTGACCTACTTGAAGGCGTAGAGATTAGCGACGAACTAGTGGCGGCGAGCTTCATAGTGCACCGAATCCAGACCTGCAAGGAGAGGGCCCACCCAGGCTTTGACTACAGAGGTGATGATGACGGGACCTGGGTGAGGACAGAACGGCTGACGAAACAAATTGTCCTAGAGCAGGCCGTAGAGCTATTTGCTCCTAGTGCCTCGTTCTGCTGGCCAAAGCAAACGAAGGCCTCCTCAGGTAACCATCTCGATTGTTTTTTCTCGACACTTATAATCCTAACGCATTGTCGAGCAATGAACTGATGCACTTATGCAAAGATCCATTCATAGGAAAGAGCAGTGTACTTCTCCGGTGTGCCAAGGGTGATTGGCCAAGGAGTGTAGACGCCCGGCCACCGACTTAGCCTAAGGAAGATGTAGCCAGCGCTTCATCAGAGTTCGGGGATGGTCAGACAGAATATTCGCCCCCAGTATTAGAGAAAGTCTAGGGAAAAAGAGCAGCGGCTGACGAGCTGGCCCAAAAGAAGAGGAAGATGGCAGTCGTTGGTCCCCTCAAACTAGGCAGCATCTCACTTGGTGGTGACCAGACCACTCGACAGTAGAGGACCGCGGTGCATGAGTGGTCGAACGATGATGAAACTTTGGTGGCTCCTTTGCCAAGCACTGAAGCACCTCCACGCAACACTCACGCAGAGGAACAAGCGAGGAGAGACAAAGAAGTTCTCAGGCAGTAGGTGATGGGAGTCCCCAAGCAGCAGACGATGGGAGTCCTTGCACATTAGGCGAAGGGAGTCGCACAACGACAGGTAGAACAGAGGCCAACGATGGTGGAAACCAGACCTCCACCCCAAAGTACAGGAGTTGACCCCATGGCCATGCTTGGGTGCTTGGGTAGGCATCACCAGTTCAAGAAATTATTCTAGCAGACCAAACCGTGAGTATACTTTTCTTGGAGTTACTTTGTTGTCATTTCTTAGCTTCTTTGGCGCTTGACGAACTGATCTGATGTAGAGCGAAATGTGCGGAGGGTCTGACCCCACCAGTCTAGACTACTGAACAGCCAAGGGCTGATCCCATAGTGGAAGCAACACCGACAGCTACCATCCCCGAGTCCCTGAGTGCTCGTAGCCAGAAGAGTCAAGCGCTGCTGCTGGCAATATTGGCAACGACGAACGAGCGGCGTTGGTGATAGATGGATCAGCGGCAGTGCCCAAGGCAATGGCAAGAACTACTAGGTCTTCGAGAGCAGAGGCTGAAGTTGCTGGCAATGTGTCGGAGTCTGGGGCAGTGAAGTCGATGGTGCCCGAGGGACAAACAGTGCCTCCTAAGGCATCGCAGGGCATGGTAAGAGCCACTGTCCGACCATGAAGCCCCCCGGTGGTACCTCGAGCTATGGCAGAAGAGGACGAGGTGGTAGAGATTGAGCGCGCTGAACCTTGACCCCAAGCTGTCCGAATCCTCCACAAATGCAGTGACAAAGTGGTGGTTATCGAGGAGGAATATACCACCAAGGAGATGAGGAGATTGAAGACCGCCCTCGCCGGAGTGATGAAACAAATTGAGGTTAGTACTGCATCTAGAGTGGTCATCTTTGACATTGATGATCAAAGTTCATCATTATAATTGTGTATTTGTAGGGATAACTCGGACTGTCGAGCAGTGACATCAGCTGATAAAGAGGATGGAACCCCTCACCAAAGAGAACGAAAAGCTCAGAGAGGTGATGAACCTGATGGAGAGAAACATCTAGAGAGCCCGGCGCGAGCGAGACCTTGCTGAGTCCAACACGCGAGATCTAGAACACTAGAAGGGGGTCCTGGCCGAGCAGCTGGCAGCTGCGTTCGAGTATCTACGGTGCAAGTCTGAGGAGCTAGCGAGTGCCTCCACACAACTAGAATAGACTTCTGAGTAGCTCAGAAGCATATTTGAGCAGAAAGTAGGTACGATATATCGGCGAATGTGCTTTGTATTGCTGAATAGCCATATTTTTGGCAATGACTGTTATGCTTGTAGAGCAAAACACGAAGCTCGGCCAGCTGTGCCAAGCCCTCGAACAACTCCGAGAGGAAAAGGTGAAGGAGACAGGGCGAGCAGATAAACTGGCTAAGGAGTTGAACAGTAAGTATTCTCTAGTCGGAGTTAATGATGAAGTAGTTTCCTTTCATGATGGAACTGTGTAATGCTTGCATACTACCATTAGAGGGTCAAAGCGCAATTCAATGTGCTAGAGCAGGACGCCCGAACACAGAGGGACAAGTTTGACACCATAGTTGCTGGAGTCAAACTAGTGCTCGACTGCGTCGACCTAGAGGCGGCTCCTCAAACTGACAGCAAGCCACCGTGCTCGAACATCATCATCGAAAGGTGCAAGATGGCGTGGGAGAGCTTCAAGAACTCCAATTGTGACACTGTTGTTACCAGCATTACTTATGCCCTTGCGATGGTCCTATCCCACTATCCATCCGTTGACCTTTAGGCGATCGAGGGCGGATTCGCTGAAGGGCTGAGCGAGGCGAAGACCCAACAACTAGAGGATGCGGCAAAAAAGCTAGCCGGTGACATTGACCTATTTGGTGAGACGAGTGGCGATGGCAAAGCTCGATGATATGCTCGTTGATATGCTCGGAGATTATCATCTGTAATTTCTAGACAATGTAGTTAGAATGCGCGATAGCACAAAAAACACTTATGTATGTGATAAATGTTATAAGGTGCAAGTGTATGCAGTTTGCTTGTAGTTCGGTGAAACAATCTTCATAGTTTCAACCATAACGCAATTATATGTAGTACAAGTAGCATCCAAGCAGTTGGTTTGCTACTGAACCCCATGGCCTCAGCTAGCCCATAGTCCATAACATCGAGCACAGAGCCTGTGCACATGTAGGAGGAATAGGCGTGACCAAGGAACCGCAGCTGACCATCCACAACGCAGAGCGTGGAGCCCATGGCATGTGAAGGGAGGGATCGGAGACTAGGTCTTCTCCATAGAGAAAAGAGTGGAACATGTGTTGCTCGGCAGTTATCAAAATAACTTGGAGATATAGGTAGTATAAACGGCATTCGAGCAATTAGTTCTATGCTAAGCTCTCGGCCTTGGCTAGCCCATAGTCCATAACATCGAGCGCAGAGCCCGTGGACGTGTAGGAGGAATAGGCATGACCAAGGAACCACAGCCGACCACCCATAATGCAGAGTGCGGAGCCCGTGGCATGTGTAGAGAGAGATCGGGTATTGGGTCTTCTCCGAAGAGAACAGAAAAGAAAGTATGTTGCACATTGATCGGTGAAATATCTTGGAGATTTGGAGTAAAGTGTTCGGTGATTTGGAGAAAACCATTTGGTGATTTGGAGAAACTTATTCGGTGATTTTGGGGGAAGATGTGCTCGGTGATTTGGAGAAATCGTTTGGCAATTTTGGTGAAAACGTGTTCGGCGATAACGTTGGAGATTTGGAGAAACATGGTCGGCACGGTTATGACGATTTCAAATTGGAGTTCGCTATGGAGTAGCATAGAGCTCAGCGACCGTAAGTGGGGGTTAAACCACAATGGAGAAAAAGTGGAGACAAGTTATGGAGACCAAAACTTTATTCAATATAAAGTGGAGAGTACATATCTAGAGCGTTTCAAGGATAGAAACATATAAGGTGCTCGATGTGCCATGGATTGGGAACATTGATTCTATCTAAGTCACATAGGCGATAAGACCCTAGTCGGGTGACCTCTTTGACGATGTAAGGCCCTTCCCAAGGGGAGGAGAGCTTGTGCATCCCTTCGGTTTTTTGTTTTCTGCAGAGAACGAGGTCGCCGACAGCAAATGAACGACCTTTAACATTGCGGTTGTAGTACCTCCACAATCCTTCTAGATATTGGGCTATGTGGACGTAGGTGATTATTCATTCTTCCTTGGCCCTGTCAATGTCCTCTGTTCGAACAGCTGCGGCCTGCTCTTCATCATAATTTTCCACCCTGGGTGCTCGGAAGGCAATATCCGCTAGTAGTATGGCTTCTAAGCCATAGACCAAGAAGTATGGACACACACTGGTGCTGTGACTAGCTTGAGTATGCAGTCCCCAGACTACAGCTGGTGGCTCCTTAAGCCATCTGCCCGGGTGCTTTTCTTCTTTCTGATATAGTCTCTTTTTGAGGGCATCAAGGATCATGCCATTCGCCCGTTCGACCTGGCCATTGGCTCTACGATGAGTAATGGAGACATATTTGATAGAGATGTAATGGTCTTCGCAGAAGTCCCAAAAGTGATGGCCAATAAATGTAGTTCCGAGGTTGGTGATGATGCTGTTCAAGAGACTGAATCTTTGGATGATGTGTTCGAAGAGCTGGAATGCTTTCTTTGCAGTAGCCGATATGAGCGGTTTATACTCAATCCATTTGGAGAACTTATCAATGGCGATGTATACGTATCGGAAACCACCTGGCGCTGGCTTAAAAGGGCCAATCATGTCTAGTCCCCAGCATGCAAAGGGCCAGAAAGCTAGAATGGTCTGTAGTTCTTGTGTCGGCACATGTATTTGCTTGGCGAAAAATTGGCATCCTTCACAACATCGGACAAGGTCTTCTGCATCGGAGATGGCCATGGGCCAATAAAAACCAGCTCGAAAAGCTTTACCGACCAGTGTTCTCGAAGCCGTGTGGTTGTTGTAGGAACCAGAGTGAATTTCAAGAAGTAACTTCACTCCGTCTTCTTGGATGATGCATTTTTGTAGAATCCCTTCCTTGGCACTTTTCCTCATCAACTTGCCATCTACTAGCACATAATGTTTGCTTCAACAGATTAGGCATTCGATTTTAGTCTTATCGGTGGGTACTTCGGCGCTAGTAAGGTACTTGATGAATTGTTCTCTCCAATCGGCAGCCAACGAAGGTACCGCCAGTACCAGCTGCTCGGCTAGGGGAACTTCCTGAACTTCCTTATCTTCTTTAATGGATGGTGCCAGGAGATCTTGAACGAAGACCCCTGGTGGAATCATGGCACGAGATGAGCCCAACTTAGATAAATGGTCAGCGAGCTGATTCTGGTCGCATACCACGAGGTGGTACTCGATGCCATTGAATTTTCCTTCAAGCTTCCTAATTTTGGCGCAATATGCATCCATCTTCTTGCTGGAGCAAGACTAGTCTTTGTTAAGCTAGTTGATGACCAGCGCGGAGTCCCCATATACCATGAGGCGTTTGACACCGAGCTCAATGGCTATACGGAGTCTGTGGAGACATGCTTCATATTCGGCGGCATTGTTGGAGGCCAGAAAGTATATCTAGAGAATGTATTGGAGCTTATCCTTGGTCGGCATAATGAACAGAATACCTGCACCAGCACTGTTGATGTTAAGGGCACCATCGAAGTACATCACCTAGTGCTTAGGGCAGGTGGCGGCGATGGGCTCTTGGATCTCGGTCCACTCAGCGATGAAATCAGCAAGCACCTGAGACTTGATTGTAGGCCTGCTTCTGAATTCAATGGAGTAAGTGCTGAGCTCAACAACCCACTTGATGATATGGCCTTTGGCCTCTATGTTGTGGAGGATGTCCCCCAGAGAGAACTCGGTGACCACAGCGATCTTGTAATACTCAAAGTAGTGGCGGAGCTTATGCGACGTGATCAGGACAGCATACAACAGCTTCTAGACCTGAGGATAACGAGTCTTGGGCTCGTTAATAACCTCACTAATGAAATATACTGGATGTTGCACCTTATAAGCATGCCCAGCTTCCTCACGTTCGACCACAATTGCTGTGCTGATGACGTGAGAAGTAGCGGTGATATAGATCAGGAGAGTTTCATCTAGGCGTGGTGCCATCATGGTTGGAGGTGTTGTTAGGAACAACTTAAGCTGTTTGAAAGCTGTGTCTGCCTCTTCCGACCAGGAAAAGCGCTCGGAGGCCTTGAGGAGTTTGAAGAAAGGTATCCCTTTTCACCGAGGCACGATATGAAGCGGCTTAAGGCAGCCATGTAGCCTGTAAGCTTCTGTATATCCTTACATCGAAGCTATTTGAAAGATGTGCCTCGATTAACAGATTGGCCACAACATCGAAGCTTACATCAATGATGTGGTCTTCAATCTGTTGATCGAGGCACATCTTTCAAACAGCTTCGATGTAAGCTTCAATGTTGTGGCCCTTTGATAGGTCACCCCGATGTTCTTGAGTCCAAAGGACATGGAGGTGTAGTAGTATGCATTGAAGGGAGTGATGAACGATGTCTTGATCTGGTCTTCTTCTTTGAGAGAGATCTGGTGATAGCCGGAGTAACAGTTATGGAAGGAGAGCAGTTCGCAGTCAGCGGTAGAGTCTACAACCTCGTCTATCCAAGGCAAATTGAAGGGGTCCTTAGGGTAGTGTTTGTTAAGATCAGTGTAATCAACGCACATTCTCTATTCTTTATTCTTTTTCGAACAAGAATAGGGTTTGCTCACCACTCTAGATGATACACTTCTTTTATAAATCCAATAGCTAAGAGCCATTTTATTCCTACCCTAATAGCATCCTTCTTGTTTGGCATGAATCGACGGAGTTTCTGCTTGATCGGTTTGGTGGTCGGTGAGACATTCAAGGAGTGCTCGATCTTCTCCCATGGTACCCTCGGTATGTCTATAGGTTTCCAAGCAAACACATTGGCGTTGGCACGTAGGAAGGAGACGAGCACGCTTTCCTATTTGGGGTCAAGGTGAGCCCCAATCTTCATGGTCTTGGAGGGGTCATTGAGGCCAAGGCCAACCTCCTTTATTTCCTTGAACTTGGCAGAGGCACGGGGAGGCTCTAGCTCTGGGATCTCCATGTCGTCAGCGGACAACGCATTGGCTTCGGTGACCACGCTGGCCATCTAGATGGAGAGGTCGGTGGCTTTGGTGAGGGCAAGACTCTTTGTCTCATAGGCGTAGGCGATGGAAAGGTTGGCCTGCAGGGCCAGAACTCCTATAGGCGAAGGCATCTTCAACACCAGATATGCGTAGTGCGGTACAACCATGAACTTGGCCAGAGCTGGCCGACCAAGTATGGCGTGGTAGGCGGTGTTGAAATCAGGCAATATAGAAGTTGATGTGCTCAACACGGTAGTTGTTTGTCGTGCCAAATTGTACTAGTAGGGTGATCTCTCCAAGCGGTTTGGAGGCCCTGCTTGGTACCACCCCCAAAAGGAGGAGTCAAAGGGTGTGAGATCCACTAATCCGAGGCCCAGCTCCTTTAGGGCTCCCACCGTCGATGAGCACTTTTCTAAAGAGCACCTTCTGGATGGTAGCATCGAGGATGAGGGGGAAATGCCCTATGTAGGGAATGTCTGCCCACTGGTCAGCCTTGCTAAAGGTGATGGGGACTTCGGACCATGGGTGATAGCTGGGGTTGGTGACAGCGCCCTCCGTAGTGACGTTGAGCACCCGCCGTGCGGTGAGCTTCCGCTCTCTTATGCTCTTGGTGGAGGCGAAGCCTCTGAAGATGGTGGCAACCACCTTATCATGGTCCTAGAAGGCATTGTCATTGCCCCCTGGTGGTCGGCGACCTCTGGCTCCATCATTGGCGTCGTCATCTAGCTTTTTGTCCTAGAACTCCTTAGCCAAACTGAGGCAGTTCTTCATCTTGTGCTTGGCATTCTTATGGAGAGGGCACAAGACGTCAAGGATCTTCTTATACTATTTGTCATAGTTGTGCTTAGCATGAGGTTCATTAATGGCAGCAATGATGTGGTCTGGCCGGTGGTGGTGATTCTGACCAGTCTTGGGTCCTTCTGGTCGATCGCGGTCGCTGTCATGATGATAACTATGGTCATCCTGGCGGCGGTCGTCAAAGCGGTCATCGGAGCGGTGTGTTGGGCGATGAGTGCCTACATCCTCATTGAAGCACACCTTGGCTTCCTCGGTGTTGGCGTACTGGTTGGTGGTTGTGATCATCTCGCTGATCCCCGTGGGTGGCTTACGGTTGAACTTAGAGCGAAGCTCACGGTGATGGAGTCCTCAGATGAAGGTGGTGATGACCTCGGCTTCCATGATGTTTGGAATAGAATTCCTCATCTCAGAAAAGCATCAAATGTAGCTGTGAAGGAGCTCGGATGGCTTTTGATTGATGCGGTTGAGATCATGCTTAGTTCCCAGTCATGTACATGTAGCCATATAGTTGTCAGTGAAGACTTTTTTTAGCTCATCCTTGGATCCGATGGATTTTGGGGCAAGGCTAGTAAACTAGTTCACGATGGTTGGCACGAGCATGACGAGAAGATAGTTTGCCATGACACTAGGTGTCTCCCCCAGTGGCATGAATAGCAATGGCATAAGCCAACAACCACTGTGTTGGATTCATCCTCCCCTCGTAGGGCTCGACCCCTATGATTTTGAAACCATGGGGCCATTGAAGTGTTCGAAGTACCCTTGTGAATGCTGGGGGCCCCTTGGGGTTGTCGATGCCATCATCTACAGCGTTGCCGCCAGCGATTGGCTTGAGGGCTGAGTCTGAGTTGCCATACTCTTGCTCGTACTCCTGGTGGTGGCATACTTCATCCTCATGGTGACCGAAATGGTGTTCGTCGATACGTCAACATACATCTTAGAGATTGTTGAGGTGCACCCAGACGTCCTGGTTGACCTCCTGGTCATGTTGGTGGTGATGTTCGGTGCGGTTGCCCCTAGCTCCACCCTAGAGGGGTTGTCCTGTCATCATGGTGCTGGTCAGTGAAGCGACTTTGGCAGCGATCGGTTCTTGTGGCGACTGACCGGTGAATTGAAGTGGTGGAGTATGAAGGTCTCTAATCCTGTCGAATCTCATTGACCTAGTAGTGCACCGCTTTAAGAATGGCAGCGACCTTGGCGAGCTTGAGCATCTATGGGAGGTAGGTGAGCTCATTGGCCGCCACTGCCAGATTGGCGCTTGGAGTCTTGAAGACATCGTGGCCATCAACATGGAGAAACTCTTCATCAAGGTTGCACTAGAGTGGCCTTCCTTGCGAGTTGAGCTGCTGCTCGACCATCACGAGGGCATTCTCGTTTGCTTGACATTGTGCATGGTTGATGTTTTGGTTCTCACGAGCGACATGTTCCTCCTCAGTTTCACCATTCCGAGGAGGGCTATCGATGCTGACGTTGAAGATCATGCCACCCCAGAAGGGTGGGAGAAGGAGTTGCTCGGTGAAGGTTTTGGCGAGGGTCTCCATAGAGCCTTGAGACTCAGAGCCTAGATTTTCCTCTAGGATGGTCTAGAAGGATGCTCCAAGGCACTGGCCTATGTGTAGCATGTTGACGGCTGGTGCAGGCTGGACGGCGAGCTGGTCGGTGAGTGGATGGGTGTCTCCCATCTAGTCGGCAAACTTTCCCCTCAGGGCGTCTTGGTAAGTAGTGGCGACGTTGGTGAGCCCGAAGGGTAGAGCCACAACTCCTAGAGTTTTTCGAGTAGCCTTCGATAGATCTGGATCGGAGGGTGGTTGGTGCTGAACCAAAGTGTCTAGGGTCAATTCAGTGATGGAGAGGCAATTGGCAAGCTTCAGACTGACCCAATCGATGGACTCAATCAGATCATCATTGTTGATCTGCCTCCTCTAGTAGCAAGGAAGCGGGCAGCGAGTTGCTAATGAAGGCAACCTCGGAGGTGGTTCTGAGATTAGATCTGCAGTTGCAGGTGCTGGGATGATTAGCATAGAAACAATCTATGCTGGCTCAAGGAGCTCTCCGACTCCGTCAGCGTTGATGATCTAGGAGATCAATCTGACTATGAAGATCTGTCCAAGCTATGGGAGGGACAAAGAGCCTATGGTGTTAATGCAAAAGTGGATCTGCAAACACAAAGGGCTAATACCCGAATCGATATTCAAAGCGCGCCAGTCGATTTGACCTGTTAATCGACAAGGATGAAGATACGAGCACTTTGGTCCTAACAACAGTGATACGCCCGGAAGTCACGGCCAAGAGGTACTCACGCGAAACTCGAGAATCGCCGAAGGTTGCACTGCGATGCAACTCACCGAATCAATGAGAACTCGTAAAAAGAAAAATGTGCAAATTGACGAAGTCGCCGAAAAGTAAGTAGATGCAAATAGGAGTAAAAATTGATTTTGATATTGATTGATATATATTTTACATTGCCCTTCAATCCATATTTATACCCTGATCTAAAGAGACATAACCAAACATAACTAGGACACCAAATCCATACCTAAGGAAATACGTGACTCTTACATGAATCATATTCTAATAAATACAGAAAAGGAAATCAACTCCTATCTATTTCCCTGTCCGCCTCAATTACGATGGAAATCTCACCGACCTCCTCTCCATTGGCATACTTCCTATTTCATCAGCAATAGTCTTCAAACCTTCCTTCATCGGTATCGACAATAACACCTCCAACCTCATCGGCAATGCCCGAGTCTAAATCAACCTTTCCATCGATCACCACCAATCATCGGCAACCATCTTTACAAGCTGACTTTCATTGGCTGTCAGCGTATACAGTAACTTTCCTCCTGCCAATTAGTCCACTCCGATCATTTTGACACGTGCAAAAAACGGTGTCAACACATGCCCCCAATTTCGGAGTATAAAACCATTAATGCTCCGAAATTTACTCCAGATAACGTTTGCCTTTGCCCATTTACTGCAACTCATCCTCCAAGCCAAAACTTGATCTGTTATCAAATTTAATCAAATCTAATCCTGATTCATGCACCTCAGCAAATATCGCACAATTCCCAACCATTCTTGCCCTGATTATGGTTAAGACACCGAAACAATAATTCATCAGCAAGATCCTAACATAATAATGCCACCATTTTCAGAATTAAAATATCCTGTATCAAGATCTCTTCCAAGTCATGATTACTTGCCATCGAATCATCTGTACAATCCCTTGATTACCGTGCGAATAGTTACCATATCCACCTGAACCACCTTGACCTACATGCTCGTGGCATAGAGATAAGTCCAAAATACCCCTACTCCGAGCGGCTTATAAATAGATTTCTCTGGAACGCTCATCTTCTATCCTTATATTCCAATCTCTAGCATTCTTTCTTTCCGACGGCGACTCCGACGAACAACTACGCGACCTCAACCAACAAGACTTCTTCTCCAGCATCAACTTCGATTCTCCGGCCCGTGCCCCCATCTACCTCAAGATAATGGCAATCAACTTTGATGTCCCTACGGTTCGTTCCTCTTCCGTTACCTTTTACCTCAATTCCTCTGGTCTTTGCTAGTTCATACAGTCGGTAATTTTTCTTTTCTTTTGTTCTTCGGATCCTCTAAACTTAGGAACTGCGCAACAAATTAGTTATTCCAACCGATCAGCCACATATCCAATGCCTAGGACCAATGGGCAACCCAGATCCAACTGATTTGATTAATGCAGAGGTCAATAGAATCCCCTTTAGAGCCCAAAATTTCTCTCTGAATTTATGGAAAGATACATTCCGATCTTGGCCCAAAACCACAAAAGGGTGGAAAGACTGGTACTTAAGGGTCAATAGGTCGATGCAAGTACACTGGGCAGAACGGAAACTAGACCAATGCATTAGGCTATCTATTGCCGATATGCAAAAGAACGAGTCAATGATGATTGCAGCTGCTTACTTCTGGTCAGACACAACAAACACTTTTATGTTTGGACATGGCCTAGCTACTCCCACACTTGTCGATGTCTACATGCTTACTGGCTTGGATATTTCAACTGCCGATGAAGGCTCCATCTATGGTAGAAAATCTGAATATAGGGTGAATACCTGCAACATCGGCGATTGGACGGGATACATTCAAGAATACCAGAAGACCGGGACAGTTAACCAGAGGGAACATACCACATTCTTGAATATGTGGTTAGAAAAATTTATCTTCTGTGGTCGATCAGTAGGACCAACCAACGCTTTCCTCCCCGTAGCTGAACTCTTGGCTAATGGTGTAAGGTTCCCTCTTGGCCGATACCTTCTGAGCTCCACTTATTATCTTCTTCATCAAGTGTCTCAGAAACTTTTGCTTGGCGAACCCATCGGCAACTTAGGAGTCCCGTGGTGGTTTATCAACATGTGGCTGAATGCCCATATGCACAAATGTTTGCAATGGGACTTCTTTGCCCAACAATTCCCATAAGAAATTGCTGAAGACCACGTGCTTGGGGACGAGGAATTGGCAACACACTCACCCCTCAATTTTGGTGAAGCCATAATTGTCCTTCCTAGGACAGAGGCCAATGAAGACCAGATCGGCAGATTCTTTCAAAGCTTCTACAATGGCCTTTCTCATGATCATAGGGCCTGGGTACCTTATGTTGACGAAGAAAATAGATTCCCCCTTCTTTTCAACTTTGCCGATGACACTCTGAATCAAGATAATGAACTCATGATGGCCATCATTACTCCTAGGGCAATTCTAGTAAACACATTTGGTAGCGGGAAAACACCAACATCATGTATGAATTTTACAACCCATCGGCAGTATCCCGTCAATTGGCTTTTGGGCAACTACCAATCAAACTTTGCTTTGCCGATGTGATCAAACCTAGAGAAACAATCACCTGCGGAACAGATTGGAACAAGATAGTGCGACTCTCCCCCAATGCCGATACTACAGATGTCAATATATCCATCTGGACACCAGTATCTTTCATCACCGAATCATATAAGCAATGGTGGCGAGAGTGGAAGGAACAACTATTTGCAACATCTGCTCACACATATCGGCACATGATCGACTCTGAATACGCCATCCTCGATGATGCAGTAAGTTTCTTTTAACTCCCTTCTGCTTTTCCCTTCATACATCGGTAACTGACTTTCTTATGACAGGTTAACAACCCAGCACCATCTATGAGCAAAAGTGGGAAACCCTTCGATCTTCAGCCTGTTTCCCCGATATCACCGATCGGCTACAATGCCCCTACCTTGGCTACTTTGACTCACCAGAAGATCCGTACCAAGACCATCACCTCCAAGTCCAAATTGGCTACAGCTAGGGCCACTCCATCGGCTGCTACTACAACCTTGGTCAAGGCATTCAAGGTAACAACCCTGTCTATTTCTACTTATGCCGATCACAAACTATATTAACATTAATCATCAGGGGGTAAGAGCCGCTGCTGGATCGTCATCGGCAATTCCTCCGATATCAAGCACCACTTCTTCTGACAAACCTTCAGAGGTATCCCTTTGATTTCACATTTTATCTGTTAAATATCATACCTTACACTTGTTTTGCAGCAACAAATGGGTACATCGGCAAGCGTACCAGATGTCCGAGCTTCACAACCAACAAGTGCCGATGCCCCCCAGCCAACCGTTGCCGATGCCCAAGCAAAGCGCAAAGCCTTAACAGATGTCGAGGCACAGCCAAAACGACAGAAGTCCATGCTAATCCCCACATCTGCCCCAATGTCATCGGTCATCATACCCCAAGAGCCAACCACCGATGAGGTCGTAGAGGATATCCCATCGGCAAGCTCAGTCGATCCCCCACACGGCATACTCCAGGCCGCTTCCTCCAGTCAAGCACAGGAAATTGCCTTGAAACAGGTAAACCGATTGACCTAGTTGATTTACAATACTCATACTTATCCTTAACTGACCTCCTTTTCTTTTCCTCAGGAACAAGACTCCCCAAACAGCCTATTCTCCTTTGCCATTGATGTCTCTGACGATGATGGAGAGGAAACAAGTTCTTCCCTTGCACTGGGAACAATATCGGCAGAAACTAAGTCCAAGTTGGAAGCTCTCCTGAGCTTGTTACAGCAGGATACCGCCCAACTGGTAGATGACTCAGACCCCGCAAAGGCAATTTTCAAAACAATCCGTGGCTAGGTCCCTGCCGACGTTGAAGAAGTACTCTTCCCAGCAGCCCATTTAGAAAGCCGCCAACTGCAATATCAATGGGCTGCTCAACGTATTACCGATAGAGCAGCTCAGGCTCAACTCAAAGAAGAAATGCTACAACTGAAACAAATTGCCGATGAGAAGCACAAGGGCATCGGCAACTTGCAGACTTCGGGCGCTGAACTTAAGCAGAAAATCTTAGATTTATCGGCAAAGAAGATGGCTCTATTGGCTGAATTGAAAGAAGTCGAGGCAACCTTAACTCATGCTCAACAAGAAGAAAGCCAGCTACCCAATGCCATCAAGGCCCTTCAGCAAGAAAGAGACACCCAGGCTCGCAAAGCCTTGGCCATGAAGAAAAAACTCAAGCCTGTGGAAGGTGCTGCCGATGAAGACATCAAAGAAATGAAGGAAGCCGACCAAATTCACCTACGTGCGATATTAGCTATCCAATCCTTGTTAAATTTGTAAATCTTGTCTATTGCATCGGCACTTTATGAGACATTGACATCCTTGTATAATTCTAGCCGATAGGACTGTTATCGGCACTTATACTTTTATGCATCCATCCAGATACTAGGGTAATATTTCTTTAAATATTTTCCATTTAACGCTCTGGGAAACACGACCCCTTCGAGGGTTTCTAGAATATATGCGTTACCAGGAACAGACCGATTTATCCGATATGGACCTTCCCAATTAGGAGACCACTTTCCAAACTTTGAACTTTTAGTTCCAATCGGTAAAATCAATTTCTAGACCAGATCTCCATCGGCAAACTCTTTTACCTTTACCTTCTTGTCATACCATCTGGCTACTCTTTTCTTCAATGCTAACTAAAGCCCTTAACCGATGACCTGCCACATCTTCCAACTTATCCTTCATAAGAGTATCATAATCATCGGCTGTCAGCTGATTTTGAGAACGTATTCGTCTAGAGCCAATTTTAATTTCCCAGGGCAATACTACATCATGTCCATATACTAACTGATAAGGCGTTACTTTGGTTGCACCATGACATAACATCCGATACGACCACAAGGCTTCATTTAATACTGTATGCCACCTCCTAGGATTTTCTTCAATTTTCCGCTTAATAAGTTTGATGATCCCTTTGTTAGAAGCCTCAGCCTGACCATTAGCTTGAGCATAATATGGAGAAGAATTTAAAACTTTAATTCCCATACCCACAGCAAACTCATCAAATTCTCCTGATGTAAACATAGTACCCTAATCGGTAGTGATAGTTTGAGGAATACCAAATCGGTAAACAATATGCTCTTTCACAAAATCGATCATGTTAGCCGATGTCACCTTTTTTAAAGGAATTGCCTCAACCCATTTTGTGAAATAATCGGTAGCAACCAGAATAAATTTATGTCCTTTGCTTGATGGCGGATAAATCTGACCAATGAGATCAATAGCCCACCCCCGGAATGACCAAGGTTTAATTATAGGGTTCATAGCTGATGCAGGCGCTCTTTGAATATTACCAAACTTTTGACACCCCTGACATCCTTTAAAATATTTAAAACAATCTTCAAGAATAGTCGGCCAATAGTATCCATTCCTTCTGATCATCCACTTCATCTTGAAAGCCGATTGATGCGCTCCACACACTCCTTCATGAATTTCACCCATCAAACTTTTCGATTCATCACTGCTAACACATCTGAGTAAAACTCCATCTATAGTTCGATAATATAATTCATCATCGAGGAGCACATACTTGGTAGCTTGGAACCTTATACGCCTTTCAACCTTTTTACATGGATCCTTTAAATAATCGACAATCTCCATTCTCTAGTCATCGGTATCGACTACCGATGTTAGCACTTCCTGAATAGGCTGATACCCTGAAGCATGCTGAGCTAGTCGATTAGCCTCTTCATTATGCAGTCGAGAAATATGTTCAAGATGAAAATCTCTAAACCCTTTCAATAATTGCAAACATCTTTCATAATACGAAATTAAAACTTCACTCCGGCATTCATAAATCCCAGCCAATTGATTTATAACTAGCATAGAATCACCAAAGATTTCAACAGCATCGGCACGTATCTCCTTCAGCAATTCTAAACCTTTTATCAAGGCTTGGTATTCAGCCTGATTGTTTGTCGATGTAGCAGCAATCGGCAATGAAAACTCATACTTCCTTCCTTGAGGTGAAATCAACACAATGCCGATACCTGCTCCTTCTCCACATGTAGACCCATCGAAGAAAAGTGTCCAAGGAGCAACCTCCAAAGAGTCTACTGTATTACAATGCTGAGTGACAAAATCAGCCATAACTTGCCCCTTAACTGCCTTAGTCAATTCGTAACGTAGTTCAAATTCTGACAATGCCAACATCCACTTGCCGATTCTACCACTTAATATCGGCATCGACAGCATATACTTGACTACGTCGTCTTTGCATATGACCATACATTCGGCAGATAACAGATAATGTCTTAATTTGACATAAGAAAAGTATAAACACAGACATAACTTTTCGATGGCCGAATACCTCGTCTCAGCATCCACTAGTCTTCTGCTCAAATAATAAATAACACGTTCTTTCCCTTCAAATTCCTGAATAAGAGCTGAACCGATAACGGTATCATCAGTTGACAAATACAACCTGAAAGGTTTCCCGTGTTGAGGTGGAACTAGCACTGGAGGATTTGTTAAATATCTCTTAATTTCATCTAGGGCTAACTGCTGCTCAGCTCCCCATACAAATTCCTGATCGGCTTTCAATTTAAGTAATGGACTGAAAGCCTTGATCTTACCCGACAGATTAGATATGAATCTTCTAATGAAATTAATCTTACCGATCAAAGATTGCAATTCAGTTTTATTGGTAGGAGCAACCACCTTGTTAATTGCATCAATAGACCTCCTACTGATTTCGATGCCCCGCTGATGCACCATAAAACCCAAGAATTGACCTGCCGATACACCAAATGCACATTTATTAGGATTCATCTTCAATCCATGCTTCCTTGTGCACTCCAGTATCTTTCGTAGATCGGCTAGATGTTTTGTGATATCTCCAGACTTAATCACTACATCATCAATGTAGATCTCCACTAATGTGCCGATGTATTCATGAAAAATAAAGTTCATAGCTCTTTGATAAGTAGCACCGGCATTTTTCAAACCAAACGTCATGACTATCCACTCAAACAACCCTACATGACCTGGACATCTGAAAGCAGTCTTGGGAATATCTTCTTCAGCCATGAATATTTGATTGTAACCTGCATTACCATCCATAAAGCTGATAATCTGATGTCCGGCTGTAGCATCAATCAACAAATCAGCAATTGGCATTGGATAGCCATCCATCGGTGTGACTTTGTTAAGATTCCTTAAATCAATACAAACACGAAGTTTTCCATTTTTTATAAACAGGAACCACATTAGAGATCCACTCTGCATATCAACACTGTCGAATAAACTTCGCCTCAATTAATTTAGTTATTTCGGCCTTAATGTCAGGAAGTATATTAGGGTTGCATCGGCGCGCTGGCTGCTGATGTGGCCGAAATCCAGATTTGATAGGTAACCGATGTTCAACTATCGATCGGTCTAATCCAGGCATCTCAGTATAATCCCAAGCAAAACAATCTTTATACTCTTTTAACAAATCAGTCATTTGCTGCTTACACTTGGAATCTAACTTAGCACTAATAAAAGTAGGCCTTGGCCTATCGCCATCACCAATATCTACTTCTACTAAATCATCTGCCGATGTGAACCCTTGACCTAATTTTCCATCATCGGCAAACCTATCCATTAAAACTCTTCTTCAGAACCGACTGCTTGGATCGGTGGAATTTCATAATCAGCAACTCTAAGGAACTCTTTTTCCCAAACCTCTCCTGATATGCATTTAGTTCGCTCAAAAGTATCTGATTCTACTGATGCGATGATATAAGAAGAATCACCAGGGACAAACTCAATCCTATCCCCAATCCATTGTACAAGGCATTGATGCATTGTAGAAGGAACACAACAATTAGCATGAATCCAATCCCTCCCTAGAAGCAGATTATATGCACCCTTGCCATTAATGACAAAGAACGTTGTTGGCAAGGTTTTGCTGTCGATAGTCAATTCGACACATACCGCCCCTTTAGCCAGTGACACATTGCCTTCAAAATCCTTCAGCATCATATCGGTTTTGGCCAAATCTTGATCTCCCTTACCAAGTTTCCGATACATCACATAAGGCATAATATTAATCGCAGCCCCTCCGTCGATAAGTATCTTAGATACAGGCTGTCCATCAACTCTACCTTTCACAAACAAAGCCTTAAGATGCTGTCTCTCGTCGTCAGTAGGTTTCTCAAAAACTGCCATCATTGGATCTAGTGTCAACTGAGCTACTTGATCAGAGAGAACAACTTCTTCCTCATTATCAGATAGTGCCAAAAACTCCATCGGCAACATGAATACCATATTAACATCTGCCGATGGACCCTTATTTTTGTGTTTTACCTGCCACTGCTGATGACCGGACCTCTCATTGGAAGAATTTTCCTCTCGGTATAAATCCTCCTAATGCTCACGTTGCATCCTCCTTCTCTGTGTCTTTGTCAGACCCTCTGGGCACCATCGAGGAAACTTGGTTTTCCAAACCGGCTGATAACAGGTCCTAGTTGATTCTACACGGCGTATATTAGGATCCCTATAGAATATTTCTTCATCAGGAACTCTTGCGTTTGCCATCTCCTCAAGCTCCTCTTGATTCCTTGGAAAATATCCAGCGCGTTTACCAAGCCTCTCATGTACACTTAGTCTACCCCCCAGCCGATCATGCACTGATGCTCTGCCTCTGATCGGCTCATTAATAAATAAACCCTGATCGCTAGGTTGAAACCTCCTTTCTGACCAATTGACCCCATAATAACCATTGCACTCAGGGTAATTTTCAACAGTTGGCAATTTAATACCTTCTTCCCAGCAATGGATGAAAAACGGGCACCTCCAATGATCTTTATGCCGATGCCATTCTTCTCGACGTCTCTCTTCTTGCTGTTGTCGATATCGGTCATTTCGCTGACGCCAACTCTCCTGCTGCCTTCGACGAGTAATCACAATGCCAGGACAAGGAGGATTTTTGGAATTACTGCTTTCTCCCAGCAAACCCTTACTTTTTGCATCATCGGTAGTTATCCGTTGTTGGGGATCCACTGATGCGTTTTTCTCAGCAGCCTCTGACGTCAATACCTTGGTCTTCCCTTTGGCCTCCAACATATTTGCTGGAAACGGGTGTTGATCAATTTTCATCGGCTTCTGGGCCTTGGAAATACCAAACTTAATTCTCCCAGATTCAATAGCTGATTGTAACTGTTGCCTGAACACCTTACACTCATTTGTACTGTGTGAAGTTGCATTGTGCCATTTGCAGTACAAGATCTTCTTCAACTCTTGTGCCGATGGGATAACATGATTAGGTGACAGCTTAATTTGGCCCTCTTGAAGCAGAAGATCAAATATTTTGTCAGCCTTGGTGATATCAAAGGTAAACTTTTTTGGCTCTTTCTAACCAAAGGGACAAGATATCGGCTTTTTATTCTTAACCCACTCAGCTAAGCCAATAACTGGTTCTTCATCAGAATCAGAATCTCCTACTTCTTCAGCAAATGACACTTTTTTACTCCAATTCTTTTTAGGTTCAAAGACCCTAGTATCTTGATCAGAGATCCTTTGCACAAGATGACTAAGGCTTTCAAACTCCTGAGAAGCATATCTGTCTTTAAGATGTGGCAATAATCCTTGGAAAGCCAGATCGGCAAGCTGCCGATCATCCAGCACTAGGCTGTAGCACTTATTTTTTACATCTCGTAGCCTTTGCACAAAACTTTCTACCGATTCATCATTACGCTGTCTCAGTTTACTAAATCGGTAAGCTTCTTTTCATGGATTCCAGTAAAGAAATACTTATGAAATTGTTTTCTAGATCAACCCAAGTAATAATAGAATTCGGTGGTAATGAAATGAACCATGTAAATGCCGATCCAGACAAAGATGATGAAAATAATCGAACTCTTAATTCATCTCTGCTAGCTGCCTCTCCACATTAAATAATGAAGCGATTGACGTGTTCCATTATTGATGTGTCATCTTACCCGGAGAATTTAGTGAAATCTGGTACCTTGTACCGATTTGGGAGAGGAATTAAATCATATGCAGGAGGGTATGGAGTCCGATAATAATAAGTATTGACCTTGGGCTTTATCCCAAACTGATCCTTCATAATTTCTGCTATCCTATCGGCCCAAAAAGCATCAGCCTCCTGATGATGAACTGGCTGAATTTCTACAGGAGGTGCCTGCTGATATCCCTCCACATATCTTTGTGGCCCACGATCTCCAGCAATCGGCATATTTGCCGTTACTTGTGGTCCATTAACCTGTTGGAAATGATTCATTGGCTGTGCTGCTGATGCTTGATTCTAGAAACCAGCTTGCATATGACCTTGTTGAATCCCTACAACCTATTGATTTTGCTGAACTGTATATTGAACAGGTAACTGTCCTGACCAACCATTACTAGAACTCATCGGTATAAAACTTACCGATGGCTGGTAATTTGCTAACATTGTTGGATAATTATAACCAGCTTGAGGCATGAACTGAATCCCTAGTTTGACTCATAACAGGGTCTTTCTGCTGCATCAACAGTAAGCTTGCCGGTGGATTTGAACTGGGTGTTTGAATCAAAGGCATCTGGAAACCTCCTGGAGTTGGTTGCACAGTAGTTGCTGTGTCATATTGAGGCACTTGGGCCATCGGCGAAACAGCCGATGGTATAGGAGCTTTTCCTACTGCGTCAAATACTTGAGGTAACCCAGGATTAAAAGCAGATGACTCCGGAGGCATACCATATCCCCACCAATTAGCAGGAATCTGGCTATTCTGAGACACAGGGCCTGACATAGCTGATGCCGCTAGATCTGTATTAAGCTAAACTCGTCCTATCGGATCTAATCATATCAGTGTAGATTGAATATTAGGTAAGCCTGCCGATACTGGAGGAGAAGTAACTTCTGTACCCACAACGGCCGAGGGAGCCGATGGAGTATTAACAGATGCTAGTTCTGGTTGGTGATAGGTAGGCCCAACGTAATGCTACAACGCTTGTCCTTCTTTGAGAGTTCGAACCACAGCATTATGAACAGTATTGGACAGTACATTGGAATGATTAATCAAAGCATGATTTACTGCAGAATTAACCATCTCTTGAAGTATACCAGGATTGGTGTCAAAGGTAACCTGCCGAGGCAACGACAAATCTTGCTTCTGGATGACTTGTCCACTCTTGTTCAGGCTAAACGATTTCAGACAAAGCTGCTTGTATTCTTCTACAGCTTTTTCCATAGCCTGCCTCTGCTCTTCCTTAAGATCTTCTTCTAATACCTGCGATGATGTTTCCTGAATCAATCTCGGGATTGAACATATTGATCGGATTGAGGGGTCCCACCGAGTGTGCCAAAAGATGTGTTGATGCAAAAGTGGATCTACAAACACAAAGGGCTAATACCCGAATCGATATCCAAAGCGTGCCAGTCGATTTGACCTGTTAATCGACAAGGATGAAGATACGAGCACTTTGGTCCTGACAACAGCGATACGCCCAGAAGTCATGGCCAAGAGGTACTCACGCGAAACTCGAGAATCGCCGAAGGTTGCACTGCGATGCAACTCGCCGAATCAATGAGAACTCATAAAAAGAAAAATGTGCAAATTGACGAAGTCGCCGAAAAGTAAGTAGATGCAAATAGGAGTAAAAATTGATTTTGATATTGATTGATATATATTTTACATTGCCCTTCAATCCATATTTATACCCTGATCTAAAGAGACATAACCAAACATAACTAGGACACCAAATCCATACCTAAGGAAATATGTGACTCTTACATGAATCATATTCTAATAAATACAGAAAAGGAAATCAACTCCTATCTATTTCCCTGTCTGCCTCAATTACGATGGAAATCTCACCGACCTCCTCTCCATCGGCATACTTCCTATTTCATTGGCAGTAGTCTTCAAACCTTCCTTCATCGGTATCGACAATAACACCTCCAACCTCATCGGCAACACCTGAATCTAAATCAACCTTTCCATCGATCACCACCAATCATCGGCAACCATCTTTACAAGCTGACTTTCATCGGCTATCAGCATATACAGTAACTTTCCTCCTATCGATTAGTCCACTTCGATCATTTTGACACGTGCAAAAAATGGTGTCAACATGTGGAAAAAGCCATCTTGTTCGATAATGAAACAATATGCAAGCCCCTACCTGGTGCATCAACTATCGATAGAATATCGTCGATAGTCCTCCAAGGGGTATCCCACAAAGGTAGATTGATTGGCAGAGGAGTGTGAGATCAGGAACAAGAAGGCAATAGAGACATATGAGTTAGATAGGTTTAGGCCATCAGTATGATGTAATACCCTACTCCTATGGTTTGTTGGTTTGTATTTGCTATCATATGATATTGCATAAGTTTGGAGGGGGTCCCTGCCCACCTTATATAGTCCAGGGGAGTAGGGTTACAAGTCCGTTAGATCTGAGAGATAACCGGAAAGTAATAACTAATTACAGGAATCTTGGGATCATGCATATCCTAATAGATCTTATAGTATCTTTAGGATATCTTCTAGATGTCTTACGAAAGGTGCCGACCAGAGTCATGCCCCACAAGGCTTCGTCTTGTGGGCTGGGCCACCCCTAAGGGTGTAGCCCTATGGTCTACTGTGGGTATCTAGGGTTATACCCCCCATAGAGGGGCTACTCATGCGGATGACCCCTATAATGAAGACGAGGTATATGCAGGGCCCCACCTTGCCTAGGGGTGGAGCAGCTAAGGGCATGGCACAAGGAGATCGAGGATGCATGGCTCTAGCTGGAGCAGGAATGTGTGGAGCTCGAGCGTGAGATTGAGCATCGTGGGGATGGTTGCTAAGCACGCGCCATCACCCACAACGTAAACCAAAGGATCATCGAGGATGACGGAGGCCTCCTGCACTTCGCCCAGGCAAGCCAAAACATAGCTACGATGGTAGCTTTGCTCTGAGGGCTCCTGGAGCCCATAGCACCCAGAGATCATCAGGCCCATCATGAGATCTGCACACTGCTCGAGCATGCGGCGGTCCAGCAGGCAAAAAGCTTGCTGTCTCAGTGATACAAGCTCGATACCAGTCAGTGCGTGTCATTGAAACGACATGGACAGGACATATCTATCCACTAGGCACTAGCGCGACGGTGAGGGGCCTGCCATGGTCCTAGTGCATGAGCGTCTCGGCCCCAACCGTGATGCACGTAACACCCTAGACACCTGTAGGCATGGACAGGGTGACAAAAGAGAGGAGGACTGGCCATGGCTACCACCCTCACCACGGTCGGACGCTATGATAGCAGTGAGGACCAAAGCCCAATCCCCGATCTACCAGGGCCCTAGGCTTTTGACCGACATTCATCAACATGGCTTTCCCGTCATGATTCCGACCACCGACCAACATCCTAAAGTATTCTAGGGAAACAAACCCCAGCCTATGGGTCAAGGATTACTGGCTTGTTGTCAAGACGGTGGTGCAAATAGTGATTACTTTATTATCCGCAACCTCCCATTGTTCCTTTGCCAATTTGGCGCGAACATGGTTGGAGCATCTTCTGCCCAACCGAATTCAAAGTTGGGCGGACCTAGAAGGAGATCTTTGTAGGGAATTTCCAAGGCACTTACACACTGCCCTAGGAACCCCTGGGATATAAAGAATTGTCGACATAAGTTCAAAGAAACTCTTCGTGAGTACATCTGAGCTTCTCTAGGTAATGTAATGAGTTGCCCGACATTGCTGACGCTGACATCATTAGAGCCTTCCTGTCCGGGACCACCTATGATTCCTTGGTCGATAAGCTAGGACATAAGGGCCCTCAGACCACTAAGGAGATCCTCAACATCATGACTAGCCACACCTCAGGCAAAGAGGCGGTCAGAGTGATTTTTGATCGCTCCAAGGCAAGGCGAGGTGAGGACACTGATGAGGGTTCCTCCAACCGCCCCAATAAGAAGAAGATCAAACAGTGACCCAGGGGCTCGCTCGTGGCCACTACTAAGCGAAAAGGTGGCTGGGCGCCCGCCGAGGGTGCTCCCGAGCACTTCAAGAAGCTACTCGAGGGGCCATGCCTGAACCACGCCCTCCCTGTCAAGCACCTGTATAAGGACTGCACCCTCATGAAATGCTTCCTGTCTGGCGGCTCCCAAAAGGGGGACCAAAGGAAGAAGCCTGAGTCAGCGGTGAATGACGCCAAAGGGAAGGACGGTGGCTTTCCGACGCTAGATGGCTGCCTCATGATCTTTGGTGGACCAGTGGCTTATAACTCCAAGAGCCGCCAAAAGATCATGTGTTGCGAGGTCTACTTGGCTGAGCTAGCCATGCCATCTCTCCTCCGATGGTCGGAGTCCACCATCACCTTCGACTGATCCAACCACTCAGAAAGCATCCTGTAGCCAGGAAAATACCCGCTCGTGGTTGACCCAATCATCGGCATGAAGTGGCTCACTAAGGTGCTAATGGATGGAGGCAGCAGCCACAACATCATGTACATCGAGATGCTTGATTCCATGGGCATCGACCGATTGCGCGTTCAATCGATCGGGGCGCCTATCCATGGCATCGTACTGGGGAAACAAGCTATATCGCTTAGGCAGATCGACATGCCTATCACTTTTGGGATCCAACCAACTATAGGATGGAAACCCTCACCTTTGAGGTGGTCGGGTTCCACATAACCTACCATGCCATCTTGGGATGACCATGTTACATGAAGTTCATGGCCATCCCCAACTACACTTACCTAAAGCTCAAGATGCCAGGTCCACACTGGGGTCTTCACTGTCGGCACCTCCTTCCAGCGTTCTCATGAGTGTGAAGTTGAGTTCTACAAACATGTCTCAGCGATTATCACCTCCAAGGAGCTCACGGTCATCAAGGAGAAGACCGTTGAGGAAGCACCCGACTCCAAGTGGTCGGCCAGGTCCTTTGAGCCCATGGAGGGCATCAAAGAGGTCCTCATAGAGCCCTAGTAGCTCTAAGAGCAAAGTGGTGCGCATCAGCACCACTGCTTTCCTCCAAATAGGAAAGCGCACTCATCGACTTCCTCTACGCAAATAGAGATATCTTTGCATGGAAACCCTCAGACATGCCAAGCATTCTGAGGGAAGTCACTGAGCATGCCTTGAAGATTAGGATAGGCTCTAAGCTAGGTAAAGTAGTGCCTATGTTGCTTCGACGAGGAGAAGCACAAGGCCATCAGTGAGAAGATAGCAAAGATTTTGGTGGCTGGATTCATCAAGGAAGTGTATCATCCTGAGTGGTTAGCCAATCCCATCCTTGTTTGAAAAAAGAATGGGAAATGGAGAATGTTTGTTGATTACATGAGTCTCAACAAGGCATGTCCAAAGGATCCATTTTGTTTTCCACGTATGGACCAAGTAGTCGACTCGAACCTCGGGGTGCGAAACCCTCTGCTTCCTTGATGCGTACTCTGGGTACCATCAGATCGTGATGAAGGAGTCCGACCAGCTCGCGACTTCTTTCATCACCCCATTCGGATTGTTCTGCTATGTCACAACACCATTTGGGCTAAAGAACACAGGGGCTACATATCAATGTTGTATGCTTAGGTGTTTTGAGGACCTCATTGGGTGAACCATTAAGGCTTACATAGATGACATCGTGGTCAAATCCAAAAAGGATGACTAGCTTGTAGCCAACCTAGAACAAACCTTCGCTAAACTTCGGGCAAACGACATCAAACTCAACCCTGAGAAATGCATTTTTAGGGTCTCGAGGGGTATGCTGCTTGGGTTCATCATCTCTGATTGCTGGCATCAAAGCCAACCTAGAGAAGATTTCAGCCATCACAAGGATGGGTCTGATTTAGAATCTAAAGGGGGTACAACGAGTTACAGGGTGCCTCACCACACTGAGTCGGTTTATCTCACTGCCTTGGCGAATGAAGCCTCCCCCTGTACTGGCTTCTAAAGAAAGCTAGCTGATTTGCATGGACGCTCGAGGCTCAGGAGGCACTTGATAGGCTCAAGGAAACCCTAATGAAAGCCCCTATCCTGATCCCACTAACTTTTGGGGAGCCACTCTTGCTCTACATCGTGGCCACCATGCTTGTGGTCAGCGCCGCCCTGGTGGTAGAACAAGAAGAAGAGGGAGACACCCTCAAGGTGTAGCATCTCATGTACTTCATTAGTGAAGTCTTGTTCGATTCCAAGACTCACTATCCTCAATCCAGACGCTAGGAGGAAGTTGCGTCACTACTTCGAGTCACACCCGGTGATGGTTGTGACATTCTTCCCTCTCGGTGAAGTCATCCAAAACCAGGACACCACCAGAAGAATCATGAAGTGGGCACTCGAGCTGATGAGTTAGGGCATCTCGGATGCCCATTAGACGGCCATCAAGTCCCAAGCACTGGCTGATTTCGTTGCAAAATGGACCGAGACCCAGCTACCGACGGTAGCCATTCGACCAGGAGTATTGGATGATGTACTTTGATGGATCACTAATAAAAAAAGGGACCGGCATGGGATTGGTCTTTGTTTGACCCCTTGGGGTGCTCATGAGGTACATGGTCAGCCTCCACTTCCTTTGCCTCCAACAATGTGGCTGAATATGAGGTGCTCATCAATGGCCTACACATTGTCGACGATTTGGACATCCAACGGCTCGACTTCTAAGGTGACTCATAGCTAGTCATCGGTCAAGTCATGAAGGAGTCAAGCTATCATAGCACCAAGATGGCTGCATACTACTAAGAAGTCTACCAGCTAGAGGAGAAGTTTGACGGCCTTGAGCTTAGCCATATCCCTAGGTGGCTCAACAAGGTGGCCAGCACACTAGCAAAAATGGTGTCCAGCCGAGAGCCGGTGCCGATGGGCATCTTCACCAGCGATCAGTATAGGCCCTCAGTCCGCTATGAGGAGCGGGAACAGACTAGTGATGGGCCACCTACCTTGAGCTCTAGGGCTGACCGACTGTTAGCTCCTTCTGGCCCTGAAGTCGCTCACGAAGATCCAGTGGCTGAACCTGACCCCTAGCTAACTAGAGGACGCCTTACCTCGATTACCTCCTCCACGAGGTGCTCCCTAATAGACAAAATGGAGGCCCGGCAGGCTCACACACCGCGCTAAGTCCTTTGTCATCTGTTTACACCAAAATTTGAGAAGAAGAGCACGGGAACTTGAAGCTTCCAAGATTGTGTCAATCAAGGAATCGATTGAATAAGGATCAATATCTATTGATTCAGATATGACCCTAGAATCAGCTCTCTTCAAACGACATCAGTAGATAGCGACAATGAGCTACGGTTGGCATAAGGGAATTCATATCGGACTCTACAGAAAGGGAAAGATTAGGGTCCAAGTTATCTTAAGTTAGGAATGTTTTATTTTTCACCAAAGATTGTAATGAATTATGCTCGAGTAGGATTCATGCTTAGGTTCTGGGTATAAATATCAAACCCCGGTTATTGTAAAGGGACATCAATCAATCAATCAATCAATACAAATTACTTTTTTGGCTCTATGCCAACCCTTAGGAGTAGTAGTGTAGATCTAAATGAGTTCTTCAACAAGCAAGGCTACATCGGTCTGGCTGACCTCCGGCTTGTCTATAAGTACCGTCGTGGCTTATACTTTTGTTTATATGGCTGCATCAGTTAGGTTCGACCTCCACTGTGAACTTTAGTATAAGCTAGTTATCAACTCTTATCTAGTTCAAGTATGGCTGCATCGGTTAAGTTCGACCTCTACTGCTCAAATTAGATTAAGGTCAAGTTATTGGCTCTACCTAAGAGTGGCATCCTTTAGGTAGATTCATTGAGTTACCAATCTTGTTGATGTTCTTATTGTCATTAGTTTTTTAGCAACATCAATCTGCCCAATCAAGATTGATCTTGATCGGCCTTATATCCTTTTAGTCCGTCATTTGCTTTGTTACCACATGATGTTTCTTACTTTGAGCGATGGGTTACATTTTATCGACTGTTATACTTCGATCTTGATTGCGCATAGTACGCGGTTAATGCACGTATGCTCTTGAAGAGGTTTGCTAGCTAGTTAAATCTGGTCTATAGTTCACTATTATGGCTGTAATGATCTAGTCGATCCCCACTAATGGCACTTTAGATTGGAGGATGCTAGTTGGTAGATTTGTTCTCGATCAGGCATGGCCTTAACTGTTTGCTATGCCTGCATTGGCTAAATAGTCGATCGCCTATGGTTTAACGCCTATAGTGTGTCTCCATGATTCTGTTAAATGTGTATAGATCTATGTACTTTAAACGTTTGATTTGTTGTCTTTATCATGGCTACCATCGATCCGGTTAAACCCCACTGTTAGAGATAGCAGGTTAAGTTTGATGAGTTTATAGATTCGTCCATGTTAAATAGTCGATTGTTCACATGTTGTAGCCCCTTTTCACCTGAATCTACTATTTCAGCCGATTCGCTTAAGCCTTCACACATATAGCATGTCTTTCAGAAAGCCTATCGATGTATAGACGATTTTACGGATTCTTTGGTTTTAGTTTGTTATTATCATCATAGCTACCATCAATCCGATCGACCCTCACTGTAGATGGTAACAGATTAGATTCAGAGTGTTTGTAGATCCATTCGCACTAGATAGTCGATTTGATCACATGCTATATCCTTTCTCATTAGATTCATCGGCTTAATGCTTCATACTGGTTATATTTTGTCTAGCTGATGATTTTACTTACATCTGTATGCACCACATTCATCATCATAAAAGTAATTTGTCCCGTCTGGTTGTTGGCCCACTAGATCACTGGTGTTGCTGACCACTCACCAACGCTGCGACCATGACTAACATTGTCCAACCACACACTATGACTAGAGGGAGGACAACGATAGTTCGTGGTTGGCATCGCTAGTGCAGTGCTCGGCAACATTAGTGAGTGGTCAGACATCTCTGTGCTAAAGATCTAATGGGCTAACAATGGCTGCTCCTAAAGTGGCACACTTGGAACTGTCTAGGCAAGACTGGCATGTTCCATCTTAAATTACTGATAAACTTTCTCTCCTTGTCAATTGCTGGTCAAATTGACTGACATGCCCTTGGGAGGAATTCACAGGGTCGACCGATCCTGTGTTGAAGCCAAGCGAATCTCTAGCCTTGCTCCATCAAGCAAATCTTTCTAGCTTGCTGTGTGCTCGGCACATCGACACATTTTTTGCACCGACACATGTTGTGGCACGCCTGGTGGGACCTAGAATCATTATGGCATCTTACAACAACAATGACATCCTTATGGTGCCTTATGAAGACCTACCTAATGAAGATAAAGATGTCATCAGCAAAGCTATAGGAAGAATTTCAGAACAAGTGTTTGTTGTCCTACACCAAGACATGTGACAATAAAGTTGTTCAGAAATATCCACTACTAAGAGTTCTATTGCATGGGCAGACAGATACAGATGAAGCTAAAGACAGGCATTTCTTTGTAGAAGCTGTAAACAAATCTATTCATGATGCCATATTAAACCATAATATAGTCTTATTGAACACATTCCACAACACCATGAAAGAGGTGTTTTATGGATATCCAGTTGATCAGGTTGGACTAGTTTACTATAATATTCCACATCTGTTGACTCAGGGGACTAATTAGGCCAGGTACTAGCCATCAAGAAAAAGCACCAGCTAGTAATGATGATGTCCAGGCAGTTCAGAACTCATCTAAGCAAATTCAAGGTGCTACTACTAATTAGGTGCAGTATAATCCTGGATCATCAATGCAGCATGTGCAATAGCTGACGGGACAAGTTCAGAATCAAATGGTCAATTTTGGCACATCAGGCCAAAAAACGTCGTCGGCTCAAAAAATAGCACCATCAGTTCAAAGGATTTGTAGAGATATAGATCCTAATATCTACAAACAGAGACTTTAGACAGCAAACCAACAAATGACCCAACAGATAGAGATTCCACAAGGGTATCATTATGTCATAGATTACAACACCCTTCACATGATTCCAAATCCGGGGTATCAAGGTACCCAAAATTTTAATCCACAAATGGGTCAATAATTACAGAGAAATTCAAATTCAAATGATCATGAGTTGTTGTTTAGAGTGACCGAGATGATAAAGAATCAATTTGGCTTGAAGCCAAAAGGGCAGACCTTCTTATACAAACGCCTATATATAGAGTGGTATGATTTGGTCGCTCTCCCTACAAATTACAGGCTCTCGGAGTTTGCTAAGTTCACTAGCCAAGATAGCACAAGCACAATAGAACATGTTAGTTGGTATCTTACATGGTTGGGCGAAGCATCCATTAAAGAGGCCCATCGAGTTCATTTCTATTGACATACTATCATCGATAGTCCTCCGAGGGGTATCCCACTGAAGGTAGATTGATCAGTAGAGAGGCGTGTAATCAAGAACAAGAAGACAACAGAGACACATGAGTTAGATAGGTTTAGGCCATCCGTATGATATAATACCCTACTCCTATGGTCTGTTGGTTTGTATTGGCTATTGTATGATATTGTGTGAGTTTGGAGGGGCTCCCTGCCTGCCTTATATAGTCCGGTAGGGTAGGGTTACAAGTCAGTTAGATATGAAAGATAACCAGAAAGTAATAATAGGTTATAGGAAACATGGGATCATACGTATCCTAACAGATCTTGTAGCATCTTTAGGATATCTTCCCAGTATCTTGCGGGAGGTGCCGAGCAGAGTCGTGCCCTGCAAGGCTTCATCTGGTGGGCTAGGCCACCCCTAGGGGCGTAGCCCATGTGGTCTACCATGGGTATCTAGGGTTGTACCCCCCACAGCTAGTCCCCGAGCAGCTTTGTACCCATTATGCAACGCCATCTTGAGCTTGTCCGAGCAGGTGCAAACGAAGCCAAGCTATCAAACTCATGGTTTCGACCACCAGTGATGAGTTGCCGAGCAGTTGTCGAGTAGCGTGAACCATTGCTGAGCAGTGTGAACCATCGTCGAGTAGTATGAACCATCATCGAGCAGCGTGAGCTGTCGCCGAGCAGTGTAACCCAAGTATGGCTTGCCATAAGGGTGTAAGGAGCTCAAGATTAGAATCGAAAATTTCTTCATGGTGGATCAAGTGTGAACACTTAGAGTCCGACCACGAGAAAGGGAGATAGTCTTCTTTCAGCTTCAAGAGGCATGGAGTCTTCTAGATTAAAGCAAACACACTCACCGCAAGGTGAAGTGTGCCCACTTAGTCCCCGAGCCTGATAGTAGATGATGTAGTCATGTGGTGCCTAGGGTCCAAAGTAGAAAAATAGTAGAAGACCAGCTAAGCAGGAAGCCAGTCCCCAAGCATAGCATCGAAATAAGAAAAATCACATTCATCGCAAGGTGAAGTGTGCCCACTTACTCCTGAGCCTAACAGTAGGCGACGTGGTCATGTGGTGTCAGGGTCAGAAACAGTGGTCAACAGGAGAAAGTCCCCAGTGCGGTGAGGAACCGAGATGTAGTGCTGATGCAGTCCCCGAGCCATAAGAAAAAATCTTGGAGAAATTAAATAGCAGAAAAAATACCAGAGTAATGGTTGTATAGTAGTAATTACTGAGCCATAATGGTTGATAGAGAAGTCGGCAAATATTCGATGAGCCATAACAAATTGCAAAGAAAAATGGGCGATACGGGCCATGGTTGCATGAAAGCCCAGGTAATAGCCCACCTTGCTATTGCGGAGAATTCAGAGAGGTGCCAATCATGAGAGCAGTTTCCCAAAAACCCTCGAATGCGAAAAGGTGGGGGAGTGCTTTATAAATACATCACCACACCCTGCACTCCCACATTTTCCACTTTGCCATTTCATCTTCTTCCTTAGCCCTTGCCTTTCTAGATTCACATCCACACATGCTTCCGTCGCCAGTCCCCATCCAGATCTGAGAGATGGCACCGAAGAGGGGAGCTACGTACCCAAAGAAGGCGAGCCCAAAGAAGGCAAGCACCGAAGCCAGTCATGATGAAGAGTGGGTGCCATCACGTACGAGGGAGGCCGAGCTCAACAGAATGGTGGAGGCTGGCGTTCTTTCCAACCTTGTCACCACCAGATGGCGGTCGGCCCTCAGTGAACCCTTCCCCATGCCTCATACCGATGAACTATCGTATTTGAGGACTACTTTTGGTGTAGATTAGGTTTTCCTGTTCACCCATTCTTGGGGGATTTGTTGGAGTTCTAGAGAGTCAGTCTATGCAACCTCCACCCAAACACCATATTGCACATATATCTTCATCCATTTCTATGAGGCGTATCTCGGAATCCTTCCCTACTTCAACCTCTTCCATCACCTGTTCTAGCTGAAGAAGAGAGGCGGTGGTGGTTCTAAGGTGGTCGGCGGAGTGTATCTTCAGCTGCATGATGGAATGGCGGGCGAGTACCTTACTATGCTGCTAAACACAGTCGCTAAAGGGGTGGAACACTAGGTGGTTCTACATGAAGCAGAGCCACCTTGCCGTCCGCTGCGACGCCGACCACATCCCGGAGAGCCAGAAGAGCTGGTCAGAGATGCAAAGTAGCGCTGATATGGAGCAAGTGAGGGAGCTCCTTGGCTTAATAAAAGGTGTGAAGACCAATGGTGGATTGGTGGCGGCGAGCTTTATAGTGCACCGCGTCTAGCCCTACAAGGAGAGGGCACATGCAGCCTTTGATTTCAAAGGGGAGACCGATGGTACTCAGGAGAGGATGGAGATGCTGTCAAGGGACATAGTGCAAGAGCGAGCTGTAGAGCTATTCGCTCCATTTGTCTCATTCAACTTGCCAGGGCAGACGAGACCCTTTCACTACAAAAATCTACCTTCTTAGGTAAATATCTCAATTGTGTGTTCTTGATTCTTTTTATCTTCTATCATTGCCGAGCAGTGGACTAATTCACTTATGCAAAGATCCATTCGCAGGAAAGAGTGGTATACTTCTCGGGCATGCCGAGGGGTGATTAGCCACAAGCAGTAGATGCTCGGCCATCGACGTAGCCTAAGGATGGAGCCGTTAGCATCTCAGTCAGAGAGTCGATCCCTTATGTCAGAGAAAATCTGGGGAAGAGGGCAACGGCAGACAAGCTAACCCAGAAGAAGAGAAAGACGGTGGGTGCTGCTCCCCTCAAACCGGGTGACATCTCGCTTGATGGTGACCAGACCACTCAAACGTGAAGTACCATGATGTTCGAGTGGTTGGATGAGGATGAAGTTCTAGTTACTCCTCCACCGAGCATGAAGGCGCCTCCGCACAACACATGCACGGAGGAACAATCAAGGGGAGGGGGAAGAAATCCCCCAACAGCAGGCAATGGGAGCCCCTAAGCAGCAGGCAAGGGGAGTTCTGGAGCAGCAGGCGAATGGAGTCCCCGAGTAGCAGACGAGGGGAGTCCCAGAGCAGCGGGTGGAGGGAGTCCTCGAGTAGTAGGCAAGGGGAGCCCTAGAACAGTGGGTGGAGGAGAGGCCAATGGTAGAGACTATGGGACCTCCACCCCAAGATGTAGGCATTGACCCTAGGGCCATGGCTAGGGGTCGGGTAGGAAGCGTTGGTTCAGAAAAATCTACCAGAAAGCTGCTACATAAGCACCCTTGTCTTGGAGTTATTTGGTTGTCATATCCTTATCCCTTTTTTGGTGATTGATGAGCTAATCTAATGCAGATCAAATCATATAGAGGACTCAACCCCACCCATCCAGACTGACAAGCAATCAAAGGCTAGTCCTGGGGCAGAGGAGACACCGATAGACCCCATCCTGGAGTCCCTAGGTGCTCAATGGCCTGTGGTGGAGTCAACCGCCGCTACTGGCGGACTTGATGGTGGTGAAACCATTGGCGCCGACAGCGGACGAGTCAGCGATGATGCCCGAGGCAACGACAGAGACCGCTGGGTCTTCAGCGGCAAATGCAGGAGATGCCGGTGCCATGCCTAAATCTAGGGGCGGCGACACTGGTGGCACCCAAGGAGCAAACAACGCCCCTTGAGGTGTCACAGGGTGTGGTCAGACCCACTATCCGGCCATGGAGCCCCCCGATGGTGCCTCTAGCTATGGCAGAGGAGGACAAGGTGGAAGAGATTGAAAGTGAGGAATCTCAACCCCAAGTTGTCTGGATCCTCCGCAGACATGGCGTCAAGGTAGTGGTTGTTGAGGAGGAGGACACCATTAGGGAGTTGAGGAGACTAGAGTCTGCCCTTGCTGGCATGATGAAACAAATCAAGGTCAGTACTACATCTGTAATGTTCATCTTTGATGTTGGAGATTGTTCTTGTTCATAATCTTTGTGTTATTACAGGGGATAACTTGGACTACCGAGCAGCGGTGCCAACTGATAAAGAGGATGGAGCCCCTTGCCGAGGAGAATGAAAAACTCAAGGAGGCAATGAACCTTATGGAGAAGAACATCCAGAGGGCCCAGCGCGAGCGAGACCTTGCTGAGTCCAATGCGCGGGACCTAGAGTACCAAAAGGGCATCATATCCGAGTAGCTGGCAACCATGTCCGAGCAGCTATGTGGCAAGTCTAAGCAGCTGGGCACTGTCTCCGAGTAGCTATCGAGTGCTTCTGAGCAACTAGAGCAGAAGTCCAAGCAGCTCAGGAATGTATCTGAGCAGAAAACAGGTATGGTGTATTGGCGAATGTGCTTTGTATTGTTGAACAGCCACATTTTTTATAATGACTATTGTGCTTGTAGAGCAAGATGCAGAGCTCGACCAGCTACGCCAAGGCATTGAGCAACTCCGAGAGGAGAAGGCGAAGGAGTTAGGGCGAGCAGACAAGCTGGCCGGGGAGCTAAAAGGTGAGTACTTCCTGGTCGGAGTTACTATTGAAGTAGTTTCCTTGCTTGATGGAACCTTGCAATGCTTGCAGACTACCTCAGAGGGTCAAGGCATAGTTTGATGTGCTGGTGCAGGAGGCCAGGACCCAGAGGGACAAGTTCGACGCCGTAGTCGTCGGAGTTAAACTAGTGCTCGACTACGCCGACCTAGAGGTGACTCCTCAGCCCGACGGTAGGCCTGCCGCGTTCGGACACCATCATCTAGAGGTGCAAGGCGGCGTGGGAGAACTTCAAGGGCTTCAACTGCGATGCCATTGTTATCGCCACTACTCACACCCTTGCGGTGGTTTGATCCCGCTATCCAGTCGTTGACCTTTGGGTGATAGGGGCCAGATTCATCGAAGCGATGGGCGAGGTGAATCACCAGCAGCTAGAGGATGAGGTGGAGGATGCGGCGAAGAAGCTGGCCGGCGACATCGACCTATTCGGCAAGACGGATGATGATGGCGAAGCTCGGTGATCTGCTCAGAGTATGCTATAATAACTTAATAGAGTAGTTAAAACGCGCAAGGGCACAGACAAACATTTATGTGTATGTATAAATGTTGACATGTGCATGTTTATGCAGTTTGTAATGTTGCAGTGAAGAAACCATTGTAGTATTAACCCTAATGCAATTATACACAGTATAAGTAGCGTCCGAGCAGTTAGTTCAGTTACTGAAATCTTTGGCCTTAGCTAGCCCATAGTCCATAACATTGAGCGTGGAGCCCATGCACATGTAGGACGAACAGGCGTGACTAAGGAACCATAGCTGACCACCCATAATGCAGAGCACGAAGCTCGTAGCACGTGTAGGGAGAGATCAGAGATTGGGTCTTCTCCATAGAGAACAAAGCGAAACATGTGTTGCTCAGGTGGTTGGCAAAATAACTTGGAGATATACGTAGTATTAGTGGCAGTCCGAGCAGTTAGTTCTCTACTGTGCTTCTGGCCTTGGCTAGCCCATAGTCCATAACGTCGAGCACGGAGCCCGTGCATGTGTAGGAGGAATAGGCATGACCAAGGAACCGTAGTCGACCACCCATAATGTAGAGCGCAGAGCCCGTAGCACGTGTAGGGAAAGATTGAAGACTGGGTCTTCTCCATAGAGCGCAGAGACAAGACATGTGTTGCTCGGCAATCGGCCAAATATCTTGGAGATTTGGAGAAAAGTGGTCTATGATTTGGAGAAACTTGTTCGGCAAAATACGTTGGAGATTTAGAGAAACATGGTCAGCGATTTGCAGAAAACTATTTGGCAAAATACGTTGGAGATTTGGAGAAATGTTTTCAGTGATTTGGAGAAAAGTGTTCAGCGAAGTACGTTGGAGATTTGGAGAAACATGGTCGGCGATTTGGAGAAACCTGTTCAGCAAAATATGTTGGAGATTTGGAAAAATATGACAGAGCAGTTATGGCGATCTCATACTAGAGTTCATTAAGGAGTAGCTTAGAGCTCGGTGACCATAAGTGGAGATTAAATCATAATGGAGAAAAATGGAGACAAATTATGGCGACCAAAACTTTATTCATCATGAAGTGGAGAATACATATCTAGAGCGTTTAAAGGATAGAAACGTATAAGGTGCTAGATGTGCCATGAGTTGGGGACATCGATTCTGTCTAAGTCATGTAGGCGATAAGACCCTAGTCGGGTAACCTCTTTGACAGCATAAGGCCCTTCCTAGGGGGAGGAGAGCTTGTGCATCCCTTTGGTTTTTTTTTTCTGCGGAGAATGAGGTCGTCGACAACAAATGAACGACCTTTGAGGTTGTGGTTGTAGTACCTTTCGCAAGCCTTCTAGATATTTGGCTATGTGGACATAGCTGATTAGGCGTTCCTCCTCGGCCCTATCGATGTCCTCAGTCCGAATAGCTACGGCTTACTCTTCATCATAATTTTCCACCCTAGGTGCTCGAAAGGCAATGTTCGCTGGTAGTATGGCTTTTGAGCCATAGACCAAGAAATATGGAGATACACCGATGCTATGGCTAGCTTGAGTGCACAGTCACCAAACCACAACTAGTAACTCTTTGAGCCATCTACCCGGATGCTTTTCTTCTTTCTGATATAGCCTCTTTTTGAGGGCATCAAAGATCATGATGTTCACCCATTCAACCTGGCCTGTTGGCTCTAGGATGGGCAACGGAGATGTATTTGATGGAGATGCATCGGTCTTTGTAGAAGTCCCAAAAATGATGGTCAATAAACATAGTTCCAAGGTCGGTGATAATGCTATTTGGGAGACCGAATCTGTGGATGATATCTTCGAACAGCTCGACTGCTTTCTTTGTAGTAGCTGAGACAAGCGGTTTATACTCGATCCACTTGGAGAACTTGTCGATGGTGACATAAACGTACTAAAAACCACCTGGCACTTGCTTGAAAGGCCTGATCATATCCAGTCCCCAGCATGTGAAGGGCCAGGAAGCTGGGATGGTCTGTAGTTCTTATGCAGGCATGTGTATTTGCTTGGTGAAAAATTGGCATCCTTCACAATGTCGGATGAGATCTTCTGCATCAGAGATGGCCATGGGCTAGTAAAAACTAGCTCAGAAAGCTTTGCCAACCAGGTTTCTTGAGGCTATGTGATTGCCGTAGGAACCAGAGTGAATTTCAAGAAGTAGCTTCACTCCTTTTTCTTGGGTGATGCATTTATGCAGTATCCCTTCTTTGGTACTTTTCCTCATCAAGTTGCCATCCACCAGCATGTAATGCTTACTTCGATGGATTAGGCATTTGGTTTCAATCTTGTTGGTGGGTACTTCGGCACTTGTTAGGTACTTGATGAATTGTTCCCTCCAATCGGTGGCCGGTGAAGGTACCGTAAGTACTAGTTGCTCGGCGAGGGGAATTTCCTGAACTTCCTTCTCTTCCTTAATGGATGGCGCCAAAAGATCTTGAACGAAGACCCCTGGTGGAATCACGATGCGAGAGGAGCCTAACTTGGATAAGTGGTCGGCGAGCTGATTTTGATCTCGTACCATGTGGTGATACTCGATACCATAGAACTTCCCTTCAATCTTCCTGATTTCAGCATAGTATGCATCCATCTTCTCACTGGAGCAGGACCAGTCTTTATTGAGCTAGTTGATGACTAGCATGGAGTCCCTGTATACCATGATGCATTTGATGCTAAGCTCAACAGCTATACGGAGTCCGTGGAGACATGCTTTATATTCAGCGGCGTTGTTGGAGGCCGGAAAATGTATCCGGAGAACGTATTGGAGCTTATCTTTGGTCGACGTAATGAATGGAATGCCCGCACCAGCACCATTGATGTTGAGGGTGCCATTGAAGTACATCACCCAGTGCTCAGGACAAGTAGCGGCGATGGGCTCTTGGACCTCGGTCCACTCAACAACGGAATCAGCAAGTGTCTAAGACTTGATGGTAGACCTACTTCTAAATTCGATGGAGTAAGTGCCAAGCTCAATAGCCCACTTGATGATGTGGTCGTTGGCCTCTTTGTTGCAGAGAATGTCCCCCAGAGGGAACTCGGTGACCACGATGATCTTGTAATACTCGAAGTAGTGGCAGAGCTTGCGTGACGTAATCAGAATGGCATATAGCAGCTTTTGGACCTGAGGATAATGAGTTTTGGGCTCATTAAGGACCTCGCTGATGAAGTAGACTGGACATTACACCATATAGGCTGCCTAGCCTCCTCGTGTTCGACCACAATGTGACATCCAGCCTAGTTTGGAATTTGGCCCATAGTGGCCCATATGCAATTTAATGAGATATTATGGAGAGTTTAGTCCCACCTTGGTTGTTAAAGGTGGGATAGATCAACATATAAGGCTTCTAGAGTCCATAACACCATCCTTGGGTTAATCCTTTTACATGAAGTGAGGACAAAAGCATAAGTGGGATGGTGGTAGGTGTGGTTTGCTCAGCGTGCATAGTGGATCTGAGCCGTTTGGACTCTAGGGCGTTACACACAATGGTTGTGCAAATGACGCGAGAAGTAGCGGTAATGTAGATCAGGAGAGTTTCATCTAGCCATGGCACCATCATGATCGGAGGATTTGTTAGGAACAACTTGAGTTCCTCAAAAGTTGTGTCTGCCTCCTCTGACCAGGAAAAGCGCTCAGAGGCCTTGAGGAGTTTAAAGAATGGTAGTCCCTTTTCACCAAGGCGCGATATGAAGCGGCTTAGAGCAGCCATGTAGCCTATAAGCTTCTATATATCCTTGATGCATGTTGGTCGTTTCAAGTTGGTGATGGCGGAGACCTTGTTGGGGTTGAGTTTGATGCCATGTGCGCTAATGATGTAGCTTAGGAGTATATCGGATGGAACTCCAAATATGCACTTTGAAGGGTTTAGCTTCCATCAGTACCTTTTCAGGTTGGTGAACATTTGCTCAAGGTCGACAATAAGATTATCGATGGTCTTGGACTTGATGACCACATCGTCGATGTAAGATTCGACATGTAGCCGATTTGTTGATCGAGGCACATCTAGATGGCCCTTTAATAGGTCGCTCTGGCATTCTTGAGATTGATGGACATGGTGTTGTAGCAGTACACACCGAAGGGCATGATGAATGATGTCTTGATCTGGTCTTCTTCCTTGAGGGAGATCTAGTGATAGCCAGAGTAACAGTCGAGGAAGTAGAGCAGTTTGTAGCCAGCGGTGGAGTCTACAACCTCATCTATCCGAGGCAGACCGAAAGGGTCTTTAGGGTAGTGTTTGTTAAGATCAGTGTAATCAACACACATTCTCCATTCTTTATTCTTTTTTTGAATAAGAATAGGGTTTGCTAATCACTTAGGATGATACACTTCTTTTATGAATCTGGCAGCTAAGAGCCATTTTATTTCTACCCTAATAGCCTCCTTCTTGTCTGGTGCGAATAGGCAGAGTTTTTGCTTGATCGGTTTGGTGGTCGACGAGACATTCAAGGAGTGCTCAATCTTCTCCTATGGTACCCCTAGCATGTTTGTAGGTTTCCAAGCAAACATGTTAGCGTTGGCATGTAGGAAGGAGACAAGCATGCTTTCCTATTTGGGGTCAAGGTGAGCCCCAATCTTCATGGTCTTGGAGGGGTCGTTGAGGCCGAGGCCGAGGCCGACCTCCTTGGTTTCCTTGGACTTGGCGGAGGCGCTCCAGAGATGGGATCTCTAGGTCATCGATGGAAACCGTCTTGGCATCGAAGACCACACTAGCCATCTAGATGGAGAGGTCGATGGCTTCGGCAAGGGTGAGACTCTCTGTCTTGTAGGGGTAGGCGATGGAGAGGTTGGCCTATAAGGCTAGGACTCCTGTAGGTGAAGGCATCTTCAGCACCAGATAAGTGTAGTGTTGTACAACCATGAACTTGGCCAGAGCTGGCCGACCAAGTATGGCATGGTAGGCGGTGTTGAAGTAGCGATGTAGAAGTTGATGTGCTCGACGCGGTAGTTGCTTGTCGTGTCGAACTGCACTGGTAGGGTTATCTCTCCAAGTGGTTTGGATGCCCTTCTAGGTACCACACCCTAGAAGGAGTCTGAGGGTGTGAGATCTATTATTCCAAGGCCCAACTCCTTTAGGGCTCCAGCGAAGAGGAGATTCAGAGTGCTCCCACCGTCGATGAGCACTTTTCTGAAAAGCACTTTCTAGACGGTTGCATCAAGGATGAGGGGGAAACGCCCTATGTAGCGGATGTCTGCCCACTGGTTAGCCCTACTGAAGGTGATGGGGACCTTAGACCATGGGCTATTGCTGGGGTTGGTGGTGGTGTCTTTTGTAGTGATGGCAAGCACTCGCCGAGTGGTGAGCTTTCATTCTCTTCTGCTCTCGGTGGAGGCAAGGCCCCCGAAGATGGTGGCGACCACCTTGTCATGATCCTAGAAGGCAATGTTATTGCCCCTAGGTGGTCGGCGGCCTCCGGCTCCATCATTGGTGTTGTCGTCTAGCTTTTTGTCCTAGAACTCCTTAGCCAAGCCCAGGCAGTCCTTTATCTTATGCTTGGTATTCTAATGGAGAGAGCATGGGCTGTTGAGAATCTTCTTGTATTGCTCATCATAGTTGCGCTTGGCGTGAGGTTCATTAACAGTGGCGATGATGTGGTATGGCTGACGGTGGTGATTTTGACTAGACTTGGATCCTTCTAGCCAATCACGGCCACTATCCCAATGGTAACTACGATCATTGTAGCAGCGGTCATTGTGGCATTGGTCATCGAGACGGTCGTCACTACGGCAAGTTTGGCGATGAGTGCCCGCATCCTCATTGAAGCGCACCTCGGCTTCCTTGGCGTTGGTGTACTGGTTGGCCGTTGTAATCATCTCACCAATCCATGTAGGCAGCTTGCAGTTGAACTTGGAGCAAAGCTCGCGATGGTGGAGTCCTCGAATGAAGGCGGTGATGACCTTAGCTTCCGTGATATTGGGAATAGAATTCCTCATCTCAAAAAAGCATCTGATGTAGCTATGGAGGAGCTCGACGGCTTCTGGTAGATGCGGTTCAGATCATGTTTGGTGCCTGGCCGAGTTCACGTAGCCATGTAGTTGTCGGTGAAGACCTTCTTAAGCTCTTCCTAGGATCTGATGCAGTCTAGGGCAAGGCTTGTGAACTAGTTCATGGCGGTTGGCGTGAGCATGATGGGAAAATAGTTCACCATGATAGTAGTGGCATAAGCCTGTAGCCACTATGTCGGGTTCATCCTTCCCTCGTAGGGCTCGACTCTGGTGATTTTGAACCCACGGGGCCACTAGAGTGTTTGGAGTGCCCTCGTGAATGCTGGGGGCCCTTCAGGGTTGTTGGTGCCATTGTCTATAGCATTGTCGGTGTTGAGCGGCTCAGGAGCTGAGTCTGGGTTGTCGTACTCTTGCTCATACTCCTAGCGGCGACATACTTCTTCTTCATGGCGACCAAAGCAGCATTCGTCGATACATCATTGCGCATCTCGAAGATTATTGAGGTGCACTCGGATGTCCTGGTCATGTTGGCGGTGATGTTCAATGTGGTTGCCCCTAGCTCTACCCTAGAGGGGTTGCCTATCATCATGGTGCTGGTTGGTGAAGCGACTTGGGCAGTGATCGGATCTTGGCGCGGATGACCAGCAAATCAAGTTTGTGGAGTATGAAGGCCTTTGATCCTAGCAGATCTTGTTGACCTAGCAGTGCGCCGCTTTAAGCATGGCGGCAACCTTGGCGACCTCTGGTGTCTGCGAGAGGTGGGCGAGCTCGTTGGCGGGCATGGCTAGGTTGGCACTTGGGGTCTTGTAGATGTTGTGGCCATCAACATGAACAAACTCGTCGTCGAGGTTGCGTTGGAGTTGGTGTGGCCTTCCTTGTGAGTCAAACTACTACTCGGCCATCGCAAGGGCGGCCTCATTTGCTCGGTGCTGTGCTCGGTTGATGTTTCGGTTCTCATGAGCGGTGCGTTCCTCCTCGATTTTGCCATTCTGAGGGGGGCTGTCGACACTGACAATGAAGATTGCATTGCCATGGAAAGGAGGGAGAGGAAGTAGCTCGGTGGTGGTTTTGGCAATGGTCTCCATAGAGACCTAGGACTTGGAGTTCATATTCTCCTCTAGGATGGTTTGGAGGGATGCTCTGGGGCGTCGGCCGACGTGCATTATTTTGATGGCCGGTAGAGGCTGGTTGGCGATCTAGTCGGTGAGAGGATGGACAACTCCAACCTGGTCGGTGAATCTACCCCATAGGGCATCTTGGTAAGTGGCGGCAACATTGGTGAACCTGAAGGGTTGTACCATAACCCTTGGAGTTTCTCGAGCAGCCTCCGATAGATCTGGATCGGAGGGTGGCCGATGCTGAACCAAACTGTCCAGAGCCAATTCGATGATGGAGAGGCAATTGGCGAGCTTCTGACCAGCCTGATTGATAGATGCACCGAGTAGAGTTATGCCCACAAGGCTTCATCTGGTGGGCTAGGCCACCCCTGGGGGCACAGCCCATGTGGTCTACCATGGGTATCCGGGGTCGTACCCCCTATAGTTTCTTCTCCTTGTCTCTATTAGGGCCAACCTTTACTTGGTTTTCATCGCTGCCAGTTAACTCCATTGTCAATTGGGCTAACCTAGATAAGAAGTTTCATATATATTTTTACACTAGGACAGGAGAAAAGAAAATTACCGATTTGATGACTATAAGGCAGAGAACTAGTAAATCGGGCACTGAGTTTCTTTAGAGGTTCGAAGAGACCAGAAATTTGTGCTTCTCATTGAATTTAACTGGTGATCAGCTAGCTGTATTGGCTGTTCAAGGAATGTTGCCAACATGGAAAGAGAAGTTGTTGGGACAATAGTTTGACAACTTAGGTTAGTTGGCTCAATGAGTGGCAGCACTCCATACCCAATTTCAGAACATGTGCAAAGATACCCGATTCTAGAAGAATGTCGCAATTGTCAAAACCTATAATCCATATTCAGTTGATGATGACCATGAAGATGATGAAGAAGAGGTTGTCACGACTGAATGGAATTGGGCAAGAACATAGTAATGGTGCCAAATCCTTGGGGAAGAGGAGCCGAAGTTATGATTTTGATGTTACAAAATCAGACAAGCTCTTTGATTTCCTGCTTGAGAAGGGACAGATCAAGTTGCCCGACAACCATGTTATGTTGCCTCCCGATCAGTTGAAGAATAAGAAGTTCTGCAAATTTCACAATGCCACTTCTCATTCTACTAATGAGTGTAGAGTTTTTTGGCAACATATACAGAGGTCTATTTAGCAAGGGAGGCTCAAATTTGATACACCTCGAAAGATGAAAGTCAATGATAATCCTTTCCCAAGAGATTAGAACATGGTTGATGCTAGGTTGCTCAAAGGAAAGACTAAAGTCCTAACATCAACTAGATCAAGAGAAACTAGAATAGTCGACCTCGAAATGCAAATATTGACTGATGAATATAGAGAGATTAGAAGGCGTCGTGACCAACAAAAGAGCCAATATGAGCAGGGAGAGATGTCAAGGGATAGGGCGACAAGACCGCATGTTACATCTTGAATTTTGTTGAATAAATGGCAGCGACAGAAGGAAAATGATTATCAGTGTTGGTTAAAGGAGAAAGAATACCAGCGTCAACAAGAAGAGGAGAGGTATGAAAGAAAGCAAGCTGAATCATATTAGAATTGTCCTTTCTTCAGACATTGTTGGAATGAAGATTTAAAATTGCCTACTAGAAATAATTGCCCAGAGTGCAGTGAGCAATATTGGGAATTTAGGCAATCTCAAGCCAACCGCTGGTCTATCCATGCTCGAGATGAGTATCTTCATAATAATATGGATCGGCACTTAAAAATAGGAGTGTTCATGATCGGCTTGGAAAGCGAGTTGTTGATCAAAACTGGGCTGATTATGAAGAAGAAGATAGTGAAGAAGAATATGTTTGGCAGGAAGGGCAATGATGTCCAAGAGGTTTGATAAGAAGCCAGAAAAGAAGAGTGAAACGCCTAAGGAACATAGAGCTATAACAGGCTTAGGCATCTGGTAGACCTCAAGTGTGGCGTGCTAAACAAACAAACGATAGGAGTCGACCATCGGCTAACATTCAAATGGCTTTTCTATTGCCATTAGAATTTAGGGCTCTAGTAGGTCAAGAAGTTTATTTAGATTTCGATGAATTGGAGTATAAGGAAATAGTTGCCAAGTTAACAGTGATACAACAGGCTATATTCGATAAACCAATCAAGCATCGGCATTTAAAGGCTTTATATGTAAAAGGTTTTGTTGATGGGAAGCCGATGAGCAAAATGTTGGTGGACGGAGGAGCTTCTGTTAATCTCATGCCTTATACCACTTTTCGTAAACTTGGCAAGGAACCAAGAGATTTGATTAAAACTGATATGATGCTTATGGATTTTGGAGGTAATGCATCTAAGACCTAGGGGCAATGAACATTGAATTAACAATCGAAAGTAAGACTTTGCTCACCACATTCTTCGTCATTGATGGAAAAGGTTTATACAGTCTACTCATTGGTCATGACTAGATTCATGCAAATTACTGTGTGCCATCAACCATGCATCAATGTTTGATTTAGTGGCATGGGGATGATGTTGAGCTGGTTCACACTAATGAATCTATGAGTATCGTAACAGCAGATCCAGTATATTAGGAGCTCAAAGACTTCGAGTGTTTTTCTAGCAAACTATGGGAAGGAGGCTTCATTAAGATCAGTGATGAAAGCCAATAGCCGATCCAAGCAATCGGCTCTGAGAGTTTGTTTTAATGATTAATCATGGATTTGCGTCGGCCGGTGGGTTAACAGAGGTAGACAATGGTCCTGGAGATAGGCCTAGGCTAACATATGGGAGCGCTAAGTCGAATCCTGAGTACGAGCTAGAGTTGATAAATTTATTAAAGAAAATTTAAAGATTATTTTGCTTAATGAGGTACCTGGCCTAGATCGGTCAGTCGTTTAAACTTTGGTCTAAAGAGTTTTGGTGCAACCCATCAAGAAGCAATCGATGGAAAATGTTTGAAGGAATATTGTTCTAACATTTGGATCAACACTCAATAGCTGATTTGTTTAGTCATTAGCCCTAATAGTCGGTACCAGAAGGGTATCACCTTTAGTTCAAAATTTACCCAAAAAGGGGTAAAAGCGAATACAAGATGTATCGCCTATAGAGCAAAAAATGAACACAGAAGCAACCATTATGTATACAGAGGCATTGCATAAAGCACACTGAGATACAATCATAGAAAATAGAAGATTTTATTGATTAGTTTGCCTTAAATACAAGCTAATAAAAAACATGGTTTATCACATCCTGAGCGGATGTGATGTCTACTATGGGCTCCACTATGTTGATGAATTCCTCGATCAACTCCTTGTGCTCCTTGGGGCCGTTGCCCATTAGGAAGCTGATCTTCATGGTGTGGAGCTCGTACCCGGTCTGGACCTACGCCACGGCTAGCACCACTAACACGCCATGACGGACACCATGGAGGGTGATCTCCTGGACATGGGCCAGGATGTCATGGAGGCGTGCATTGATGAGGGGGCCCTAGGCATTGATGGCTGCCATAGCCATGTTTGTCGCTAGTTGGAGGGACTCCAACTGCACCGTCAGGGCTGGTGATCACAGAAACAGAAGAACTATCAAGATAAAGGCAGTGGAAATCAAAATAAAGGTGTTTCTAGAATCCATCTTACCCACCACCATGGCATCAGACTTGGCCAGCCGCGCCCGAGCAGCGCTGGCCTCTTCCTCGACGGTGTGAAGGGCAGCTTGAGAGGCCCCGAGGTGAATCTCAAGCTGACCATTTGTGGCAGAACCTCCTAAATTATAGGACCCACATACACTTATCACTGTCCAACGACCTTTGACAACTGTGCATATGTTCCTGGTAACTTAAGAAGTCTGTTGGGTGTCCTCGAGGAACCCCGAATCATCCATGATTTCCGAGCAGGATCACATTACAGAGTCATTGCAGTATTACAACATTTATTCAAATATATACATCAGAGTAAAATAGCAGAAGTCTTACGATAACTTAATTTACAAACTAGTTGTTTCAAACCTTACAAACTAAGTTCGATAATTATTACAAACCATAGTAGTAGTGGAGTGGCATAATTAACATAAACATAACACACAAAATAAGCATCCTGCCTAAGGATCACACATTCACTTATCATCATCGACAGGAACAACAGTCATGCAGCAAGGTCCAAAATAGACCTGCTCATGAGGATCACCTACAACAAGGGTCAACGAACCTTGAGTACAAAAGTACTCAACAAGACTTAACCAAAATAAAAACTGAGAAGACTCAGGAATGCAGGCTCAGGGATTCAAGGTATGGCTTTAGCAATACTCAAAGTTCTTTTGTGTAAAAGCTCTTTAGCAAAATTTTAGTATTTCAACATTTAAACTTCATAAGAACCATATATGAATCTGCCATGATCCGTAATGAGATCATGAACTTCATATCAAACTCTTTCTCAAATCCAGCTCATGTTTCAGTTATTAACTACGATGATGAACAGTGAGTTGAGTCTCCATAACCGAGGAGCAATGATGATTCGAACTGATTATAAACTAGCTGGGGATTCCAGACCACACGACATATGTAGGTCCCTGACTTACATATATCAACCAACCCTCGGATCTTCTAAAACAAGAATGGGTCCGCGCCACCTGAGAATACAGTACTCCACCAATCCGGCCCATTGCCACATGGGTACATGCTATTCCCACCATCTCTCCACTCCTAGTACGTGAGTAGCCATTCTCGTAATAGAATAGCCGAGTTAAGGCTTATCGGAGTATGTGGTTAGTACTACAAAGTCTCATCTCATGCAATTCAACAATGGATGGACCTTAATCGACACAGGCGGAAAGAAGCCACTCACAAGACCTCCATGTCTTATGGCTCTCACACACCGAGTCCGCCCGGTCTAGATTTATTACTTCCATGCTCATATCTCATGATAACATAAGTAACCAAAGATACATTTAAAATTCTCAGGTGACAGGTAATCACCCAACTAAGCATGACTAAGCATAACTAGTCATTTACGAATAAAACAAGTAATCAAGGTAGATATGGAAAAACAAGGTTGGTAATGCACCAATTAGATTTCCACTTGACTCCTAATCACTTAATGCAGTATAGAAAAGCAAAAGCGATAAAATTTGTAAAACACAAGGTAGGGTTAAATGCATCCGGGGCTTGCCTTCGTTGACGGAAAAGTTAGATTCCTACGACGTTCCACAAGTATCAGATCCGATCTCAATAGATGGATTAACCTCCTCCGCAACTTTATTAACTACCATGTGCTCACCTTTGTTCACTACACGTAGTAACAATGCCATGTTTAACATGATGCGGAATACGAAACATGATGCTTGATGATGGATGTAAAATTAATAAATCGAATACAACTTTCCTTCGCGGTACAGCTACAAGTCAAATGAACTAGATCTTTTTCATAACACATACATCAATTGCCAAGGATCATTATAAACTAATGATTCAAGGTCATCACTCAATCCAAAATTTCAAACAAAACCTAAATCATTAAAGGTTACTATTTGCTTTTATGAATTAATTATTTAATTCAAAATTATGAAATAAATTAACTTATTCTAATTGAGCTCAAAATTTTTGTAAATGTTCATCACATGATAACTAAGTGGCAAAACAATTTTCATAATTTTTGGATAATTAATTAAGCCTAGAAAAATCATGGAAACCTATTTATTAATTAATTGAGCAATTTTTATCACATTGAAAAGTATTGTAAATCAATATTTCATATTTTTCCTAAATAATATTCATCATAGAGAGGTCACACAAAAATTTTCATAATTTTTGGAGCTCTAAATAAATCTACATAAAAATAACAAAAACAGACACTATTCATTCAATTCTGAAAAAGGAAAAATCATTTTCAAACTGCTGAGTCACTGACATCGGGTCCCACTTGTCATCTTCAACCTCTAGGTTTGACCACGACAGCGACGGCGCTGACCGACGCTTCCTCACCGATGGTGAGACCAACAACGATGGCCAAGGTACCAAAACGATCACCATAACTAGACGCATCGATTGAAGGCACTAACTTAAGCGATTACAGCATGATTCAAGGCTGACGCCGGCCATGGCGGATGCGACAGCATGGCGGTGCTACGCCAGCAACAGGAGACCGATAGCAGTTAAACAAAGGGTCTAGGAAGCATCAGTAGCTCACCCCGAATGTGTTGAAGCAAAGAGCGAGACCAGAGAAGCAACGGTGACGCGGGTCGACGTCCACGGTGGTCACGGCGAAGCAAAGCTCATCGGTGGCGGTGTTCCGGCAACTACAGTGGGCGAAACGACCAAGCAACAAGGGAGTAAGCACCACGGCATCGAGACGGAGCTGTAGGTACACAAAGCAAGGGTAACGGCTCACCGGAGGGCGCTGGCCACGACGGCGTAGCCACGACGGAGAGGTTGCCAGCCGCGAGGAAGAAAAGTGTCTAGCGACGATTCCCGACGAAATCAGACGACCACAGTTGGATGGCTAGGCATGCAAGGAGTAGGCGAAGCTATTGGGCACTTTGCTGCGACAGCATAGGCGCTGGTTCGATGATGAGGGCTCGTCGCAGATGAGCAAGGGCGACGGGAAAAATAGAGCAGCGAAGGGAAGGTCGATGATGGCGTCTGAGCTTTATAGAGCGGCCAAGAGAGCAAGGAGGCGACACGCCGTGGCCTTCTCCATGCTAGCGTGAAGCCAAGGGTGGCCATAGGCACGTCTAGAACCAAGTAGAAGGTCATCGGCGGTTGGGCGGTGGTCGTGACACTGTTCATCATATTTACAGAATTGTCATTTGTCTAAATTTCCAAATTACTCCCAAATTTGTATAACAACTCAAAAGTCACCAAAAATAAAAGTTGCTCAAAATTCAAAGTTCTACAACTTTGCTTTTATAACCATCCCCTAATTCGGTCTACATTTTGAAATGAACTTTTGAATTCAAATAGGGGACATTTAACGAATTACGCCTTTTCAAATTACTTCAAATCTTGCATAACAACTTTGAAAATTCCAAAAACAAACTTTGTATAACCAGACAAGCTCTACACTTTTGCTTTTAGGCTCAACCCCAAAATATGCTTAGATTTTGAATTGGGTTACCCAGGGTAAACTTAAATGCTAGAAATTCGGGTTTTCGGAAATCCAATTAAACACCAATGTTTTGAAATTGATTCATCCATACAAGTCAACACATATCATAAAACATGGTCCACACCAAGCATTGCAACAAAAATTATAAAACTTTTACTAAGGAAGGATTTGACTTGTTTAAAAGATTCCCACATCAAGATTCACAAAGTTTCCTAATCATTATTATTAACATTATTTTAGGTAATATATAAAACACTCCATAAAATAACATTTGCATACTATAATATAAACATGAAATGCACTCATGAGTTGATGCGTGATGATTATGCATAATGATGACATGATCACCTTCTTAATTATTTTTTTAACATCGGGGATGTTACAATCCGTCTCCCTTAAAGAAATCTTGTCCCGAGATTTAAAGTCCAAGGGTAATTAATGGAAAAGGAAATGTGTCAAACACATTAGCCTTCAAGTTGTTCATAAAACAACAAGAGTTGACTTGAAATTGTAAACGAGATCCAAAGACAATTGTAAGGGACAAAGGATTTAGTAACTTCAATGGAATGATGGAACATGAATTCCAAATGAGAGTTCCAAAATCAATGAATCACATTAATTGCGGAGCTATAATGGATCATGACCGCATACCTCGATACCAGCGAGCGCCCAGCAATATTTCCTTATGGCTGTAGTCCATAGGAGGCCCCAGGTTTCGACGCGGCACCGTAAATCATGGATCATGGCACCACCATAGGGCACAACTAAAGTAACTCACAAGTAACATTTGTCAAGCTAGCAAGATCAAGGAACTAGCATGTGTTGCATTAGGAGAGACCAAGACATAACACATGCATAGATTTGAGAATTCAAGGATTAGTCCCAAGTTTCAACATTGAGTAGATGGGGAAAATTAAAGTGCATCAAAAGTTCCAAATGATGTAGAACTTATGAGCAAAAATAAGCAAAGAGTGGTTTACTAGCAAAGCCCGGTGCATGACCAGATTCATTGGGACAAAATAACTATAACAAGTACAAGCCATTCCCTGAATGGAAGGAGGAAGTTTTAAACATCATTATATTTCAACTTCATATGAATGATTATAACTGGATTATGTGCAGTGTTTCATTAATGACATGATGTATGAACAATTCTTATGTTACTAAACATCAAAGCTCCTATGGTACATAAACAATAGTTGTTATTATATAGGGCATAATAAGATTACTACTCCGCCACACAAAGCCTTTTTAATCAAATAAGGAATGGAGAGAATGAAATAAGATAAGTCGAAAGCAATTTGGACCAAATTAACAAGTTATATATATTTGTCCCAAATCATTTTGAAGTTTTTGTAAAACAATACAACAAAGACATTGTAACGATCGCTCTGATACCATTCTGTGGTAGAACCTCCTAAATTATAGGACCCACATGCACTTGTCACTGTCCAACGACCTTTGATAACTATGCATATGTTCCTGGTAACTTAAGAAGTCTGTCGGGTGTCCTTGGGGAACCCCAAATCATCCACAATTTCTGAGCAGGATCACATTACAGAGTCATTGCAGTATTACAACATTTATTCAAATATATACATCAGAGTAAAATAGCGGAAGTCTTATGATAACTTAATTTACAAACCAGTTGTTTCAAACCTTACAAACTAAGTTCGATAATTATTACAAACCATAGTAGTTGTGGAGTGGCATAATTAACATAAACATAACACACAAAATAAGCATCCTGCCCAAGGATCACACATTCACTTATCGTCATCGATAGGAACAACAGTCATGTAGTAAGGTCCAAAACAGACCTACTCATGAGGCTCACCTGCAACAAGGGTCAACGAACCCTAATTACAAAAGTACTCAACAAGACTTAACCGAAATAAAAATTGAGAAGACTCAGGAATGCAGGCTCAGGGATTCAAGGTATGGCTTTAGCAATACTCAAAGTTATTTTGCGTAAAAGCTCTTTAGCAAAATTTTAGTATTTCAACATTTAAACTTCATAAGAACCATATATGAATCTGCCATGATCCATAATGAGATCATGAACTTCATATCAAACTCTTTCTCAAATCCAGCTCAAGTTTTAGTTATTAACTATGATGATGAACAGTGAGTTGAGTCTCCACAACCGAGGAGCAACGATGATTCGAACCGATTATAAACCCAGCTGGGGATTCCAGACCACACAACAAATGCAGGTCCCCGACTTACATATATCAACCTACCCTTGGATCTTCTAAAACAAGAATGGGTCCGTGCCACCCAAGAATACAGTACTCCACCAATCCGGCCCATTGCCACATGGGTACATGCTATTCTTGCCATCTCTCCACTCCCAGTGCATGAGTAGCCATTCTCATAATAGAATAGCCGAGTTAAGGCTTACCGGAGTATGTGGTTAGTACTACAAAGTCTCATCTCATGCAATTCAACAACAGATGGACCTTAATCGACATAGGCGGAAAGAAGCCGCTCACAAGACCTCCATGTCTTGTGGCTCTCACACACCGAGTCGCCCGGTCTAGATTTATTACTTCCATGCTCATATCTCATGATAACATAAGTAACCAAAGATCCATTTAAAATTCTCAGGTGACAGGTAATCACTCGACTAAGCATGACTAAGCATAACTAATCATTTACGAATAAAACAAGTAATCAAGGTAGATATGGAAAAACAAGGTTGGTAATGCACCAATTAGGTATCCACTTGACTCCTAATCACTTAATGCAGTATAGAAAAGCAAAAGCGATAAAATTTGTAAAACACAAGGTAGGGTTAAATGCATCCGGGGCTTGCCTTCGTTGATGAAAAAGTTAGATTCCTACGACATTCCACAAGTATCAGATCCGACCTCAATAGACGGATTAACCTCCTCCGCAACTTGATTAACTACCACGTGCTCACCTTCATTCACTACACGTAGTAACAATGCCATGTTTAACATGGTGCGGAATACGAAACATGATGATTGATGATGGATGTAAAATTAATAAATCGAATACAACTTTCCTTCGCGGTACAATTGCAAGTCAAACGAACTAGATCTTTTTTGTAACACATACATTAATTGCCAAGGATCACTATAAACTAATGATTCAAGGTCATCACTCAATCCAAAATTTCAAACAAAACCTAAATCATTAATGGTTACTATTTTCTATTATGAATTAATTATTTAATTCAAAATTATGAAATAAATCAACTTATTCTAACTGAGCTCAAAATTTTTGTAAATGTTCATCACATGATAACTAAGTGGCAAAACAATTTTCATAATTTTTGGATAATTAATTAAGCCTAGAAAAATCATGGAAACCCATTTATTAATTAATTGAGCAATTTTTATCACATTGAAAAAGTACTGTAAATCAATATTTCATATTTTTCTTAATAATATTCATCACAAAGAGGTCACACAAAAATTTTCATAATTTTTGGAGCTCTAAATAAATCTACACAAAAATAACAAAAACAGACACTATTCATTCAATTCTGAAAAAAGGAAAAATCATTTTCAAACTGCTGAGTCACTGACATCGGATCCCACTTGTCATCTTCAACCTCTAGCTTTGACCACGACGGCGACGGCGCTGACCGACGCTTGATCGCCGACGGTGAGACCAACAGCGATGGCTAAGGTACCAAAACGATCACCATGACTAAACGCATCGATTGAAGGCACTAACTTAAGCGATTACTGCATGATTCAAGGCTGACGCCGGCCATGGTGGATGTGAGAGCACAGTGGTGCTACGCCGGCAACAGGAGACTGGTAGCAGTTAAACAAAGGGTCCAAGAAGCATCAGTAGCTCACCTCAAACGTGTTGAAGCAAAGAGCGAGACCGGAGAAGCAAAGGTGACATGGGTCGACGTCCACTGGTGGTCACAGCAAAGCAAAGCTCCTCGGTGGTGGTGTTCTAGCGACTGCAGTGGGCAAAATGACCAAGCAACAAGGGAGTAAGCACCACGGCATCAAGACAGAGCTGTAGGTACACAAAGCAAGGGCAACGGCTCACTAGAGGGCGCTAGCCACGATGACACAGCCATGACGGAGAGGTTGCCGGCCATGAGGAAGAAAAGTGGCTAGCGACGATTCTCAGCAAAATTAGACGACCATAGTTGGATGGCTAGGCACGCAAGGAGTAGGCGAAGCTATTGGGCATTTTGCTACGATGGCACAAGCACTGGTTCGACAACGAGGGCTCGCTGGAGATGAGCAAGGGCGATGGGAAAAACAGAGCAACGAAGGGAAGGTCGACGACGGCGTCTGAGCTTTATAGAGCGGCCAAGAGAGCAAGGAGGTGACATGCAGTGGCCTTCTCCACACCAGCACGAAGCCAAGGGCGGCCACAGGTGCATCTAGAACCAAGCAGAAGGTCGCCTACGGTTGGGCGGTGGTCGTGACACTGTTCATCATATTTACAAAATTGTCATTCATCTAAATTTCCAAATTACTCCCAAATTTGTATAACAACTCAAAAATCTCCAAAAATAAAAGTTGCTCAAAATTCAAAGTTCTACAACTTTTCTTTTATAACCATCCCCTAATTCAGTCTACATTTTGAAATGAACTTTTGAATTCAAATAGGGGACATTTAACGAATTACGCCTTTTCAAATTACTTCAAATTTTTCATAACAACTTTGAAAATTCCAAAAACAAACTTTGTATAACTAGACAAGCTCTACACTTTTGCTTTTAGGCTCAACCCCAAAATATGCTTAGATTTTGAATTGGGTTACCCAGGGTAAACTTAAATGCTGGAAATTCGGGTTTTCGGAAATCCAATTAAACACCAATGTTTTGAAATTGATTCATCCATACAAGTCAACACATATCATAAAACAAGGTCCACACCAAGCATTGCAACAAAAATTATAAAACTTTTACTAAGGAAGGATTTGACTTGTTTAAAAGATTCCCACATCAAGATTCATAAAGTTTCCTAATCATTATTATTAACATTATTTCAGGTAATATATAAAACACTCCATAAAATAACATTTGCATACTATAATATAAACATGAAATGCACTCATGAGTTGATGCATGATGATTATGCATAATGATGACATGATCACCTTCTTAATTATTTTTTTAACATCGGGGATGTTACACCATTTTCCTGAGTTGCCTTGAAATAATGGTCCTAGGCTGCCCTCCACTCTCGGAGGAAACGCCAGGCATTGTCGCTGTTATAGGAATTAGAGGAGTCCGACGATGAGTTCAACGCAGAGGATGCAGCATCGGAGGGCTCGCCAGCCCTAAGAAGAGGATGAAGGCTATCATTCAAGACAAACCTATAGACAAGTTAGAAAAAGTCCATCGCCATGAGCAGAAGATATCGATCTCACCTCATGCGTCAAAGGCGATGGCTCACCGGCATGTCCTCCTTTGGAATCTCCTCTGCCGTGTGTTTGCCTCGGTTGTCCTTGCTAGCCATGAAGTTTGGTTAGATCTACAAGAAGGGGAAGAAAGCCGCTACAAAGTTTGCGAGGGTGGAGAAGCACAAAGGAATAGGAGCGGTTGCGAGTGTAGATGTGTTCGAGGCTGGAGCCCTTGGCCGGTATTTGAAGCCACGAAGTGGGGTGGAGGACGTCTCGAGACATGCAAAAGACAACCACAATTAATAGGAGGCGAAGTGCCACCTCACTAATGCCAAAGAGAATGCGGCGTTGGTGGCTAAGAATAGAAGATTGAGGGGGTTTTCTTAATAAAGGCCATGTTTTCAGACTTAATTGGATTAAAGTTATAAGTTTGGAATCGGCTATTTTCAAATTGGCTCTTTAGCCAAAAAAAGGGACATGATAAGGCGATAGAAAATATGGTTATCATTAATTCTACACCAGATACATGTTGATATACACATTATAAGTTTAGAACATCCTGGATTTCTTTCAATGCTTCTAGCCGGATAGCACCAACTTTTGTGATTTGTTGCTTATCTTCTTCGACTGATCTAGGAATATCCTCAAGGCTGCTATAGATGACCCTACCTTCTTTGACCATTGTCAATAGTTCCTGGTTCTTTTGCCTAATGGCATCGGGTATTTGAGCCAGATTAGACTTATGGTGATGAATGGTAGCCCTCACACTCTCCAGTGCCTTCTCGAGTTCTGCATGCTTGGCTTCCAGTTGGGTCAGCTCTAGTTCGACCCTGAGGGAGGAGCTCTTCAAGTTATCAATCAACTATGTCAGCTCTTTGGCCTCTTGTCTATTGGAGTTCTTGGCCAATAAAGCTTCACGGTTGGATAGGTTCCTCTAAGCCTTTTTCACCTTTGGGGCTTGATCTTTAATAATAGATAAAGGTGACAAGACGTTGATAAGATTTGGAGGTGAAACATCCTTAATGGCCAAGAAGACTCTTTGCATTACATCTGCATGTTGGACCAAATCGGCTATGTTCCTCTCAAGCATTGGCAATATATCCCTTAGCCAATTTATGGTCTCTTTTGATAGAGCTTCTTTGGAAGAGATGGCTGATGAGTTGATTTCATCTTCATCAAAGTACTCTTCAAGGTTGAAAGAGTAGCTCAGAGCTAGAAGGATTAAGTGCCTGTATATATAAGAAAATCTTGATGAGGAGGACTGAATCAGTCTATAATAAATAAATGGTGAAGTGGATATAATACCTTTTCTATGATGGTCTCTATCTGGGAAGAAGGAGCAACTGATGATGCACCAATGATATTTGGTTGAATCAGCTCTAAATTCTCAATATTGGTATCTACAAATATCAAGGAAGATTTTTAGTTCATGATTGTTGCAGAAGGATAAAATAGATATATGGTTTTCTTACCATCAGTTGTGTGCTGAACTAGAGAATCGACGGTTTGAGTGTCAATAGCAACAGGATCATTCTCAACGCCAATAGGATCATTGTCAATAGATGGACTGTTAGACTCCTGCTCTTGTATAGGTGTTTCCTTAGATAGTATCTAGCATGATAAATGGTCAGGTGAAGGGTGAAAGCTGAATAAAAATCAAGAATTTTAAGAGGAATACCTTAGCAACATCAGGGGGTGGAATGGAAGGACTTACATCTTCTACTGCCTTAGAAGCATCAGTTGTTTCAACTAAATCGGCTCCTTTTGAGGATCAACCAATGAAGGTTCAGTTGATGCTGACTTGAATGCCTAGGACAATAGTTCCGCACGCACCCTGAACAGATTGGGGTACAATAGTTGATAACTATAAAGAAAGGGGGTTAAAAGTTGAATATCATTTTTGAAGAAAAGTTGAATTATTTTACCTGGGCAGCTGATGGTCTCAATCTATGAAGTCTTTTCCTAGTAACAATTTTTGGGGTTGTCCCTTGGACCACCTTGTACTTTGAAGATTGATACGTTATGATTGTGGAGGTAGCATGGGTTTTCATCAACTTCTTCAATGGAGGTGCAGTTGATCCTATTCTTGAAACTGGGCATGGTGGCTGGTAATCTATAGGGTACCCCTTCCTGTCCAAGCTTGGGGGATCAAATTTGGTGTCCTGAAAAGGTCAGTTAGAACAATTGGTAGGGAATTTATCCAATAATTTTTCTAAAAAAAGAATGATAAGTTACCTCACTATCAGAAGCGAACTCTCCATCTAGAGCTATGCATCTAGGATGGACTGGCCCACAAAAGAGATGGGAGTGCCATTCTTGCCACCAAGAGTCAAAAAGGTTGGAGGAGAAGTTGACTCTTATCCAATCATGCAAGCAAGAGAAGGGAAGATCTGATCCTAGTTGGAAGACTCTAGAAGATTCTAGTACTTCACTAATACCCTCTCTAGGCTTCAATATATCCTTGAAGAATAGTTGAGGAGGTAGTTGACCAAGACCAAACTAACGAGCTACAAAAGAAGGGTTGTAAAACTCATAGGTTGGAAGGTTGCCTGCAAGGAAGAAACCTATAGACATTTTGCCTTGGCCATGACAAAATTCAGCTAGAAGAACACAAGGTTTGATGAAGGAGTTGAAGATTGCAGTTGTCGTTTCGTCTAAGCAGCCTGATTCAAATCAAAATTTGAATGGGAAGACCAATTCACTATTCTCATCCTCATCATAGGGTAACCAAGTTAGGATATCTGCATCAAACCCTCTGTAAAACCTCTTGAAGAGATGGCCAACATCGACAACAATTGTTATGGCTGATGTGGCTTCACCATAATTCATGCACTAGCGGGTTCTTTCTTCTTTGCCTCTATATTCCTCATCATAGTTGGAGGAAGGGAAGCTCAAATTCTAGAGATTTGGCCTTACAAGCTTATACATATACACATTTAACCACATTTGTATTAGCCACCAAGGGCCGCTAATGGTGTGCACTGCTTCATTCTTCAGTAGCTGAGCGGCCACCTAATGCATCAAATGGTAAGTGATCCCAATAGATATTTGCCAAGAGGAATTTCAGCGCCTACTGCTAGATGCTCTGCCATGAGTTTATGATTGAAAGTCGAACCACAAGATGAACCACAGAAGATGAATCTTTCTGACCACATGTTCAGGAAGGCTACATATTCTCTTTCACTAACAGTTGACCCATCTCCAACGTGGTTCAGAATGTAACTTGCCCATCCTGTGCAGTCTCATATTTTGGCTAATTTCTTGGATCCGACACTTAAAAAGTCATAAGGTTGCATTGATCCTGTTATTCTAAGGTCGGTCAATATATAAACATCGGCCAAAGTGATGGTCATTGGGCCATGACAAAAGACAAAAGCATTTAGGGTGTTGGACCAGAACTATGATGCAGAAATTAGGAGTGAATTGTTCTGCTCCATCTCAGACAGCGAGAGTGTTAGGCATTGATTCAAGTCATAAACCTCCCAATCCCTAGCCTTTTTATCAGATACCCTATGAAACCAGTCTCTCGGCAAGTTTCTAAAGGGAGTTTTGGTGTTCCAGGAGGACAGATCCACTATAGATTGTTTAAAGGGGATTTGGTTGGTTTCTTGATGGATAAAATAAGATGGATCAAGGTCACCCATAGGCCCAAGAAAATAGACATTGGGAGAAATAGCCGATGAAATCAAGATGTCATTCCTCATTTCCTAGAAATCAGATTAATTAAATTTGAGAAGAAGGGAAATGCAGGGTAGCGACTGGTACTTGGAAGGTAGGAACTTGGAAATAGACCTCAGGGACATAGTCACTGGTCACCATTTTAGCCGAAATAGATTTGAATCTAAGGAAAATCGCTTGAATAAAAGCTTGATAGGGCAGAGGATTTGCTAAGGTTGAGGCTTTGGTGATGGCAGCGTCGGGTTTTAAGATTTGCTCGAGAAAGAAGGGGAAAGCAAATGGGCCGAGTGAGTTGGAAAAGATACTATTGTGATATTATATAAGACTCAAAACGAGAAATCAGGAGTCACGCGTATATCTCAGAACAAAATGGTTGCGACATGGTAAACAGATAAATAGAAATTTTGGAGTAAAATCATTTTTATCCCAAAATTGGGGGGGCATGTGTTTACACCAAAATTTGGGAAGAAGAATGCAGGAACTCGAAGCTTCCAAGATTGTGTCAATCAAGGAATCGATTGAATAAGGATCAATATCTGCTGATTCAGATATGGCCCTAGAATTGGCTCTCTTTGAACTGATGTCAACAGATAACGACAATGAGCTATGATTGGCAGTCTAGGAATTCATATCGGACTCTACAAAAAGGGAAAGATTAGGGTCCAAGTTATCTTAAGTTAGGAATGTTTTCTTTTTCACCAAAGATTGTAATGATACGTGCTCGAGTAGGATTCATGCTTCGGCTCTGGGTATAAATATCAAACCCTAGCTATTGTAAAGGGACATCAATCAATACAAATTACTTTTTTGGCTCCATGCCAACCCTTAGGAGTAGGAGTAGTGTACATCTCGGTGAGTTCTTCAACAAGTAAGGCTGCATCGGTTCGGTCGGCCTCCAGCTTGTCTGTAAGTACTATCATGGCCTATACTTTTGTTTGTACGGCTGCATCGGTTAGGTTCAACCTCCTACTACAAACTTTAGTATAAGCTAGTTATCGACTCTTATCTAGTTCAAGTATGGCTGCATCAGTTAAGTTTGACCTCCACTACTCGAATTAGATTAAGGTCAAGTTATTGGCTCAACCTAAGAGTAGCATCCTTTGGGTAGATTCATTAAGTTATCGATCTTGCTGATGTTCTTATTATCATTAGTTTTTAGCAACATCAATCTGCCCGATCATGGTCGATCTAGATCGGCCTTATATCCTTTTAGTCCATCGTTTGCTTTGTTACCACATGATGTTTCTTACTTTGAGCGACGTGTTATGTTTTATCAGTTGTTCTACTTCAATATTGATTACGCATAGTACGCGGTTAAGGCACGTATGCTCTTGAAGAGGTTTGCTGGCTAGTTAAATCTGGTCTATAGTTCACTATTATGGCTGCAACGATCTAGTAGATCCCCACTAATGGCACTTTAGATTGGAGGATGCTAGTTGGTAGATTTGTTCTCGATCAGGCGTGACCTTAACTATTTGCTATACCTGCATCGGCTAAATAGCTGATCACCTATGCTTTAATACCAAAGTGTGTCTCCATGATACTGTTAAATGTATATAGATCTATGTACTTTAAAGGTTTGATTTGTTGCCTTTATCATGGCTGCCATCAATTCGGTTGAACCCCACTGTTAGAGATAGCAGGTTAAGTCTGATGAGTTTATAGATTTGTCCATGTTAAATAGTCGATTGTTCACACGCTGTAGCCCCTTTTCACCTAAATTTGCTATTTCAGCCGATTCGCTTGAGCCTTCACACATATAACATGTCTTTCGGAAAGCATATCGATGTATAGATGGATTTATGGATTCTTCGGTTTTAGTTTGTTATTATCATCATAGCTGCCATCAATCCGGTTGACCCTCACTATTGATGGTAACAAATTAGATTCAGAGTGTTTGTAGATCTATTTGCACTAGACAATCGATTTGTTCGCATGTTATATCCTTTCACTTTAGATTCATCGGCTTAATGCTTCATACTGGTTATATTTTTGTCTAGCTGATGATTTTACTTACATCTATATGCGCCACATTCGTCATCATAAAAGTAATTTTTCCCTGTCTGGCTATTGGGCCACTAGATCACTGGTGTTGCTGACCACTCACCGACGCTGCCGACCACGACTAACGTTGTCTAACAATGGCTGCTCCTGAAGCGGCACACTTGGAACTAGTCTGGGCAAGACCGGCATGTTCCACCTTAAATTACTAATAAACTTTCTCTCCTTATGTAGCACCTAGTTTTAAAGACAAAACTAGATACACACTATATGTGAGCCTAGGAAGTCAAATCTCACATATAGCCACAAATCAGGGTAATATCAAGAGACAATACTTATTACATAATGTATTAGTAAAAGAAAAATACCCTCAGAGTATAGACAGCGGAAAGTTGACTCTGATTTTCTGGTGAAGACTCCAACACCATAGGGACGACTGACTGATTGACCACAAGCCTAACTCCTCCAGACCAGCAATTTGGTACCCATCCAGGATTTTTATCCAATGTATAGAAAAGTAAAACAAGTGTAAGTACATGTCATACTTAACAACTATATCATAGGGTTCATGAGGCTCAAAAGGTTGACACTGGTTTAACTATGATTAGCTTTAATAGGTCATCTTTTAAGCAATGGAGTGGCAAAGGATTTATCATTCCCATAAACACATGATCAGGTAAACATGAATAATGTATAGCATAAACAGTTGATCATTAGTACCATTATCCATTAGTGATCATCTCTATTCCATAAGGGTCCAAGGTAGCTCGTGTCCGTGAGCACGGCTGTTATAATAGTTTTATACTCTGTAGAGTTTGTACACGTTCACTGTGAGTTGTGATTTACCCTTTCGCCCGAGGTAGCTATTCTCTTGACCCACTTCCAAGGAAGGTCGGCAGGGTTCACTATGAAGCCTTTCAAAAGATTCGTCTAACAAGTTAGGGCCGCTAGGCGTATGTGGCCCATCTCTAGGAGTGGCACTGCGTGGGCATCATATATGGTACACACTTCCCAGCAGCAAAGGAAACATACCCTATGCCTCAAAGGTAACCACTAACAAGCTAGAAAAGATCCTCATACTGAGCTAAAGCTAGAGCCATATGGTCCTCACAGCTGTACTGTAAGTCCCGGATGATCGCTTACAGATAAGTCTTTAGGGAGAGGAATCTAAAGCATATAAACACTCCAGCCCCCTATTTCCATGTTACTAAAAATTCATGTTTTAATATTTATTGCATATACCATTAGTCAAGTTACAAGATCATGGTTTTGATTAAGCACTAGCAAAAACTACCCAATGCAATATCCCAAAGGTTTTCAAGGTACAAGTTATCAAATATCTAGGATATCCTATTTGGCAACAAGGTAGACACATGCAATATGAATTAAGTGTTTAAATGTGAATAGGTAACAAGGATGGTCCCATGCTATACTTGCCTTACACACCAATCCTTCGGTAAGCTTTATTCTTCGATGTCTTTCTTCTTCTTCTTGGATCACCACGTGTATCTCACCGACTGGACAATCGTAGAACACCACACAAACATCCATACACATACATGCAGTAGCATACAGTTGCATATATATCAGAACAGTACACCAATCATAGAAAAATTAAGTAAAAGAGATTGATATACGATTCTACGCATCGCTACGAATACAGTCGCTGAGAGGCACGCTAATCGGAGCTACAGTTGAAAAGTTACAACTATCGAGAGATTTGCGTTATACATGGAAAAGAAAGCTATAGACTTCATTTATGTTAACCATATGAATTCATATACAAAAGATATTTTATAAATAATATAAATTAAATTAAGTCAATTTTAGATTTAAATTATAAAACAAAAGTAAAACAAATCATATTTTATGTATAAAACCTAGTTGCATAATCATTAATCAAGATATGATTTAAACCATGATTTTTATGAAATAGTAATGTAGTAAACATTATTACTAATGCGTAGATTTCGTCGTTATGAATCCAACATAACTTGAACGGACTATTTCGGAGTTAAAATGAATAAGTTATGATTTAAATAAGTTTTGCTTTAGTTAAATAATAGACTAAATCTATCCCATGAATTTTAGATATTGAAAACATGTCTAACAGTTGTATAAACATGTAAAAAATGTAAATACAATCCTAACGCAATTCGAACGGGTCAAATTGGACTTAAAACGCAAAAGTTACACATGAAATAAGGTTCAGTGGTATTTATGTAAATATTTGAACTCATTTTTGAATTAAAACAATTAAAATTCTGAATTTAAATGGATTTTGGACTGAGCGCACTATTTCTAGAAATTACAGGGTCCTAAATGAATAAAAACAGGGCCTAAAAGAAATTATTTTGAACTGATTGGATTGCGGGTTGTTTACTGGAAAACGCGGGGGCTTTTCTGCAAAACGTCTGTGGCTTTGACTGCGGTTGACTCGGCTGCTGACCAGGCTGACGCGTGGCGGCTGCTAATTGGCGTGGTGTACCACATGGGCGGTGGACACTGCGCTGACTCGACATAGTGGACCGAGTCCACAACCGCGGTGGACCGGTTACACATCCAAACCAGTGGTCTAATCTTGGTCGTTCCTTTATGATCTGACGGCGTAGGTGGCACTAGATGAACTCCGGCAGCTGCAGGGCATCTCCGGCGAACTGGCCATTGCCGGCGATGAACCGAGCTCGGCGACAGGGCATCGGAGGGGGCAGTTCTGGACCTCCCCGGAGCAAACCAATCCTACCGGGATGATCTACAAGCGCACGCGAACACGTTGGGGGCACTACTAAGGCGAGGGAACGTGGCGGGGTACCGAGCCCATGGCGGCGCCATGGCCGGCGGGTCGGCAACTCACTGCTATGGCAGTTTTAGGGCACCATTTTACAATCTAGGGGCATGGGAAGATAGAGAAGCTCACCTTGAGTCATCTGGAGGGGAGCGCGGCGTCCGGGAAGACCTCGAGGGGGCGGGTCAACGGTGGTGGTAATGGCTGGAGAGAGCATGGCATGGGTGAGGGCGAATCCAACCAAAATGTGACCAAAAACAAAATATGGAGGTACCTATGGGCACGGTGAATCACGATGGAGGCTTGGGACATGTCGGCAACGTTGATTGAGTCACGGGAGCAGCGACTACGGGGCGACAGGTGGCGAGCTTCGAGCGCGGCCGGGAAAAGGGAGAAGGAGAGGGGGTCTGGCTCGGGCTTTATATGCGTGTAGGCGTGGTGGATGGAAGGGAAACGGGGTGCGGTGATTTGGGCACTTGCCTTACATGCACGATGGCGATGGTGGCTTGCCATCCGTGGCTGCGCCAATGGCTGGGGAGAGAAAGGAAGGAGCGCGGGGAAGAAGGAAAGGAACTGGGACGCGGCGCTGACGGGTGCGTCCCGGCTTGCAGCGAGGGAGAAGGGGCTTACAGGCGCATGCGGGCGTCTGACAGGCATGGGGCCAGGAGCATAGTGAAGGGGGAAAGAGGAGCAAACGGGCGCATGCGGGCATGCGCTGACAAGCAGGCGCTTGCGCGTGCGGCCGTAGGCGCTGCGGGCGGCTGGCAGGCCGATGCGCTGAGCTGGCTACGTGGGCGTGGGCGCGCGAAGCAGGCCTGTGGGGAAGCTAGGCCGCGCGTGCATGCGGTGCGGTGGGAGGAGTGTGGCTGGGCCAAATGCGGTGGGCCAGGGGTGGAGCAGGCCAGTCGAGAAGGGAAGAAAGGGGAAAGGGCCGGGCTGGTTCCTGTGCTGGGCTGAAAATGAAGGATAGAATATTTTTTAAATAAAAATCCTTTTCTATTTCTAAATTCTATTTCTTTTCTTAATTCAAAACCATTTCAATTATGAACCAAATCAAGCATAAATATGATTTAAATATACTTTCTAATTACAACATAAATGAACCAATTTTGGGTAAGTTTTCCAAAAAATAACTTTTTAAGTTCTTTCATTTTTCTAATTCCTTTTCTATTTTTAGTTTTCAAATCCTAAGCCAAAATCAAATCAAATTCAAATATGTTCTCAATATACTTTTCATTTCTAATAAAAGTGAGCAAATTTTAGTAAGTTTTCAAAAATAATTTATACAACTTTTTTAAATTCTTTTATTTCCTAATTTTCTTTTCTTTCCTTTCTTTTATTTCAAAGCCATTTTTAATTTCATTTCAAGAGCATTTTAACCATTTTAACTTTTCAACTAAAACCACTCAATCGATAAAATCCAATGCAATGGCATGTATGCATCAAACATGTTGCTACCTTATGATGTATTTTAATGAAAAATTTTATTTCCTATATTTCATGTGCACAAAAATTCCAACTTAAATCATTTTAACTCTATTTTAAAATATGCAATTTTTAGGGTGTTACACCTTATCAATTGCAGGTCATATTGACTGGCACGCCCTTGGGAATCTCTAGCCTTGCTCTGTCAAGTAGATCCTTCTGGCTTACTGTGTGCTCGGCGCATCGACATGTTTTTTGCACCGACATCCTCATTGAGGGGGAGCTCTACAAGTGAAGACACACCAAGATCCTACATCATTGCATCCCCATCGAACAATGGAGGCTACTACTGAAGGACATCCATGGTGGGGTCTGTGGGCATCATGCTGTGCTAGAACCCTGGTCAGAAACGCATTTCGATAGGGCTTCTACCGGCCGACCGCGATGGCCGATGCCAAGCAAATTGTGCGCACCTATGAAGGGTGTCAGTACTATGCTCATCAAACCCCCCTACTAGCCCAAGCACTTCAGATTATCCCCATCACATGGCTGTTCAAAAGGGCACCTGGGAGGCTACATGCACTTGCTTAGTTGCCATGGACAAGTTCATGAAATGGATAGAGGCTCGGCCGATTCGCCATGATTAAATCCAAGCAAGCCATGCAATTTTTCCTCGATATCGTCCACTACTTTGGAGTTCTGAACTACATTATCACAGATAATGGCACACAGTTCACCAGGAAAAAGTTCCTTTGATTTTGTGATGACTACCACATCCACATCGATTGGCCCGCTGTGGCACACCCCCGCACAAATGGGCAGGTTGAGTGTGCGAATGGCATGGTCCTATAAGGCCTTAAGCCTAGGATCTTCAACCGGCTACACAAATTCGGTGGACAATGGGTTGTAGAGCTTCCCGTGGTACTCTAGAGCTTGAGGACGACCCCTAGCCGAGCAACCGGCTAGACCCCCTTCTTCATGGTATACGGTTCTAAGGTAGTCCTCCCAACTGACCTTGACTATGGAGCACCGAGGGTCAGAGCATACGATGCGTAGGGTGCCAAGCCATCCCCTGAAGACACCATGGATGAGCTCGATGAGGCCTACGATGCTACCCTCCTCTGCTCGACCAAGTACCAGCAAGCATTGCACTGGTACCATGGGCATTAGGTGCAGGGTCAGACCTTCAACGTCGAGGACTTGGTGCTCTGCCTCGTCCAGACCAACAAGAACAACCACAAGCTCTCTCCATCGTGGGAGGGACGATACATCGTCACGGAGGTGCTCCGACTAGGCACCTACAAGCTCAAGACCATCGATGACAAAGTCTTCATTAAGGCCTAGAACATCGAATAACTATGTCGCTTTTACCCTTAGCCTATGCATGTGCCTAAGAATGATGGTTTTTGAAATACAAAAAACATTTCTTCTTATCATTTTCACTATCTGTCTCCTCGATCTTCAGTGACACCTGACCCCAGCAATGGCAAGGGGTCAGGCCTTAATCGGGGGGTGATAGGGGTATGTCTACCCAAAAACATTCTCTGCACCTGACCCTCTCTTATGTTGAGGTCTAGAAGCAAAGGCTGCGGAAACATACGCTGAGTAAAACAGGATGAACTATAAGAAACCTACACCCTAGCGGCTATGACATTTTTGCTCACCAGCGTGATCAGAGTTTTTTTGCCCGCACCCTAAGCCTTCCAACCTTAACCACAGAAAGGGTCAAAATGCACCGACCTTTTTATACATATAAAGGGATGAAGAACCAAAAGTCATTTTGACCATAACAAAAGTTAAAAAAAACTTGTTTATTTATTACAAGTTCATATCAAACTAACTAACTAACACCTCGGGGGGATGACCACGTCCTCGATCTTGATAGCTAGGTCCTACACCAGGGGGCTATCGACTGCTCAATCTCCTCTAGCTTGGCCTCGGAGTAACCCGACGTGTTAACCCTAGCTCATCGTCGCTAGATCAATGTTCTCATAGTGAGAACGAGCAATCGCAAATGATTGTTGAACGCCAAAGTGGAGCGCATCCCTCATGATCTCACAGTGCCTGATCCATAATCTGGACTGATGTGGACCATGAGCAAGCTCGTCTCCTACATCAGGGCTAGCTCGAGGTCATCGCAAACCTAGCTAGACAATGACACGTAGGGTATCATGCTCGTCACTATCCTTCTAAAAGGAGACCTTCACCTCGCCAAGCTCCTTCTCTAGGCCATGGCTCTTCATCACCTCTGCCCCAAGCCTATTGTCAAGACCTATCCAAGCCACATGCTAACCATATTAGGAGACCTACCATAGATTCTAGGCAGAAAGACAGCAAGGGAAACTAGAGGCTTACCATCCACGTCTGCCCAAAGCTTGCGCGCCTTACCACGCTGCCGGATCACCTCAGCCTCTAGGCACCGGATCTCTTCTTAGCGCCGCTCAACCTCTGTGGTGAAGCTGCCGGACACACCCTCAGCCACAACCTTTAGGTCCCTCTCCCCCTGAAGCTCACCCTCAAGGAGGTTGATCTGCTGCTGGGCATTGACGCGCTCTTGGTGAACCAAGTCATGCTCTGTGTGGAGCCCCTCTATGGCTTGGAGCAGATCGTTCTACTCCTTCTATAGTCGCTCGGCCTCCATGCGCTCCCTCTTGATTAGGGCCATGAGCTTCTCCCCGGCCTCATGGGCATCATCGCGAGCATCCTTCTCCCTGACTCGGAGGTTGGCCAGCTCTCGGGCAGCAGGGGCAAGCTTAGCCACCTCCTGATGGGCAGCGGTGAGCTATGTGGCCAACCCCTCATTCTACCACGTCTCTTTGACAAGGCGGTCCCAAATGTCCTTCTCGTGATGAAGGAATTGAGACTTCTCCCTACTGCAACCCATAAGGACCTGCAGAGAGGAAAAGACTCAGAGGTGTGGAAAGGGAAATGAGCATCGGAAGCACGGTCATATCATACCTAGCTGACCGAGGGGGACGACATCATGCAACAAGGTCAGCACGGTGGTTAGGGCACGAACATGGTGGTCCCAACATCTGTATGGACACTCCCCCATTCCCTATCCTCTAAGGCATCAGTCAAGGGCAAAAAGCATTGCCACCGGGTCCTGCTAGTATGCCCACCAGATTTGGGATCCTCCCCACGCGTGTAGGTCGCCGCCCACTCAGACCAGAGACCAAGATGACTCCTGCGCTGACCCCAAGCAATGCCAACCCCTCTAGCGACAGTGGCTCCTCTAGAGCAGCCCCTTCAGCTGATAAAGGGGGCGGGCAGCAGTGGAGGCAGGAGGCCTGCCCTGTCACCACATCGGCGCACCCTCTTTCGTCGGCCACACCACAAACACGACTTCTACGTAGATGACGACTGCCAATTGTGCTGTCTCCACCTATAACATCACAGCCACACCTAGCCACACCACCTTCACCATGGGTGCTTCGAACACGCCATCCTCTACCTACTCCCCCGTGGACGCAACCACCGGCTATGCCCCTCCAGTCGACTGCCGAGGCCACCCCTGGTGCCACTCCTAGGCTGCCTCTGGTGTAGCACCTAGCCGGCTCCTAGCGCGTCTGTCAAAAGGCAAGACTCTTCTTTCGATGCAAGCTTCAGGAGGGTCTCGCATCCTCTAATGGTGCAAAAGACATGACGATCAAGTTTGTGGCAGAAATTAGCTAGAACGAGAGGGCAAAGAAGCTCTTAGCTCACCTCGAAGCCACCAGACCGAACGATGATGTTTTGGGGTTGGTCCGCCTGACCCCTAGCTCGAAGGGTCCAGTCGAAGCGGAGTGACCGGCTCCGAGGCGCCGAGGAAGGCCTATACGGAGCGGGGTGGCTCGTCTCCACTGGTTCCAGAGGGGTGTCCTCCCCCTCCTGCCCTAGGGCATGCCATGGGAAAGGCCCTATACGCTGTAGAGATGGGTCCTCGTCCACTCCTCCCACCTCGTCCTAGTGGATGGGTGACCTAGAACAACCTCCTTCTTCTTCCTCCTCTTCCTCCTCCTCCTGAGCCTTGCCGCTGCCATCCCCAGGTCCAGGTTCACCCACTCCTTCGCTCGTCGCTTCACCTTCTTCTCATCCTTCACTTTCTTCCTCTTCTCATTGGCAGCGTGATTCATTGCCCTCATGACCACGTGCTCCGGCAGTGGTGTGACGAAGGCCTGAAAGCCCAACCCCACTGATAGCTCAATGAAGCCTATGTCCAGTCGCATCATGGGGTGTCTCGAGATTAGGAACACGGTGTCAGACTCCCCCATTGCCTCCTTGACGCGTTGCACAACCTCACTATCATGGAACGGCCCCTGGGTGAGCACTATCCCATCAAGCTATGCTCTGAGCATCATCCCGTATAGCGGGAGGGCACACGCCATCTGCGGTGCCACCCTCCTCACATGATAAGCCTCGATGACGCTAGCCCCATGAAGGTCATGGTTCTTCAGGAATGCAATGGTGTTAAGGATACCTATGATCGTGTATCCTCTTCTCCTCGAGAGGCCCCCATGACCATACCTGCGGTGCCTCTTTGATGAGGCATCCGGTGAAGTCTAGCAATGGAGCGACGGCGTTGTTCTTCAAATAGAACAACAGCGCGTGCCACCCCTTGTTGGATCTCGATAGCTGGCAGGGCATGTGCTCAGGAGAAGCCCCGATGATGCTACCCCTAGAGGTGGATGCCCACACATCCCATCGACACCAGCGCGTCCTTCTTCTTGAGCCATGGTGATGGAGAAGAAGTACCTCCACAACTCAAAGTGGGGCTCAATGCCACGATACCCCTCGCATAGTGCGATCAAGGCCATAATGTGTTGGATCCCATTTAGATTCAGGTGATGTAACTCGATCTAGTAGTGGTGCGGCAACCCCTAGAAAAAATGGGTGGGGAGGAATCCCAAATCTGCGCTCGTGGAAGGGCGTGAAGGACACAACGTAGCCATCAGGCGGTGCCAGCATCTCCTCACTACCAGGCATGAGCCACTCCACTGCGTCGATCCTCTTATGGAGGAGGCCACACTTGACAAGGCCCTCCATGAGTGCATGGGTGATGTCAGAACAATACCATGACTCCATGGGAAACAAGGGTGGAGGAATGAAAGCTTTACTAACTGCGGAAGGGCAAGGGTAGAAGAACAAGGACTTTGCTGGCAGCACTGAAGCGAGGGTGAAAAACCTAACACGCTGGTGGTGGAGAAGTAGAGAAGGCAAGGCTATGGTTAGGTCTACCAAAAGGCAAAGGGGTGGCCGCTATTTATAAGGAAAGGTGGAGCAAGGGGCGAACCATCCACCTAGATTGACGAGCCCGTCGTGCCCCGTCATGTCACTTCTCTTGGAATTGTGCACACGCCACCCCTAGATGCTCCTCGAAGGGTTTGTCCCCTTGATGGGCCAAAAACCGCCATAGGTAAGAGGGGATACGGAGCTAAGAATGCTCCCATGGCCAATTAAATCCTAGGAGTTCGAAGGCTGGCCCATCGGTGGGTTCATAGCTACTCTAGGGCACCTTTAGAGCGAGGGGTGGAAAGGGATGGGCCCGCTATAAACCAGTACCTATGCGCACAAGTGTCATGGGCATCTCGCCCCATGTTTGAGTCTTGGCCAGAGCATGGTCCATGGTTTTTCTTCAAAGAAAGGCGATGAGCCCTTAGGACAGATCAAACGGACCCAAGAACTATATGGACTGGCCGCTAGGAATCTAGAGTCGGTCACCAGCTAACCCATGCAAGACTCCTATGAATGAGAAGAAGGGGCCCCACACAAACTAGCCTGTTAATAGCTCACCGAGCACCATGATTCATCCATCGAGGAAAACATGGCATGGCTCAGCCCCTCCATTTTATTGAAAAAACGCTTGAGGGAGGATGACTACAAGACGAGCTGACCCCTTGACTAGACCCTTGCTATGCAAGTGTGGATGTTTGACCACCGATAGCCTACCATGGGGGTACCTGGGGCAGTATGTTTGGGCTTCAGCGTATGCAGAACTCGACGGTAAACGCAAGGGACAGTCGATTTATCTTGGTTTAGACCCTTGATCTTTGATCGAGTAATAGCCCTACGTCCAGTCGGCGTTAGCCTTTATGTTGGATTGATTGTAAAGTGTTGTGTTGCGTTATCCAAAAGTCCCTTCTCTAGGAACCCTGCCCTCCTTTATATAGTCAAGAGGTCAGAATCCTAGTTGGTTTACAATGAGTGTTCCTAGTAGCATTACAGAATAATACTACTACTAAGATTACACGGGAAGAATCCTAGTTAGACTAGATCTTCTCCCTTCCTTGTGGGGTATCCCATGGGTCCCACACCGACCAGCCCCCAAGCACTTCATGGTTGAGCCCTGGAAACCTCATCTTGTTCCTTCAGGTCTCGTCGAGCAGGAACAAGCGTCATCCGAGTGCTTTCTCGAGCGAAATCATGTAGCGCTTTATGAGATCTTCGATGGTCTGTACCTTTTTGAAGAAAAAAGTACTCCCACTCGGGTGTAGCCCCCGAGCCTCTTGCTGTTTGGCATAAGGAGTTGGAGGGTCTTCTCTTGAAATCGTTCTGATTCTTCATCGAAGGGCTCCTAAGCATATACCCGGGTTCTTTGTAAAAAGAGCTCGGATATAGCTATGTCCGGGTTCTTTTTGTCGTGCGGCCTTGAAGTGGTCTGTCTTGAAGAAGTCTTCTGAGTGATGTGCACTTTTTTGAAGGAAAAAGTGCACTCACTGAGTGTAGCCTCCGAGCCTCTTGCTATTTGGAATAAAAAGTTGGAGGGTCCTAAATCTTATGTTGTTCAAAAGAGCTGAAAAACCTCTCCTGATACAGCCCCCGAGCGTATATCCGAGTTCTTTTATTCAAAAAGAACTCGGGTGCAGGGTCTTGGCATATTTTCTGGTAGTCTGCTGTTGTCAGATGTGGTTGTATGGTAGTGGTTGAGTGTAAATGTTGTTTGCTCACGAGTTGTACAGTGTTGGTATATCCTTTCAAATATGCTCGTCCTTGAGTACTATTCCTTTACGTCTGAGTCCTCTTTCATTGAATTCTGTCTTTTCACTGTGTCCTTTGTTAGGTTTGTTCCATTGGTGCTCCCGGTCTATGTGCACCGCTTCTTTGGTCTATAAATACCTTTCTAGTGTGCTGTTTTGATTCATCGAGCACTTTGTTGCGTGGTCTGAAATCTCCATAGTCATGAATATGATAGTTACTGAAGTAGAGCAGCCCCCAAGCGTATTTTGTAGTTCTTATGTATCTTGCCATAGCTGGAGGGAGTCTTGTGGTTGGGATTAGAGGTAGGCTAATCCCGCAGCAGCATTGTACTTGGAAGTATGTGGCGGTAGTTGGAGGGAGTCTTGTGATGTGAGATGCGATCCTTCATCTGGCAGTTCTGGGTTGATCCTCGTCGCCTACCCTGAGACTGTCTAGTACAGATTAACACCATATCTAGCATCACATCGGACTTGGATAGACAGATGCTCGCCGGCCTTCTCTGCTCCATGTTGTCCTACCGTGCTGCTGATTTCTACCTTAGATGCACTACGTCCATCCTTTGAAGAAAATAGTGTAGCCGAGGGCGGTTTGTCCTACCGAGTAGTAATTTGGAACATGTAGTCATTCTAGAGCCTAGCCGTGTCTGGGTTCCTCTTTGCTACTTTGCTCGTCATAGTACCGAGTTCGTTGGGTCTTGTAAGGTGTGTAATCTTCTATTTTTTAAACCATTTATAATGGAAAGAATCTTGTCTTTTGGGCTATCATTCTTTATTCTGCTGAGGTCCCGGTTGTTTATGAGATTCCTGAGTACTTTCTATAAGGACTGAGTTGTTGTGTCCCTTATGAGGTAACCCTTCGTTGCTTCATGGCTGATGAGTTCTTTTTGTAGTAATGTGATAACTTCGCCGTGGTGCTAGATGGATAAGTCTAAAATCTACCCGTTGAACTATACCATTGTGTGGATTTGTGTCCGTCCATCATTTTAGCTGTGTCAGTAAATGAACCATTGCATCTTCATGCCGTGTTAAAAGCGGGCCTGGTGGGCCATGTTTTTACTGGTGTAAAATCTATTTAAGGGCCTTTCCTCTTCTTCTTCCTTACTGCCCTAATTTTCCTTTGAAACCCTAGTCTTCAAACTTCCGTCGTCGCCATTGTTGTTGTCATCTAAGCGCTGCCATTTGAGCCTTCCCAATTCTTAGTGCCCCATTGCCTTTGCTAGTATATGGGTAGGAAGAAGTCGGCGAGTAAGTCCTAGGCGACCTTTGTCGATGAGGAAGCATCGCTCTCCGTTATTGAAAATCAAGAATTCATGGCGATGAGGGCTGCTCAGAAGATCTGGCCAGCTCCAACAACAACTGAAGATCAGCTTCGTGAGCTCATCAGCGATGGTCTGCTCTAGAGCAAGGAATTTGCTAATTGGAGAGCTCCAAGCGAGCATTGGGTCCCTGCTCCAAGTCTTGGTGAGATTATTCTTTTCGTCTCCTTCATTCGTGCCAGTCTCTGCCTTCCTGCTTCTGCCTTTCTTCACCGATTTCTCAACTATTTTGGGATTAGCCTAAACCATCTTGCTCCCAATGATGTCCTTCATCTTTCCATTTTCGTTCATCTTTGTGAAACTTTCCTTGGAATTCCTCCTTCTCTTTCTCTCTTTTGTTACTTCTTTCGCCTAAAGCCCCAACCCCGCCGTGATGCTACCAATGTTCTTGGTGGCTGTGGGATTTAGTTTTGCTAGGGTATTAAGAGCAAATTCTTTGACTATGACCTGGTTGATTCTATGAGGGATTGGCGCGCTGACTGGTTTTATGCCACCAACTTGATTCCTCCTCTTTCCGTTCATTCTAGATCTGGTCCCTTGGTTAATGACCAATGGGAAAAGAATCCTATGACGGTGGCTGAGCTCTAGACGATCAAGCCATTTCTTGAGAGGATTTGCACTCTGAAATAGCAAGGCTTGACCGGCTTCGGGATTATTTCTAGTTTTCTTTGCCACTGAGTTCAACCTTTGAAGGAGTGAGAGCATTATGGTTTTGAGTACTCTAGGGTGGAGGACCCTTCTCATATGGTCCCTGCCCTTGAGTTCACTGATGAGAAGGTGCTTGAGCGTCTTCAGAAGATGTTGAAAGGAGTAAGCGTTGTCCCGCTTGCAGTATAGTGCTAACAACCCGCCCCCTGCTATGAGTTGTTCTTTTCTTATGCTAGTACTTTTGATTTTCTTTTGTTGTATCCACTTTTGCTTAATCTTCCTTGTCTTGTTGTTTTACTCTTTTATAGGAATTGGGGTGTAATTTCGCTGATCCAATTCCCCTTCATGATTGTCCTGCAAATGTGGAGGCTGGTGGTAGTCTTGCTGGGGCATCCTTGACTAGTAAGTTTCAAACTACCATGGTGCTTCTTGGTGTTTCTTCCGCATTTTCTTATGTATATGAAGAGTATGTTCCTTGTTTAGTTCCTCGAGCTCCTCGTACTTTCAGAAAGAGGGGGCGAGTGGATAGTTCTTCTACTCCATCTGCTGCCAAGAAGTCTCGCCAGTCGAGTACTCGTCCAGGTACTCTAGTTGTAGCTAGCATGCTCTTAGGTGAGCATATTGATATGCTTTGCCCTTTTGTTGTTTGTTTTTATCTTTGACCGAGTACTTTTGTCCTTTTTCAGCTGGCGCTATGGTGGCCTTGGTTGAGAGTGAAGAAGAGGAGGATGATGATGCTGCCCTTGTTACTCATTAGTGAGTTCTTTTCTTGTTTTCCTGTTGTTGAACCCTTCTTTTTGTTTTGACTTTGGTCTTGTTCCCTTGTAGTAAGCGGTCATCAGGTTCGAGTTCTTCTGGGGCTCCAGTACCAGTCATGCTACTCCCATCACAGGGTGGTGGCGATGTTTTTGCTACTGTGGTTTCCCCTGTGAGGTCTTCTTTTGGTTTTATGAAGAAGAAGATAGCTGAGTGAGTGAATCCTGGTTTTATTTCTTTGCTCCCGTTCTTCTTTTTTCCTTGTTCTTATTGGCGAGTTTCCTTTTTTCCTTGTTCTTATTAGCGAGTTTCCTTGTCAACTTTTAGGCCTTCATCTTCCCTATACCCTTAGTCGACTTCTTGTTAGACCTCTAGTGCGCCCTTGTGTACTGAGTCTCAGGACTCGGAATGCATGGTCATTAAGGCAGCTATGAGGGGGCAGAGTATGCAGCCACTGATTTGCTGACTCTTGAGGTGACCGTGGCCATGGCGGCGGGTTCATCTGAGGGGTTGGCCTGTGGCTTCCTAGGAGGTTGCCCTAGTCGTGCCTTCTTTGTATCGGCCGACTTCTCCCTCTCCTCTTCTTGCTTCTGGCGGTCCGCCTTTGGTCGATGACGTGGTGCAGCAATTTGATGCCACTCATCGATTGTTAGAGCTAACCGCCTGCTTGGGGAAGCTTGTCGACCCTTGCGACTTCTTTTGGAGAAAAGCTCTAGGTAAGTTTTTCTGAAGTTCTTTCTTTGGATGTTCGTTTTTCTCCTGTCCTTATGTCTTGTTTTTCTCTCTCCTTTTGCTTAGTCTTTTCTCATGATCATACCGGCTTCTTTTTCTCATCTGAAAACAAGAAAAAGTTGTCTTCTGAGGTGAGTACCTTGAAGGTAGAGCTTGACCTCTGTTGGGCCGAGTTGGAGACTGAGCATCAGATGCATCAGATGGAGGAGAAGGCTCTCCATGCCTGGGTAGTTGAGGTAGAAAAGTAGAAGGATGCAGTTGCCTAGGAGGCCTTGAAAAATGTGGAGGCCATGAAAAAAGAGTGTCATGGTATTGCGAGTTCATTTTTGTTTCCTTTTGTATTCAGATTTGCCTTTCTACTGACTTGTCTTTTGTTGCTTGGTCTAGCTCTCTGAGTTGAAAAGCAGAAGCTCTCAGAGGGTATCGAGGAGATGAAGACACTCGTTCGTACTAACCACAATAAGTCTGAGGAGGTAATTACTCGAGCTAAAAAAGAACTCACGCTTGCTAAGTTGATTAGGCGTGGAGCTGACAAAGATCTTGTGCAGGTCCAAAAAACCATTAAAGACTTAACTGGCAAGTTGGCAACGGCTACTAAGAATTGGAAAGCTTTGTGGAAGTCTTTTCGGTCAGTAGCCGACCTTCTCCTGGACTCCAGCAGATGACGGTCATTCTTGGGCTCAATTTACTCCCCAAGTGCCGACCTATTTCTAGGAGTTCGTGAAGAGGTGTGCCCATCTATGCACCAGGAATGTTCTTGCCTAGGTCCGGGTTCTTTCTCTAGAGTTTCCTTTGTCCAAGTTTGCTGATGAAGCCAAGAGTCAAGAGTATCTGGATGCTGTTGAGAAGTTGGAGCCTGAGGTCGACGATTTAGCTAGGAAGATTGTAGATAATCTTAACATTGATATTTCTTCTCCTGATGACAATGCTTGATGTAATCGACCTTTGTATTCTAGCTTTTGTAATAGAACACTATACTTGAAGATTGAATGGAGATTTTTCATTTTTTACTGATGTCTTCTTTGTCTGTATTTCTTTGTCTTGTAAACAACCCGGTTTAGGTAAATCATTGTCTTGACAAACTTCCTTGATCTATCAAGTGCTTTTCTAGCTTTCATTTGTGCCTTGTAAACAACTCGGTATACGTAGATTGATGTCTTGATAGACTTCCTTGATTTATCGAGTGCTTGTCTGGCTTTCATTTGTGCCTTGTAAACAACTCGGTACATGTAGATTGATGTCTTGATAGACTTCCTTGATTTATTGAGTGCTTGTCTGGCTTTCGTTTGTGCCTTGTAAACAACTCGGTACATGTAGATTGATGTCTTGATAGACTTCCTTGATTTGTTGAGTGCTTGTCTGGCTTTCGTCTGTGACTTGTAAACAACTCGGTATAGATCATTAGTCTTAACAAACTTTGTGTTCTTGTTAGTACCAAAAAGACTTAGGACTGGCGATCTCGAGTATCTTCATCTTCTTCTTTTTGGCTTAACTCAAGATATGGTCGGCGTCTGATCCTTTCCTTGGTTGCAAAAATATCCTAGGATCATCAAGCCCCCGAGCACTTCATGGTAGAGCTCTGGAAGCCTCGTCTTGTTCCTTCAGGTCCTGTTGAGTAGGCACAAGCATCGTCTGAGTGCTTTCCTGAGTGAAACCGTGTAGTGCTTCTTAGGATCAGCCTCTTGCTATTTGGAACAAGGGGCTAGAGGGTCTTGTCTTGAAATTGCTCTGATTTATGCTCAAGCTTAGTTTCAGTCATTTTGCTTTTTGGTTCGGGTGTTAGCTTATTAGCTACCCTCATCAGCAGGCTCAAGCATTTTTTTGGCTCTTTTGCTCTCGGCCGGTATGCTCAGGCATATTTTTAGCCATTTTGCTTTTTGGTTCAGGGTGTTAGCTTGTTAGCTACCCTCATCGGCGGGCTCAAGCATCTTTTCAGCTCTTTTGCTCTCGGCCGGTATGCTCAGGTGTATTTTTAGCTATTTTGCTTTTTGGTTCGGGTGTTAGTTTGTTAGCTACCCTCATCGGTGGGCTCAAGCATCTTTTTAGCTCTTTTGCTCTCGGCCGGTATGCTCAGGCGTCTTTTCAGCCATTTTGCTTTTTTGGTTCGGGTGTTAGCTTATTAGCTATCCTCATCGGTGGGCTCAAGCATCTTTTTAGCTCTTTTGCTCTCGGCCGGTATGCTCAGGCGTCTTTTTAGCCATTTTACTTTTTTGGTTCGAGTGTTAGCTTATTAGCTACCCTCATCGGCGAGCTCAAGCATCTTTTTAGCTCTTTTGCTCTTGGCCGGTATGCTTAGGCATCTTTTCAGCCATTTTGCTTTTTTGGTTCGGGTGTTAGCTTATTAGCTACCCTCATCGACGGGCTCAAGCATCTTTTTAGCTCTTTTGCTCTTGGCCGGTATGCTCAGGCGTCTTTTCAGCCATTTTGCTTTTTTGGTTTGGGTGTTAGCTTATTAGCTACCCTCATCGGTGGGCTTAAGCATCTTTTCAGCTCTTTTGCTCTCGACCGGTATGCTCAGGCGTCTTTTTAGCCATTTTGCTTTTTTGGTTCGGGTGTTAGCTTATTAGCTACCCTCATCGGCGGGCTCAAGCATCTTTTCATCTCTTTTGCTCTCGATCGGTATGCTCATTAGAAACAACTCGAGGAGAGCCATAATAAGACATATGTTGTCGAGAAAGAACCATCTTTATTGATCATGAACATTGATAAGTCATAATAGTACATATGTTGTTGATGAGCACCATCTTTATTGATCATGAACATTGATCTCTTATGGTTTTGTATATATTTTCCCTTGAGTTGTTTTCATGCATAGAATCTTCTTAGCTGGCTAATGTGCCATGTATTGTTGACTTCTTTTCTGTCTTCAGTTACCAACTTGTATGTGCCTGGTCCAGTGACTTTTTTGACGATAAAAGGGTCTTCCCATGGATTGAGTAGTTTATGACGTCTGTCAGTTTTTTGTATTCTTCTTAGTACTAGGTCTCTGACTTGTAATGATCGAGACTAGGTATTCTTGTTGTAGTGGTGCCTTAATCCTTGGAGGTATCTTGCTGATTGAAGGGTAGCATTTACTCTGACTTCTTTTGTACAGTCGAAACTCTAATCTTCAGGTGTGTTCTGCTTCTCCTTCGTCATATTGTTCTATCCTTGGTGACGTCCAGATCAAGTCGACAGGTAGTACGGCTTCTAATCTGTAAACCAGGAAGAAAGGTGAGTATCCGGTGGCCCTGCTTATTGGAGTCCATAGCCCCCATATGACCTTAGGTAATTCTTCAATCCATTTTGATCCATAGTCCACTAGTTCTTCATATAATCTTGGTTTTAATCTGGCTAGTATGAGTCCATTAGCCCTTTCTACCTATCCGTTGGCCTTTGGATGTGCGACTGATGCGTAATCTATTCTGAAGCCACAGTCCTGTGCCCAACTTTGGAATTCTATGGCTATGAAGGGAGAACCCAAATCTATGATGATTTGATTGGGCATGCCAAAGCGGTACATAATGTCTTGAATGAACTCGACCGCTTTGGCTGTGCTGTATTTTGCGAGTGGTTTGTATTCAATCCACTTGGTGAACTTGTCAATTGCTACGAAGATGTACTCGAAACCGCCTTTTGCTTTCTTGAGCAGGTCCTACTTGATCTAGCCCCCAGTAGGAGAAAGGCCAAGTGGGTGGGATGCAGATGAGATTGTGAGCTGGCACATGAGCTTGTCTTGTGAACATTTGACAGCCTTTGCATCTTCTGACAAGTTCTTCTATGTCTTTTAAAGCGGTTGGCCAGTAGAATCCAATGCGGAATGCTTTGCCGACTAGAGTTCTTGAAGCGACGTGATTTCCACAGCAACCTGAGTGTGTTTCAGTCTAGGATCTCTTTGCCCTCTTCAAATGAGATACATTTTAGGAGTACTCCTGATGATGTGGCTCTTCTGTAGAGTTTGTCTCCCACTAGGGTGTAGCTTCTTGCTTCTGCGAACAACTCGGGTAGCTTCCTCTTTTTCCGCTGGCAACTTATTCTCTTTGATGTAATTAATAAAAACTTGAGTCCATGAAGTGGTGATTACCAAAATCTAGGTGCCTTTAGCTGAGATTTCAAGGGTTATCTCACCGGGTTGTTTGATAGAGGGAGCTGATAACTCCTCTATGAAAACACCGGGTGGGACCTTTGCCCTATCTGATCCTGAGCTTGGCGAGGACGTCTACCACAATATTAGAATCGCGCAGGACATGTAGAATTTCTAATCCTTGAAAATGTTTTTCGAGCTTTCGTATTTTAGCACAATAGGCGCCCATGTTTTCTTTGGTGCAATCCCAATCTTTGTTGACTTGATTGATGACTACTGTTGAATCATTGTATACGAGTAAACTGCTTGATTCCGAGGGTAATTGCCACTCGTAGCCCGTGGATGAGGGTTTCGTATTCTGCTTCATTGTTTGTAGCTTGCCATAGTATCTGAAGGACATACTTGAGTTGTTTTCCATCTAGAGAAATGAGGAGAACGCCTGCACCGGCTCCGCCTAGCTTGAGTGATCCATCAAAGTATATCTTCCAATGATCAAGGATGGTATTTGACATAGGTTGTTGAATTTCTGTCCACTCAGCAACAAAATCAGCCAGAGCTTGATATTTAATTGCCTTCCATGGGGTGAAATCGATATTGAGAGCACCAAGTTCAACTGCCCACTTAGATATGCGCCCTGTTGCGTCTCTGTTGTGTAGGATGTCTCCGAGTGGGAAATCTATCACCATGGTAATCTTGTGGCTTTCAAAATAGTGGCGAAGCCTGCATGAAGTGATCAGGAGGGCATGGAGTAGTTTTTTGCAGATGCGGGTACTGGATTTTTTATTCTAACAGTACTTCGCTGATGTAGTATACGGGGCGTTGTACTTTATATACACGTCCCTTCTTCTTCTCTTTCTACGACAATCGCTGTGCTGACCACAGTAGAAGTTGCTGCAATGTACAGCATCATATCTTCGTGTTTCTTCATAGGTGTGAGAATGGGTGAGGAGGTGAGGTATGCCTTGAGCTTCTTGAAAGCTTCGTTGGCTTCTTCTGTCCACTCGAACTTGTCTATCTTCTTTAGCAATTTAAAGAAAGGTAACCCTTTTTCGCCCAGTCTTGATATGAAACGATTAAGGGCCACTATGCAGCCTATTAGTTTTTGCACATCTTTAACACTTCGAGGAGGGCCCATCTCTGTTATGGCTCGAATTTGTTTAGTCACTTGCTTCGATTCCGTGATGACTGACCAAGAATCCAAGTAGTTGTCCTGAAGGAACTCCGAATACACACTTGTTTGGGTTCAATTTCCACCTCTATCTTTTTAGGTTTTCGAAGGTTTGCTTTAAGTCTTCAATTAGTGTATCCGTGTTCTTTGTCTTTACTACTACGTCATCCATGTATGCCTCTACATTTTCGCCGATCTGATCACCAAGGCATGTTTGGATAGCTCTTTGGTAAGTGGCACTAGCATTCTTGAGTCCAAATGACATGGTTTTTTAGCAGTAGGCACCGAATGGAGTGATCAAAGATGTCTTGCTCTGGTCTTGTTCCTTTAATGCAATCTGGTGGTATCCTGAATAGCAATCAAGGAAGGATAATAGGGTGAATCCTGCTGTTGAATCAACTATCTGATCAATGTGTGGTAGTCCGAATGGATCTTTCGGATAGTGTTTGTTGAGATCTGTGTAGTCGACACACATGCGCCTACTCGTCCGTATTCTTTTTCTATACTAGAATTTGGTTTGCTAGCCAATCTGGATGGAGGATTTCTCTGATGAATCCGGCTACCATTAGTTTTGTGATTTCTTTTTTAATTACTGCCTTCTTGTCAAGTGAGAATCATCGTAGTCATTGCTTCATAGGCTTGGAGCCTTCATTGATATCAATTCTGTGCTCAGCCAACCCTCTTGGGACCCCTGGCATGTCGGTCGGCTTCCAAGCAAGGATATCTTTGTTGTCCCAAAGAAAGTTGGTGAGCGTGAGTTCCTATTTTGCCGAGAGGTGGGCACTAATGGTTGCTGTTTTGGAGGGATCACCAGTGCCCAGGTCGATTTGCTTAACGTCGGCTTCTTTTGGTGGTGCTAGGATGCTGGGTTTTGTAGCCGATATCTCTAGCTCTTCTGGGCTCGTTTCTGCTGCAATAGTGGCTATTTCTTTTCTTCCATCGGCGGCCTGTGTTTTTGCTGCAATTTGGATTGCCTAAACATCGCAGTCAAAAGCGCGCTTCAAATCACTTCGAAGAGAAAGGACACCGTTAGGCCCTGGCATCTTAAGCAATAGGTATGGATAATGCGGTATCGCCATGAATTTTGCTAGTGTTGGGCGCCCGAGGATTGCGTGATATGATGAATCGAAGTCCGCAACTTCAAACTTGATGAACTCTGTACGGTAGTTTGAGGGAGTCCCAAAAGTAACCGGTAGAGTGATTTGTCCAAGTGGCATTGCTGCCTTGCCGGGTACTATGCCATAAAAAGGTGTGCTTGTTGGTGTAATCATCCCGGTGAGTTGTAGTCCCATCTTCCTTAAAGTTTCTGAAAAAATGATGTTGAGTCCGGCTCCCCCATCGATTAGTACTTTCGTGACAGTCATACCGGCAATAGTTGGATCTAGAACCAGTAGGTAATGGCTTGTGTTTCCTATGCTAGTCCATTGGTCTTCTCTTGAAAATTGGATTGGATACTGTGACCAATTGAGATATCTTGGTGTAGCCGGTTCTGCTGCCATGATGGTTTGTAACGCTAGCTTTTCTTGATGTTTGCTTCTGGAATCTGGAACCCTGGCAAAGATTACTGCTATTGTCCCCCTAGATTTTTGGAATCCCTTGTCTTCATGGTTGTCTTCTTTTTTCTGATTGCCTTCTTTGGTATTCTCCTTACTATCTTTTCTTGTGTATCGATCTTTGAAGGTGTAGCAATCTCCAATGGTGTGATTTCCTTTGGGGTGCAAGATGCAACGCATGTTTTTAATGTCGTCATACCTTCTGGGCTTGGAAAACTTCCTTGATTTGTTAGTCACTGCTACGGTGTTGTCTGGTCCACGTTTTCTTTCCTCTTGTCTGTTGTTTCGATGATTTTGCTTGTCTGAGTTGTCTTGGTTGTTTCTATCTAGGAATCTCTGTCGTGTCTTTTCTTCTGCAGTAATCATCTTTTCCACTGTTCATCTGAATTCTTCATTGTTTCTTGGGTTTTCTTTGCAGAAGTCTTGAAATTGCCACCTAGCCATGATTCCGTGAGAGAAAGCTTCGATTACTTCTCGTTGGGTGATGTCATGTACTTGAGCTCGTAGTTCGCCAAATCGTTGATAGTAATTTCTGAGACTTTCACCTCCTTTCTACTTGAGTCCTTTTAACTCTAAGTGGGTAATTGGGTGTGTAATGATACCCACGAAATTTTCACAGAAAGCTCTTTATAAGTCCTCCCAATTTCTGATTGATCCTAGATTCAATTTGTCAAACCACTGAAGGGGCATGGTTTCTAGGGCCATGGGAAAGAACAAGGTCTTGATGTCATCGTCTCCTCTGGCCAATTCAATTGATTGTGAGTAAATCCTAAGCCACTGCCTTGGTTTGGTCTTGCCATCATACTTGGAGTGGTTGGATGGCTTGAACTTGTGAGGTAGTCGTATTAAAGCAAGTCTGTTTGCAAAACAGGGAAATCTATCGTGCGTTCTGGCTTCTATGTATTCTGATTCAGCACCCCCTTCTTGCAACTGTTGACTTGGTGAGAGTAGTTTTGCGTGGCTGTCCGAGTAGGTGCTTTGCTTCCGGCCTTTCTTGGTTGTTCGACTCGGTCATTTTGACTATGATTTCTTCTACTTTCTCTGTTGTGACTTTCACTTGGACCAAGTCTCTCGAAAGCGGACTTCCTTTGATTTTGATCTTCCTGCTCATAAGATGCTGACTTGTTAGGTAGTCTTGAGCCGGCCCTTCCATCGTGTGTCCTTAGGACTGTTGATCGGAGGAAGTCCCGGAGCTGTTCTTGTTTTTCATTAGGATGTGAAGTCGCCCTAAGTTCTTCTAGTGCTTCTCAGATCTTATCGTAGGGTGTATTCACCACTCATCCTTCTTCGACCTCTCACTTTGATTTTCTTCTATTGTACTCGGCTAGGTCTGACTCATATTTGATCCAAGCTTTCTTGCGCTGCTTACCACGGCGTTGACGTCCTTGTTTCAATTTGTTCTTTCTCTCTCTGGCTTGCCTCTGACTCTTGGTCTCACCATCGTGCCCCTGGGTAAATGGTGATATGTTGGATTCGGATTCATCTGAAGACCTGATGTCGGGCGCTTCTAGGGGGACCAATGGTGAACGAGGATGGCAAATCATGAATACTTCTCGAGCATGAGTTGTTCTATCATCAGCATTGGTTTCTGTACTATCAGAGTTGTTGATAACTTCAGTAGAGACTTCAGGATCATAGATCAAGTCTCCTTCTTGGTAGGGTAGAGATGTTGTCGTTGTTGTGTCAACTAGCTGGGTACTGTTATCCTCAGGAACAGAACCCGGCCAGTGGATGATGCAGACTTGAGATGTTACGGTTAGTACGAGACCTTTCTGAGCTCCTATCAGTGGTATTCCAAGCACTGGATTAAGAGATCTTTCGAGCTATGCCCGATAAGGCATTGCCATGTTGCCAAGATCGAACAGAAAAAGACCCGTCTTCTTTAGAGTACTCTGAGTGTACTCCGAGTTGTATTCTCGATAGGTTGATGTCGTGTTTCGGAGCCTTATTGGAAAAGAACTCGGTTTCCCAAAAGAACTCGGATAAGACTCCGTCTCGGAAGCGGAGCCTGAGTTTGAATCGGTTGCATGAAGCCACAAAATCTAAGTTGGATCGGACATCGCGAGCTGCATGAATCTTCCAGCAAGTTGATCTGTCGTTGTCGCCAAAATGGAAAAGTCCTGATGATGATCTGAATCTTCGAGGAGATGGCCTTGGAGCTTGCCATCATCGCCTGCCTTGCAGATCCACGAACCGAAGATGAAGGTTGATCCCTTCGAGAAGATCATGTTGTCGAGGTCCATCGAGCTCTCGGATGCAAAGTCGCCGAAGTCCCCTACCTGGCGCACCAGCTGTCGATGTTTGACGACCGATAGCCTGCCACGGGAGTACCCGGGGCAGTATGTTTAGGCTTCAGCGTATGCAAAACTCGACGGTAAACGTAAGGGACAGTCAATTTATCCTGGTTCGGACCCTCGATCTTTGATCGAGTAATAGCCCTACGTCCAGTCGGTGTTAGCCTTTTACGTTGGGTTGATTGTAAAGTGTTGTGTTGCGTTATCCAAAACTCCCTTCTCTAGGAACCCTGCCCTCCTTTATATAGTCAGGAGGTCAGAATCCTAGTTAGTTTACAATGAGTGTTCCTAGTAGGATTACAGAATAATACTACTACTAAGATTACATGGAAGAATCCTAGTTAGACTAGATCTTCTCCCTTCCTTGTGGGGTATCCCGTGGGTCCCGCACCGATAGCGAGGGGGCTCAGGGGAAATTGGACTCGCAAGGAGACCGAATACGCGGTCGCAGAACAATGGCGGATCGATCGAACCCTAAGGAAGGATTAGAATCAAGAGGGATCTTTTCTGACCCCTTGAATCTCGTAGCTACATGCTCCTGAAGAGTCCGAACACGATAGAAAGGAATTGTGACCTGACCAGGCTATCCCGCGGCCCGCAAAGGGAGATCGAGACCCTCAGAATCCTTCCGTCTGAAGAAGCTTTCGAAGGAGTATCCTACTCCTCTGTAGGCTCGGGGGCTACTGTCAGGTATCCGTATTAGGGATACCTGGAAGAAGGAGGATGATGGCTACGAAGGCTAACTTGCCCGAGTGGACAAGGGCGTGTTCTAGTTTCGCCCGACCCCAAAGGTGTGGGCCCTGTGTCGCCCGACCCTGAGGGTGCGAGCCTCATGTCGCCTAACCCCTCGGGGGCAGACTCCGTCATGTCTGACCCCGAGGATGCGAGCCCCACCACGCTAGGGCCCCTCGGGGGTGGACTCCATCACGTCTAACCCTGAGGATGAGGGCTCCATCTCACACAACCCCTCGGGGGTGGACTCCATCACGTCTGACCCCGAGGATGTGAGCCCCGCCACGCCAGACCCCTCGAGGGCGGACTCCATCATGTCTGACCCCAAGGGTAAGGGCTCTGCCTCGCCCGACCCCTCAGGCACGGACATCCGCCATGCTCGATCCTTCGGGCGCAGACTTCGCCTCGCCAGACCCATTGAAGGGGGATTCTGCCTTGCCCGATGGGGGGCCGTACCACCTACAACCACAACGAGTCTAAGAATACGAGCCTAGGGTCAAACTTCTGACACCCGAGAGGGAGTGGGCGCGTCCTGATGTGACCCATGGCCATGATGTGCCATACTAGAGGACTCGCATTGCCAATAGTGCCAGGCATGCTGGCGTTGTGCTACCTAACCCCCGTTCGACTTCCGACGGGGATGTCCGCTAACCATATCGGCCATAGGACGGAGTGGAGCGCCACGATCGGATGACGACACCTACGTATAGCACCAGTGACGAACAGAGTCACGATGTGGAGCGGTCCCTGTTGTCATCTATAGGACTAGCGGGACTCGCGCAAAGGAGATAGAGGACGTCGTAATCCCAGAGGCCTTCTTCTCCTCGCTTCTCTCTCTTTCTTTCTCTCTCTTTCTCTGATGTAACCTACGCTTCCCCTTTATCTGTAAAAGGGGAAGCAGGGCACCCCATGAAGAGCAAGTCTGCATTCCTACAGGTCTAACATGTCTTGACGGCTGAACAAGCTCAAAAAAAACTCAACTCCATTCACCAGAGACATAGGACATGCTCCCTCTCTTGCCCATTTGTAACCCTTACTATAAACTTGTGTCGGTAACGCGAGCAGTAGCAAACTGGACGAAGGGATATTCTGCCTGAACCAGTATAAACCCTTGTATCCTCTGAGCACACCATCTGGACCAGACGCGCAATCATAAATTTACTAGCCAGTAATCCGAAACACCAACAGAAAGAAAAAAAAGGTGAGAGTATCCAATCCGCTAAGCTCCATCTAGAGGTGAAATGTCAAATTAGCCGATCTAAAGGTGGAAGAACATGGGAGAGAAAGAAGAAAAGTCAAAGATTCCCAACACAATGTATAAGAGAGAAAAAAATTAAAAAAGTGATTTAGGTGATTTAAAAATGAGAGAACTATCTATTTGGTGTTGAAACAAAATTAGTCTTTCATCTATGACACTTAAAAATTCAAACTTTCTTATTTAGCACCGAATTGAATTTTTCTTCCCTAGATGACTATAAAATGACAAAGATCGGAGTAGAGAACCGAACATGGCAAAGATCGGAGGAGATTACATTACCTAGGTAGAAAAGACATAGATGATGGTACTGCATCCTCTGAACGCATAATAGAATTTTGAGCTGACTTTGTAATAGGGCAAGTTGACCAGAATTTTAATAACTACAAAATGGCAAAAACACCTTTAAAATCACTTGTAATAGGGCAAGAGAGGTAACTAAAAATGGTTTTGAGAGTTGAGAGAGGTAGTTTGTCCAATTTCGAAGTTCGAGCATGAAACTTGAGCTTGCCCGATAGTTTACAAGACAAAAATAACATTTTTGCAAGAAAAAAGATAGAATAGTCATTTTGGTCCCTAAACTATTCCTCAAAGCTCATTTTCATCCTTGAACTTTCAAAACGGTTGTTTTAGTCCTTAAACTCTACTGTTAGGCTCAGTTTCATCATACAAACTATGAAGATGATCATTTCAGTCCTTAAACTTTGTATTTTGGGCTCAATTTCATCCTAGAAATATAAAGATGATCATTTCATTCCTTAAACTTTGTTTGGTCTTTAAACTTTTATTTTCAAACTCAACTTTGTCTATCATTCTATGTGGAACATTGTACTATTGCACCTGGTCAGCTTAAACACCACCAACGATTGGATATAAAAAATAATATTCATCCAAACTGTATTTACTGGCCATTAATAGTTCTAAGTTGTTATTTTTAATGCTATCTTATAATAGTATCGTTCATATATATCCGACTATAAATATTTTTGTGGGATCAATTACAGTTGCTTCAAACGTTATTTATTTCTTAAGAATACATAGATATATTGAAACAACAGCAGATCTATACTTTTTTCCCTTAGCTACTTCTAGTGTTAGGCTCAACTAATAACCATGTGTATAGAATAATTATTTTTATCCATTGGATAAAAAGAATTCATATTTAAGAATATTTAGATCTATATTTATATTCATCTTAGAATATGAATACAAATGTTGAAAGTACCTAACGATGACTGTCGTGGTTGGTGCTGGACAAAGGGCAAAGTTGTGCAGTGCATTTTGATAATTTATAGATGAAATTATAACTAAAATATAAAGTTTTCTATGTGGATAGACAAATTGAGTTGAAAAATAATTTTTTAAAGACCAAAATGTACTTTGGTAGTTCATGGATGAAATTGAGCTCAAAATACAAAGTTTGAGGACTAAAACGATTAACTTCGTAGTTCTGGGATGAAATTGAGCCTGAAAGTAAAGTTTGAGGATTAAAACTGCCCGTTTTGAAAGTTCTGGCACGAAAAAAAAATGAGACGAGCTCTAATTTGTTTTTTTTTCCCCCTTTTGAGAGGAGACGAGCTCTACCTGGATATGTATATGGACCGGGCCGGACAACATGGCCCAAAACCACTCACGAAGCCGTTAGTTGAAGCGGGCCACTCCCACAGCCACCACCTTCCCTCTTAGCAGTAGCAGCCTAGCAGGCTGCAGGCAGCAAACGAAGAAGAGGCAAACGCGAAACCAAGGCACAAGACAGCGAGCCAGATCTCGCGTGCCCGCTGCGGCTGTGAAGCCACCACCATCATCAGATCGGACAACGGGACAAGGCGCCGGAGCTCCAGCAATCCACCGGAGCAAAAGCGGCAGGTCGGCAGCAGATCTCTGAGCAGAGCAGAGGGATAGGAGTAGCCAAAGCAAAGGGTTTCGGCGAAGATGCTGTCGACGACCGCGTCCAAGGGGCCCGGGGCCGCCCGCTCCGCCCCGCCGCTCTTCGGCCCCTACCTCCGCCGCATCGTCAAGGTCGGTAAACCTCGTCCGCGTCTCGCTTTTGCTGAATAACGGATCCACTCACGTCTCTCTTGCATCCTCTCTGCTCGTGCCGCCTGTCGATCTGGCGTCGCGTCCCCGCGCACTGGGAGGGATGTGGACGCTGAACCTTAGGGTTTTGTTTCCTAATTACTGAATGCGGGCTCGCCTAGCCGAGGATCTATTACGTGTGTAGTTCATGGATTTAATTTGGGGGTTCATAGGCCCCAGCCGCGGTATGCCTGCCCCTTATTAGGCTGGCTTGACTGAGCTTATGCGTTCCTTTGCATCAATGAGCTAAGCCTGCGGTTGTATAGTGTTTGTTAATATTGTCTCGCAGTCTCTTATTGAGTCTCCTTGGTGCATCAGTCAAGTCAGTATAGACCCTATAGGTTTAGAAATCACCAATGCTTGCAGCGCTTCTTGATTGGATTCCGTACTGCAAAGTGCTGAATTCCAGTCATCTGTTTCGGATGTTAGGTGATTGTGTAGTCAACGTGACAAGTCTGAGAATTTTGATCCATTTTCAACTGTTTGTGTTGCCAAATTGGGCATTTGTTTAGCCCAACATTCCATAGTGGTGCTATGGAAATGTATTTTTAATTTTGCACCTTGGAAATTCTGAACTCCGAATAATAGTCAATGCGGTAAGAAGTGTTCTTACAGCTTTCTGTGCTTGTGATCAATATAACAAGGAGAGAGAACAGATATTTCCAGGACGAGAAAAGAAAATTCCTTTTCAACCTAGTTTCTGTACAACTTTTCTGGTATTGTTACTGAATGTATCAAAGCTCACAGTAATGTTTAAGTGCCTGCGCTTTTTATGTGTGACATATGGTCATCTGGAAAATAATCTAATTTTATTCCTCATTGGCAGTGGCAACAAATGGATATTGAATACACATTTTGGCAAATGGTTCATCTCTGTACTTCACCAAAAGTAGTGTACGCATCCTGCACTCAGTCCAGTTATTAATTGTTTGTATTTGCTCTTTGATCATACTTAAGTGTTCTGTACGTACTGTTGGTAACACTAGAAACTCTGGCACAATGATGAACTGATAATGGTATCATAGAACTTATTCCTTGCATGGAAAACTTCTCAATGCTAATATTTTGTAATCACATCTTGCTAATTCCAGTTCAAAGATGCTTTGACTATGGAATTTCATCTTTTGAGCATAACTGGTACTTAAACAACTTTCTTAATTAAAATCCTGGCAAACTTTAGTTTAAATCTTAAACCTGATTTTCAAATAACAGCACCTCCAAGAGCCCTATTTGACCACCCAGTTAAAACTGAACCTACCCTGACACTCCTGCACCTGCAGTCAAAGGTCAGCTGGCTTCCTTACTATGAGGGATGCCTTCCATGATTTATTTGTCTTTCTGTAGCATTATGGTCCTAGGATGAAGAGTTTCCATTTTGTATTTCTTTATCTTGAACCTATCGTCCGAGTAAGCATCTGACTGGTATTGGTATTTGTCTATTTCTGGCATGTTAATCTCTGGAAGACAGCTATCAGCACACCAAATATCACAAGCGTATGTGGTCTAACTTTGCCGTTCTTATTACTAGCTCATGCATGTTGTACCGGTATAATTCATGTCAACATAAATCATTTTAAATTGTTACTTAGTGTAGTTTACATTTTTGAAGTAGTATCTTTTATTTTATTTTTTGTTTTTTTGGAAGTGATGTTTCATCATGAGTACTAGTTTTCTATATGACATTTTATTCATATATGGTAGACCATCTGATATCTTAGGAAGAGTAGCTACATGAAGACCTTCATGAGGAAATCTTTTTTTCGAGTTTTGACACTGATTCTTTAGTTACATTGTTTTGTGGGATGAGGTTTACTATACTTGAACATCTCATATGATTTCTTTGATTGTGATAATCTCTTACCAAGATACAAAATCTTCATTACCTCTTTTTGTTGCTGTTGCATTTTCTCATTTTTGTATTATTTAGCTGATACTGATGAAAGTTGCATATGGGAGAAGCTGATTCATTAGTAATCTGTTATTTTTTATTATTTTAAGAAGAACATGGTATGTGCAAATAGTTTGAGACACTGCCCCTGTCATTTTTACTGTGTTTCCAAAAGCATTCTGTGGCAGCTAGCCAAGAAAAAAAAATGTTGACATCAGTTTGTAGCATTTGCATGACAACCAAACTTTATAAGAGCTTCTGAGTTCACTATGCAATTGACCTTTGATATTGTACGCACACACCATCCGAACATTCCATGAGCTTTAATACACTGTTTGGAATATGTGTTTGTCGATACTATACACGTCACTTATCTGCTTTGCTTTCAGCATTGTTGATTCCTGATTTTTCTTGCCTGTGATTTCAGAAACAAAGAACCAGTGGGCTCGGGATGATCCTGCATTTGTTGTTATTCTGATTCTTTTCCTCGTGTTTGCAACATCAGCTTACTGTGCAGCGTAAGTTCATGATCTTATATAATACAAGTTATCTTTGTGATTTCTGCAAATACATCCTGGCTCAAGTATCTATTTTCTATTTCCCCTTTCCTATTAAACTGTCTTCCTTTTGCAATGGAAATATAATTTTTTTTTTGCTCTGCAGGTATGGAGAGAGTACCTCACATGCTGCTCTAACAATCACTTCGGTTGTGTTTCTCCATTTCTTGTTTGCTGGGATAGTTTTGGCCACACTTTGCTGGTAAGCCTGATGTACAGTTATAGCGCACCTGCTTCATGTCGTCTTGGGACTGAAAAGACAACTTCGATATAATCTCTATTGCAACGTGAACTGATATGCAACCTAGATCTGGAGTTTTATCATTCACCATTACTGCATTTCTTGCTCTAATTACAATCTTCAAGGTGTTACCTGTATGGATAAATGAAGTAGGAGGGAAAAATGCTTGGCTGCACATAATAATTAAGAATGAAATAAACTCCCTAGAAGCTTGCTGTTGTGGTGTGCTAGTCACATGGGCCTGCAGTGATACAGCTTAAATTTTTGAAATTTTGTATTGCTTTTAGAATTGTATTCCTAATCCTAAACCATAGTGCCTTTGTAGGTTTTAGCCTACTCTTGTCACACCTATGTTCTATTTCTAGTTAAACTCCTATTAGCAGATCATACACATAGCTCTTACATTGGGAATCAGAGTTATCAGATGCTGTAATTCGATGCAGGTTTCTTACAAATTCTTACTTGAGAGAGGAACCTAACAGCCATGTTGTTGAGCAACGTGTGGAGTGGTAATTTTCCTATCTTCTATCACATATTTTTTCCCCTGCTTCTATAGGGAATTTATTGTTTTCTCTTATATGAGCTTTTGATACAACTTAGCTGCCAGACTCATTATTTCTGTGATGTGCCGGATTCTTTGCTCTAGCCCATGTACTGGCCTCATTTTTGGTCTGGATATACTTCACTTTTCTGTGATACTAGAAGGATACCCCGTGGCCCGTGTGTTGCTGTGGGATTATCTTAGGAATAAAGCCGTTGCATGTATGAGTTGGTCAAAATTGTGCAAGGTAATGATGGAATCCAATAAAAAACTAGTAAAATATTAGATCAAATATAAGACGACGGAACGGCAAAACAAATAGCATTATATAGATGCCCTGTATTTTTGATGGATTGCAAACTGTAATTGCAGTTAGATGACGTAGGTAGTGTGCACAAAGAGATTGGAAAGTTAGTGGTGATGAAGCAGATTGCTAGCATATTAAGATTGAAAGCTAGTGTGTGTGTGGTGGTGTTGGGTTGGGGTGTGTGTGTGTGTGATGTGGCGTCTAGTGGCAGATGTCGTGGATAGCTTACATGTTGAGATAGAAAGCTAGTAGAGTTTGCCTTTGTAAGATATAGATAGATAGATTAATTATACCATGCACAATTTCTTTATTCACTGCTTTGTTATTAAGATGGAAGCTAATATCGCTAACAGTGCACACAAAATTCTTGGCAGGCTCTATACATTTGATGTTCACTGTAACTCGTTCTTTCCTGCGTTTGTCATCCTATATGGTAAACTGTCTCGCGATGTCTGTCCATTTGAAAGTTAGTTGCAACTTGTATAATATCTCATACTACATGTTTTTCTTCACAGTGCTGCAGTATTTTCTGTCGCCTCTATTGCTCGCACATGGCTTCTTTCCAGCTTTGTTATCTAATCTACTCTTCGTGGTGGCAATTTCTTATTATCACTACCTGAACTTTCTAGGATATGATGGTACGTTTTAGTTTTTATAATAATCTTTTCTTGGGAGCTTCATTTTGTTGCATTTGTGCACTTCTCGCCTGACAAAATGTACGTCGCTGTAGTTCTTCCATTTCTGGATAGAACAACATTCTTCCTGTACCCAATTGGTCTCGTCATCATCCTGTCTCCACTTAGTAAGTGCATCTTTTTGTACTGTTTGAGACTGATCTCCCGACACCTGTCTCACATGTTCATTCATCATCTTGCAGTGATACTAATAGGGTTCAATCCGACAAGATACTTTCTAAGCTTGTACTTTGGTTAAAGTCTACGGCTAGAATGCCAAGTACGAGTAAAATATGGTGATTGGTGACACAGCTAATGGCAGATCTGGATACATACTCTGTAGTAAAGCATTTTAGATCTCTTGTGTTAACGGGGGCGAGTGAGGTTCAGAAAAGCTCGGAGCATTCATTCCTTGGATGTATGAGGTGCCTGTGGCTGGCTACCAATAGAGGACAAAGCCTTTTGATTGGTATCAAATATCCCTTTTTGGTGTCAATTTGTTTATAATATGAGCTGTTATCGTTAGTTTGGGCCACTGGCCCAGTGATCAGTGTATACTTGTAGTGGGCAATACTACGTGGAGTCTATTGTACTATCACATTGGCATCAGAATTGCATCACGTTCTACCATCAGTCATCTCTTGCCAAGTTTATTGTAAGGACATGCTCGTTCTTGCCAAAGCTGAATCGCTCGCCGGGCAAACACAACAGTACGATAATCACCGCGAAAGCGCCTTTTTCCTGTTCTTCATACAGTAACACAAGCATGAAAATGTCCTGAACAACCACCTGCACAGGTTCTCACCAAAGTTCTAACATTTACCGGGCAAACTGCAAACGCGACAGCCCCCCTGCAAACTTCCATTTCTCCTCCCACCAAAAGTTCCCACAAAACAAACAGAATATTTGTAAACTTCGAACTCCAAATTTTCATTCCCTCGTTTAAATTACTTACCCCCAACCTCTAGACTGCAAACTTCAAACTTGTATCCACCACTTGAATTTTCACTAACGACTAACTAAACGAGGCGTCAGAGTTGTAGTGCTCGCCTAACATCATTTGACCAAGTGTCAGGCTGGCGGGCGAGGGTTGATCGGACATTCGGACTGGGTCAAGTGAGAGTCGGCGGCAGTTGGGCATTAATGCGCCCGCGAGCTGCCTCGGCCTCCTCCTCCTCTTCTTCTTCAAGTGCAGTGCGGTTGCTAATAATAATCTGACGAGTTGACTGGCGAGCTGCGGCAGCATGGAGCAGGGCGACAAGAAGATAGTGGGGCTTGAGGAGGGGTGGACCTTTGTGGCCACCGGCTTGGCCAAGATTAGGCGCGCCACCGATGGCGGCGGCGAGGGCTTATCCTCCGAGGAGTACATGCAGGTCTTCACGTACGTACTGCACTGCACTGCTCTCATCTACTCTATATTTGAAGCTACCTGGTTCAGTTTCCTTGGGTCACCATCACCAGTCACCACCCCTCTATCTGAGTGTGTTCTTGGCATTGCGCGCGGTAGGACGGTGTACTGCATGTGCACTCAGGCGTCGCCTCACAACTACTCCGAGCAGCTGTACCAACGCTACAAGGAGGATCTGGATGACTACATCAAATCCAACGTGCGGACGCTAGCTTCGTAACTAATTACATCGAATCACGTGTTCTGCAGCTGATTAGTTACTGACAGTGGCGGAGCCAGGATTTAAAACTCGGGTATTCCTACTTTTACATAAAAAACATTCCAATCCATAGGTTTAAAATACAATTTAGAGTAGTATGATTACCGATAATTGAAGTCACAAAAATAATCAAATAACAAATTGTTCAGTTAATCAGCTCTAAGATATGCATGAAACAAACTAAAAGTAATAAAGAGAACTTACAAAATACTATAATGTTACTTTAATCTTGCGGTTCTTCATGGTTTGGAAGCGATTGATGATGTCTTTGTCCTTAACTTGTAGAAAGAACTCCCGCTCAATGAATGTAACTAAGCAATCATTCAAGTATTGATCCCCAATCTTATTTCTCAATTTGTTCTTGACATAATTCATGACAGAAAAGACTCTTTCAACACTTGCAGTTGCTACCGGAAGCACTAGAACCAATTTGAGAAGCTCAAAAGTATTGTGGTACGTTTTCAATGAGCTCAAAAGTTCAGTGACAAGGACTGTGCTTGGCATGGTGAGCCTTCTCTGCCGTCGTCATTGTCCTTTTCTTCTTCTTTGTGCATTTTAGAGAGATGAGAGATGACATGGCAACGAAATTGAGAGTTATTTCCCCACTGTGTAACTGCACAGATTGACGATGAGAGGGAACACAAGCTTATAGACCGTGACCTCCTCAAGAATGTCCTGGCCATCTATGTCGAAATTGGTTCTGGCGGTTTGCGTATATACCAAGTTGATTTTGAACAGGCATATCTCGAGAGTACTAGAAATTATTATTCAAGGAAGTTCCAATCCTGGAACCTGGAGTACTCAGACGACCATGATTACAAGCTCAACGTAGCTGCAGGGAATCAGGGTTGTTTACATTTTACGATGCTGTAGGTATTGATGGATGATACCTTCTGAATTCTCTGCTGTTCACATAGGTTGAGGAATGTTTACAAAACGAGAGGGAGCGAGTTGCAAACTATTTGCATTCCTCAACTGAACAAAAGTTAAATGAGGTTGTGTTTTGTGCTTTGTGCTTTCTATGCTCTTTGTGTTATGTTTGATGTTTCTAACCGGTTTGTTCAGTGATGTATAATATCCATTAATCTTCCGTGCTTACAGGCTGTGAAATCAGAATTGATAACAAAGAACGCAGAGCCTGAATACAAGTCTTAATGAGGATAGTTCTGAAGGAGGAGCTTATCAAATAAATCAAGCTTGTTGGAGTATTATGTATCAAAGGAATAGTTAGGTTTTATTATCTTAATACATACATCTGTAAGATAATCATTTTTGTGAAATTTCCAATTGATTGAAGTTCCAGGTTTGCACCAATGACACAAACTCTGTATCAGCTTGGATGGCTATTTCAATTTCAAGAATTGCAATGTGCCCAGCTGGCCATTCAACTGATTAACATAGACCGACGATCTAGTCAATGTTGTTTAGGCTCTTCTCTAATAGATGGCGGACTGTTTCCAGCATAAAAAATATTTTAGCCTTACGGTATTCAAATGTAATGCTAGAAACTATTGAAATTGAAATAGCGGTGTGTTCCTAGAGGAAAATCTACAAAATCAAATGTAAAGTACACTGGCATATCCTTGGGAAACATTTTTCACCAAATATCCTTCTGTTATTTGTTCAGTCACTAATTTTCATCAGATATATGCGAACTGTTGTATTTGCTTAGCCTTATTGCACTTTGGTAATAAGAATTATTGTTCCAAAAGAAGAAAATCTTTAAGCACAGTTGGGAAGATTTGAAATGAAGTGTGGATTTCTATTTTACCAATGTTTAAACCGCCAACAACTGTACAGAGATCTCAACAAATTTACAGTTAGTTCATCTGCCGACTGCTTTTGCTGCAAAGTCTTGATACGATATTGCCATGGTCATTCTAGGCTTCCTTCCTCAACTGCATGCCGGTTGTGCTGACCATGGGCCGTGCATAATGTCTTCGGAGCCCATAAGAATGATGAATTGGCGGGCATCGGTTATCGGTATGTAGTTGGGCTGCAATACCTCGACTGGATTTTATGATCAGGACCAGGAAATTGTTTGGTAAAGTAACATGGTGTTTTTATAAACAAAATGTACTTACAGTTGACGTGAACAACAGCACCAATTCTATACCAGTTAATTGGTAACCTCAAGTCAGGAATCATGGTTGTTGCTCCTAGAGTGGGAGATTATATTCTTTTGTAAAACTTTTATGTTGGTGTAGCATTAATCTGTCCAGAAACATTCAAAGAATTGTTACATGGTGTGGCTTTGTATTGTTTAGTTTAAGGAGTAAAATGCAACATGGGTCCATAAATTTTTCATGGGTTCTCATTCAGGTCCTCAAATTAAAAAGTGACCATCCAGATCCTCAATCTACTGTGGATTCTCACATGTGTCCTCTAACTAAAAAAGTGATCATTTGGGTCCTTCAACTAATGTCGTGCCTAAGTAAATGTCTAAATCCACCACATCACATTTATATACCTACATGCCAACGTGGATGATGCTAGTTAAAACTTGCAGAAAAAGCCCTCCCCCTCTCTTCCATGTCTACTCCATACTTTATTCCTGTCGGTCCTGTGCCCGCCTCGTGGCTGCGCTTACGTGCTTGCCTGCACCACCCGTTGACCTTGCGGCTTTATCTGTGCTCTTGAGGCACACGCTCAGCGGTCAATGGAATAGACAAAAAGAGGTGGACTGCACGAGATAGAGGAGTTGCAAGGCTAGAGAGAAAGAGATGGAGTTTTTTTTCAACTTTAACCAGCATGACCACGTAGGCAGCTGGCGGTGGCGTGGTGGATTTTGTATCTCTAGTCAAGCGCAAGAGTAGATTGAGGATCTACATGATCACTTTTTTTGGCATGAGGACCCAAGTAAGAATTAGCAGTAGACCGAGGACCCTATGGTCAAATTTTTAGTTCAAAGGCCCAACTGAGAATCCATATGTTGACCGTACAAGATACTATAAAAGGAATACCAATGATGTTCAATTATATACGCAAATTAATTAATTGTACATGAAGGTAGGGAATTTAACAAGGAGCTGATAATTTAATTAAATTCACTTGTCGCTCTTGATCCTGGCCGTTGGGTTTAGACCAGTTAATCCTCATGTAGGTTTGTATGTACCTCAACAAAAATCAAATTGTGGATGAATAAAATCCATACTTTCCTTGAAATGAACTCACATTTAATCCGTGTTCCATAAAAAAGATCAAGCTAACTGCCTTGTCTCTGAACCACTCATTTAATTTGTGAGGAAACCGCAAAAGGAAACTATTATCATAACGATGGATGAACCAATTATAATACTTCTAAGAAACAATATCCTAATTATTATTGACCAAATAACTATAAATTTTCTCTCTCTCTCTCTTTTTTTTTAAAAACTAGCTTATAAATCTGTTCTATATTATTAAGAAAAAAATATGAGAAAATACCACGTTGGACCATGTATTCATGCACATTGAGCCATGCAATTACAATAATATTTTAATTTTTACCATGTATAAGGAAAAAAACACCTATTACCAATGCATGCTCATGTTGCGAGCAAATACATCCACCTGAGCCTGACCACTCCACGCATTCAAGAAAAAGCCGCATTGCTGCGAAACCACCTGAGCAACCTACACATTGATTACCCCGTATCTGGTAGTTAATCATTTAGCTAACTGTTCATCTTGCCCTATGAAATCACTGCCACCTCTAAAGCAGCAGTGCGACAAGTGATCATCCCAAAGAACCAAACATAACAAAATGGTGCGGTCGCGCTAATGAAGTGATCGCCACCACTGCAGAGGCAACTTGTAGTCGTGCTGTCAAAAGAAGGAACCAACTACCTTCGAATTGCCATCGCATTATTGGCATATTTCTTAATTGTTTGGATCATTTCTGGCTCAAAAGCATGCAACATGCATGACACATCAATTAAGCACCAACAATTGAGGAGCCTATATGATGGCCGTTAGATGCCCATCATGAATAAAAATAACAATGACATGGAGAACTAACCTTTGAATGTTACTTAATTGTAAACAAAAGGCTAAACACCAGCATGCTTTATATTAGTTCTCTTCAAGTGCGCATATCTAAAGTGAAGTGAGCTGGGAAACAGCCAGTGGGAGCAATGATATGTGCAAATCCAGTCACTAGTTTGGGAAGTTGAGGGAGTGAAAAAGAAGGGGGTGAGGAATGTTTATGTGACAAAATATTTGGCCTGAGTGGGTTGCATGCTTGCAGAGGCTGCTACAAAGATCCCATCAAACAGCGGCGCTGCTCCCCTCTTCTAGACCACAACTAAAGATGGTTCATTTTGTCGAACCAAATGTAGCAAATTAAACACAAAACATATGCAGGTTTACCTTTTTTTTGTGCAGCAAGGATTATTGTCTATAAGGAAACACCATCTCATAAGGTTTGTTTTGGATTTGACATTCTCTACATTGGAAATATTAGAGAGTAGAGGTAATGGTATGCTATTATACATATATATATATATGGGGCCTTTCAGGGTTTTATATACACAATGCATTAATGCAAGTAATGATATATAAATAGGACCTTCTTTATTTGAGTAATGCAGATTTCATCGGCTGTGGAGGACGTTGGAATTCAGTCACACAAACACAAAAGATAGTCCATTATTGTTGCTTCCTAATCAGCATACAAATTCTTGCTGGTTTAGTGGGATCTCCAACTAAATTGTGATCTCAGTGAGAGCATGCTTTACTTGTTAGTTTAATATCTGCTGTCTTACCTAATTTCCATGCGCATTTTCATTCTCAAGAGGGTGCAGCCATGGTACGAATCATTGTATATGTATAACCGGTGAAAGATGAGCAGTTACAAGTCGTCAGGACTCAGGACCGTTTTGGAACCGTTTGGCCAGAACCTTTCTCTCTTTGGTTCTTTCCTTCGCATGTAAGATAGGTTGAGATCTTGGCTGTCCACTTTGCAACAGAAGAATCTCTTCACTCCACGTAAGAATATGCTCCGTTAGAGAAAAAACATTGAGGTGCAGAGCAAGCTTTTCTATTAGCCTCTGTATTTTGTTTTTGATTGATGAAGCATTTTATTAACCCAAGATAATTAAGCTGCGTTGATACAACCATCTTGAGATCACTTCGATCTCTACATAAAAGCACAGAGTCTATAGGAAATTCTTTTCTCGAAAGATATAGACACTATTGACTATCAATCCATAGTCTAGACCGCTATCCATATGTCTTGATAAGAAAATCCCTTGACTACGCGCTCCAATTGTTGCCACGCCGCCATGACAAAATCCTATGATTGTAGTTGCTGGAGAATAACTCAAGTACAGAGCTAGTAAATGATCAAGTAGATAACCTGCAAAAGAAAATTGATATTCTTTTTTATCAAAGACCATCAGCCTATTCGGTTGGCTGGTTCGTATCTTTGCTGTTCGTGAAGAAGTATTGTTGGCTGGTTTGTGTGAGAGAAAAATACTGTTTCGGCTTGGAAATTTACGATCATTTACGACAAGCCACAGCCAAACGAACAGGCTGTATATCATTTCGACATAGCCGCTCCTAGTAGGAGTAGTGTTCTCAGATCTATTCTAATTCCCCGTAACCAACTGATGAGATCCTAACATACAGGTATGTTAAGCCTCAGGTCCAATGGTTTCCGAACGAAGAAGACCCCCCGACCGACCCCTTAAGGATCGCTCGGGGGCTATGCCTATCGAACACGCTCGAGCGCGCCCTCTGCAAAGAGACCCGGCCGAGCCTGACTCGACCGCAGCTTCCGCCTATGGCCTAGGGGGCTTCCCCAAGCCCTGGGCTCCCGATCTACGACATGATCGAGCTCGGTCTTTGGCTCCTGCCCGGCTAACGATGCCAGCCAAGGCCCAGACACAAGAAGGCAAGCCCTAGACTACTGATGCCTGGGGGCTCCCTGGCGTCGCTCCCTAGGCGTGCTCCTGCCAACTGCTCCTCCGACAGGGTCATGTCTTGGGCATGACACAAGATGACAAAGCTTCCCGCGGCCTCCGAGGGCTCGGGGGCTTCCAGGCCCGTGCGTCAGTCCCTAGAGCCAACCTTCTTTGCCACCAAGAAGACTCCATAAGGTCTCACCCCTGGGGAGGACGGTCCAAACTGACATCACCTAACACTAGAGTGTCAGAACAGAGCAGCCGGACGCCGCCCAAGCTTCTTCGGCTCCAAAAGACCTCGATAGTTCACAACGCACCGCTGCAAGCCCCTCCTAGACTTTGGCGCACATAGATCATAGATTAGAACTCCCAAACCGCCTTGCACCCGACCTATCTCGTTATATAATGGATAAGGTTGGACGTAGCGGGGGTAGGATGCGAGTTCAATCACTAGACACTCCATTCCATTCCATCTGCCTCCGCTCTGCACCGAGAGTAGGGCAACCCGGAGAGGGGCACTGAGAGCCTCTCCTCCACCGCATCTCGCCATCTCCTTCCTCTTCGACGAGGGGAGACTCTGCCGGTGGTGAGGCAACCTTAGGATTAGCACCGAGCTAACCCACTACCAAACTTCTCTTCCTTTACACTATTGTAACCCCCTAGATTTTGGGTGCTCTTGAGTATAAGGTTCATCAACTGCTAGGACATAGGGACCAAATTGGCCCAAACCAGGGTAAACCATTGCAGTCTTCTTTGCGTGATTCTTGTGTTCCTGAGTCCACCAGAGCCACCAGGAGACCCCATACTCTGACATCGACTCGAACAACATGCTTGCCCTGGTTTCGACCCCTGCGAATAGCTGGTGTGCCAGGTAGGAGGCAACGTCAAGTGCGATTCTGGCTATACGGTGGCCGGAGCCACCCGCCTTGTCACCGGAGCAAGCGGCACCGCCCCAGACACTGGTGTCTGCTTCCCCGGTGAGTTCTCCATCATGGCCGGCGCCTTCGCTCTGGCCAGGTCCTCAAATTTGGGAGCCTGGTCTACATCGCCGACTGCTACGATGAGCTTCGTCCACTCCATAGGGCTGCACCGGACGGGCAACTGAGCCCCCGACATCGCCCCCTCCGCTAGGACTCTTGGGAGCAGATCTCAAGGTTCTAGACTTTCAGATCTAGTGTGGCCTAGGCCTGAGCCCCATCTGTGTTGGATTGTTGCCAGATGTTCTACATGCTAGCCAACATCCACCACCAGATCACCACCGGTCAGGTGCTCCCACCGCCTGATCGCTTCTGGTACTACCTCCTAGACCTGCCTTTTAGGATACAGAACACGACATCATCCTTCCAGCTGGAGCTAGAGCACCTCATCAATCGCAAGGCACTGCGGAGCATCATCCTCTCTGATGCAGCGGGGACTGACATCCCCTCGCTCCACGCCTTCCTCGATGTCAGTCTCAGGGGACGAACCGAAGTACAACTCTGACGACATCGACTACAATGCCCCATCAGGCATGTGCTACCACATCGATGGCGATGCTCAGCCTGAGGATGCACTCGGGCTCACACCGCCGGACCAGAGTCCCCATAGTTGCACAGCCTACCTTCAGGAGAGGCAGACCACTTGCGCGCTCGGTAGGTTGACCTAGAAGTCACTGAGGCAGAGCTCGAGCGCCAAAGGTAAGACTTTGCATGGCAACAAGCCCTGCATCCTCTCGACAACGACTGACGCCCGCACGGGGGCTCCTAGTGGCCTCTACTTCCCCCGCGCGGCGTACGACATGGTGGCCACCACTTGCTGCCTAGAAGACATCTTCCGACACGGTGGACTTGAAGACTAACGAGCGGCTGAACAAGGTGAAGTGGCTCCTCCACGTCATCCTCGAGCAGTAGGCTAAGAGTTTAGCCTCTTGGCGCCACGCCACGTGCTCTCCTAACCATCCCAGATGATGGCCACTATGAACGAGGGGGCGCTCCAATGCTCACACCCCATAGGTGGCGGGGAGCAGCGGTGACACCTCCAACATAGTCACGTCTAGGGCTTGACACAAGTTGACAAAGCTTCCCCGCGGCCTCCGAGGGCTCAGGGGCTTCTGGGCCCACACGTCAGCCCCTAGAGCTGACCTTCTTCACCACCAAGAAGACTCTAGAAGGTCTCAACCCGAGGAGGACGGTCCAAACCGACATCGCCTGACACGCAGAGTGTCAGAATAGAGCAGCCGGACGACACCAAGGCTTCTTCGGCTCCAAAACACCTCGACGGTCCATGGCGCACCTGCTACAAGCCCCTCCTAGGACTCTGGCGCACGTAGATCATAGAGTAGAACTCCCAAACCACCTTGTACCTGACCTATCTATTTATATAAGGGATAAGGTTGGATGTAGAGGGGGTAGGATGCGAGTTCGATCACAAGACACTCCATTCCATTCCATCTGTCTCCGCTCTGCACCGAGAGTAGGGCAACCTAGAGAGGGGCACCGAGAGCCTCTCCTCCACTGGATCTCGCCGTCTCCTTCCTCTTCGATGAGGGGGAGACTCCAATGGCGGTGAGGCAACCTTAGTATTAGCACCGAACTAACCCCCTACCTAAACTTATCTTCCTTTACACTTGTTGTAACCCCCCTAGATTTTGGGTGCTCGAGTATAAGGATCATCAGCTGCTGGACATAGGGACCAAATTGGCCTAAACCAAGATAAACCATTACGTCTTCTTTGCGTGATTCTTGTGTTCCTGAGTCCACCCGAGCCACCGGAGACCCCATACTCTGACATCGACTCGAACAACATGCTTGCCACTGGTTTCGACATCATGATAGCTAGCGTGTCAGGTAGGGGGCAACTGTCAAGTGCGATTCTAGCTCTACGATGGCTACAGCCACCCACCTTGTCACCGGAGCAAGCGGCACCGCCCCAGACGATGGTGTTCAGCTTCCCCGATGAGTTCTCTATCATGTTCGGCGCCTTTGCTCTAGGCTAGGTCCTCAACTTTGGGAGCCTGGCCTACATCACCGACTTACTACAGCGAGCTTCATCCACTCCATGGGGCTACACCCATGGGCAACGAGCCGCTGGAATCACCCCCTCCGCCAAGACTCTTGGGCATAGATCTTAAGGTTCTGGCCTATCAGATCCAGTGCAGCCTAGGCCTGAGCCCCACCATGTCAGATTGCCGCCAGATGTTCTACATGCTGGCCAACGTCCACCACCAGATCACCATCGGTCAGGTGCTCCCACCGCCTGATCACTTCTGGTACTACCTCCTAGACCTACCTTTTAGGATACAAAACACAACAACATCCTTCCAGCTAGAGCTGGAGCACCTCATTAGTCATGAGGCGCCATGGGAGCATTATCCTCTCTGGTGCAGTGGGGACTGACATCCCCTCACTCCACGCCTTCCTCGACGTCCTCTCGAGGGACGAACAAGAGTACGACTTTGATGACATCGACTACAATGCCCCGCTGTGCATGTGCTACCACATCGATGGTGAGGCTCAGCCTAAGGATGTGCCCAGGTCCATGTCGCTGGACTAGAGTCCCCGCAGTCACATGGCCTACCTTTAGGAGAAGACAGACCACTTGCGTGCTCGGTAGGTTGACCTAGAAGTCACTGAGGCATTGCTCGAGCACCAAAGGTAGGACTTTGTGTGGCAACAAGCCCTGCATCCTCGCGACGATGACGACGCTCGCACAGGGGCTCCTAGCGGCCTCTGCTTCCCCTGCGTAGTGTACAACATGGTGGCCGCTGCTTGTCGCCTAGAAGACATCTCTGACATGCTAGACTCAAAGACTAACGAGCGGCCAAACGAGGCGAAGTGGCTCCTCTGTGTCATCCTCGAGCAGCGGGCTAAGAGTTCAGCCTCTTAGCGCTACTCCGCGCTGTCTCGGCCATCCCAGATGACGACCACTACGAACGGGGGGGGGGCCTTCGATGCTCACACCCCACAAGCGGCGGAGGAGTAGCAGCGACACCTCCGACAACAGCTCTAACTAGCTGTGGACCTAGGTGTCAAGCCTTGGCAGGAGCGAAGGCACGACCTTTCTCCTCGGCATCCCCCCACACAGTATTGGATCAACAACGACCAGCGATGTCCGCAACACCATCGAGGCTAGATGCCATGCTCAGGCATAGTCCTGTACCCCTAAGCGATAGGGTGGGGGCTCCATCCTGAATCACTTCTGCCTTCGGGGTACTGATCCGGGTGGCCCTACTACCTTAGGCATTTTCAACCATCGACTGCACATCTCCAAGTACAATGGTGAGACCAACCTAGACCATTAGCTAGGAGGACTATTGCCTTGCCATGAAGGCTGGGGGGGTCAGACAACAACTTCATCGTCCAGTACCTTTCTCTGCTTCTATCAAGCTCGACCAGAGCTTGGCTCAAGCAGCTCAAGCCTAGCAGCATCCACTGCTAGGGCGATCTCTGTGCAGTCTTCATTGGCCATTTCTAGGTTACCTACACCCACCCGAGGAACTCTTGGTATCTTCGCAACTATGAGTAGAGGGCTGACGAGACCCTCTGGGAGTACATTTAGCGCTTCTCCAAGAATCGCAACAAGCTCCTGAACATCACTAGCGCTGACATGATCAATGCCTTCATTTGTGGCATGACAAGCGAGGCACTCATCCATGCACTTGGCCAAGAGACCCCACGCATGACGTAGGAGCTCCTAGGACATTGCCACCTAGTACGCCACTGGCGAGGAGGCCATCTAGGCCAACTTCAGTGAGAAAGCCAAGGCTGTCGGTCACCTTAGTGGTGGTGATGGCACCAATGATCCTACCTCATCCCAGCGATGTTGTGATAGGTGGAACAAGGATCGAAAGTGCCATGAGGAGGAGATGGTTGCCACGGTCGACCGCATCGCTAGACCTCAGCCTTACAGGTGTGCTGCATGCTTGGAACACTTCAAGAACTGTGCTTGAGTCCCCTTGCCTATTCCAAGGGGGGCAGGCGAAGCATCTTCTGAAGGACTACGCCACCATGATGGGCTACATCCGTAGCACCCTTGGCCAATAGGGCAAGGCCTAGAAGCCTTCCTCGAAGGCTAAAGATCGGCAGATAGTGCCCTAGAGGAAGACAATGAGTTCCCTGAGGCCGAGCATTGCCTCATGATCTTTGGGCGCTCCTAGGCGTATGAATCCTACCAATAGCTCCAAATCACCGAGCAGGCAGATGAACATCATCCACACCCTCGCTACCCTAACGCGGCTCCGGTGGTCCTAGACAGCCATCACCTTCGACCAAGAAGACCATCCTAATCATAGTCCCTCATCTAGGTCACTACCCGCTCGTGGTTAGCCTAATCATGGGCACCGCACGCCTCACCAAGGTGCTGATGGATAGGGGCAGTAACCTCAACATACTCTACGCCAGCACCCTTGACAAGATGGGCATCCCTCGGAGAAGCCCTATGCCCCAGCAAGGTGTCATTCTATAGGATTGTGCCACGGAAGGAAGCCGTGCCCCTCGGCCGCATTCGGCTCAACTGTCACCTTTGTCTAGCCAGACAACTTCCATAAGGAGCTACTCGCCTTCAAGGTCGTTGACTTCCCTAGTGTCTACCACACCCTCCTCAATCAACTGTGCTTCACCAAGTTCATGGCCATCCCCAACTACACCTACCTCAAGCTCAAGATGCCTGGCTCAAAGGGGGACATCACCGTCGAGGGCAGCTTTGAGCAAGCCTACTACTACGAGCAAGACTACGTCACCTAGGTGGCCACACTCATCGCCCCCTGTGCTCTCGATGGCCCTGGCCATGATGCAAGAAGGGCGCCGGTGGAGGAAGCATCCAAGACAGCGGTGGTGCTCGACCCACCGAGCATCGGTGAGGCGAACAAGACCTCTGGCGGTAGTGGTGCCTCGGCTAGCCCCTCCGTCCAGGCGCTTGCCCCCAAGAAGGGGCTGACCCGATCGAGGTGAGTTTTGACCTTCCCCATGAGCGAAGGCCATCTCTAAGCCATCCACCCAGAAGCAACACCTAAGTCTTGTCCTCCCAACCCTCTTGCTTCGTTTACCTTTGTCTACTCTATTTGCTATCTTCCATGACCCGAGCCATCCTAACGATGGCTTGGCTGCATCATAAGATTGACTGAGCTAACCACTTGCTAACCTTTCTGAAGGAGGACTACTACAGAAGGCCCTCAAGCAAGGCGAGGATGGGACAAACAAAGCAGGAGGAGCAGGAAAAAGATTGATGAGGAGCTAACAGAGCGGCCACGACCATCGTGTTAATAGCTTTGTCCTCTTTCCCCTCTCTTGTGTCCATTCCATTTTTATTTGCAGCTATCTACCTATCCCTCAATTCTTCATTAGATTGTTCCACCCCACCACATGCTAATCTAGCCCCCCCTAGAAGGGGCATCACTGAGGGTTCAAGGCTGGCCCGTTGGGCTTCAAGGTCGCTTGAAGCAACTGAAAGTGCAAGGGAGGCTCGAGAGATGAGCCCACGTGGCTCTAGCTGGGATGCTCAGAAGCGTCCTGATCATCGAACAATGATGTCTAAGTATTGGCCTCTAGCCGCTTGTGGTGACCCAACAAGGGAGGCAGTGAGCCCTCGTGCACCGATAGACGGGCTTGGGAACTATACGAGTGGATCGGTTGAGAAGCCGAGAATCTCTCCCCTAGGGGACATGACCAGGGAACGAAACGACCATAAACCTAGGGTTCTCACGAACTTATCCACTAGTAGCATGGTGTCGGGGACCAATACTAGGGTACCCAAAGTGGAGGAGCTAGTAATCATCAACATTGACTCATCTGAGTAGTCAAGAGCATGACTATAGCTCCAACCGACCCCCAGGTGCACAACTCTGCCTCACCCAGCCTCTAGGGGCAGGCTCCGCCTTGCCCAACACCGAGGCCACAGGCTCCACCTTGCTTGACCTCTAAGGGCTAGCTCCACCTTGCTTGACCTCTGAGGGTGAGCTATGCCTCGCCCGACCTCTAGGGATGGGCTCTGCCTTGCCTGACACTGAGGCCATAGGCTCTGCCTTGCCTGACCTCTAAGGCCTGGCTCTGCCTCGCCTAGCCTCTAAGGATGGGCTCCGCCTCACCCGACCTCTCGAGGCGGTCTTTGCCTCACCCGACTCTTAGTATTGCGCTCTGCCTCGCCCGACCTCTGAGGATGGGCTCCACCTCGCTCGACATCGAGGCCATGGGCTTCACCTCGCCCAACCTATAGGGGCGGGCTCTGCCTTGAACAACCTCTGAGGGCTAGCTCTGCCTTGCCCGACCTGTAAGGGTGGGCTTTGCCTCACCTGATACCGAGGCCACGGGCTCCGCCTTAGTCGACCTCTAAGGGCTAGCTCTGCCTTGCCCGACACTGAGGCCATGGGCTCCACCTTGCCTGACCTTTGAGGGCTAGCTCTGCCTTGCCTAGCCTTTGGGGGTGGGCTTCGCCACGCCTAGCCTCTCAGGGATACTCTGCCTCAACCGACCCCAAGGCTAGGGGATCTTTCTCGCCCGACGGTTACCCATACCACCGCCAACCACTCTAGGTCCAAGCGAATGGGCCTAGGTCAAAGATCTGACACCAGGGAGGTGACCTGACACACCTCGATATAACCTGTGCTAGGAATTCACATCTAGAATAGCGTCGGTCATACCGGTGCTGTTCTGCCTAACCCTCATACGAGGACTGATAGGCAGCATTAGTTCACCACGATGTCCGCCTAGGATGGAGTGGAGCACCATGACTAGGAGACGATGCCCGTGCATGGTACTAGTGATGGACATGGCCACAACATGGAGCTATCCCTGTTGATGTCTATAGGGTCAGCGGGACCCACGTGAAGGAAAATAAGGACTAATGATCCTAGAGGACTTCTTCTCCTTCTCCTTCTCCTCTTTCCCCTCCACTGTAACCCGTGCTTTCTCTTGGCCTATAAAAGGGAAAGTAGGCCATCCCATAAGGGGCATCGCAATACATCACATCAATTTGGACTTCAAACTCATCGAACCTCAAACCAATCAGAACAAGCAAGCACACACCTAGGAAGCGACCGAGCTCTCGGCACCCGTTCGCTCCTCTCACCAAAGACTTGGGAGCTGTCCCTCTCTCGACTATTTGTAACCCCTACTATGAACTTTTTGTACTAGTAACATGAGCAGTAGTAATGAACTAGACATAGGGATATTCTGCCTGAACCAGTATAAACCTCATGTCCTCTTAGCACACCATCCGAGCTAGACGTGCAATATTAGAAATTTACTAGTCGGTGGCAACTCGAAACACCGACAGTTGGTGCACTAGGTAGGGGCCTTTTGCGCTTCTCGACATCCACACTTGGCCTTGAATGGCTAGTCACAATGTCAGCTGGGTCCTAGGCATGCACATGCTCTTCGGGGACCTAGAATTCATCGTCACAACGGAGGGAGAGTTGGTGATGGCTCCCACCACTGTCCGACCTCTCCACTCTGCCTAGCCTCAATGCGATTGCCTGAGGCACTTGAGGAGCACAACTGCATGCACAGGAGCCCCATGCCCTCGGAAGCGACTAGCTCCTCGACTTCGACTACGGGAGGTTAGAGCGCTAGCTCGATGCCTTCCTAGGACCCTAACCATCTCGGGAGGACCTACACCACCTCACCTTCTTGTTCACCAATGTCATGGCATAACTTGTTGGAGGGGAGCCGCTCTCTCTGGAATACCTCATCCGGAGTGCCTCGAATAGCGCTCCCGTTCGGTCTCCACTGACGCCGTAAGAGACCGATGGCCACCCTGTGGCGCAACGCATGCCTCCATCCCCCACGAATGAAGAGTTCATGGGGATGACCAAATATGTCATGGAGTCTTTCCATGACCTCCTTGTGGGAGAATCGAAGTCGCCCTCTAGCTCTGACTCTAGCAGAGGGAGCCATCACCCCTCTCGTGAGTGCTTCATGGAGGGTACCCTCGAGGGACACTGTCGAAAGCATCCATGGGGAAGAAGCTACCCCAATGAGTGACCTCGATGATGAGGTTAGGGAGGGGGGATGTAGGGGCCCCGCCTCACCTATGAGTGGAGCAGCTAAAGGCCTGACACCAAGAGCTCATAGAAGCGTGACTCTAGCTCGAGCAAGAACATGCGGAGCTCGATCGAGAGATCGAGCACCACAGAGACGGTGGGCGTGCACATGCCAGGGCCCATGATGTGAATCAAAGGATCATCGATGATGATGAAGTACTCCCGCACTTCGCCCCAATGAGCCAGAACATCACTGCTGCGGTGACCTTGCTCCGGGGGCTTTCGAGGCCTATAATGCCCGAAGACCATCAGGCCCATTACGAGATTCGCACACTACTCGAGCGTGCGGTGGAACAGCAGGGCGAGAGCTCATTGTCTTGGCAACATGAGCTCGACGCCAGCTAGTGCATGCCTTTGGAGCGACCCAACAAGGATGCATTAGTCCACTAGGTGCAACAAGGTGGCAGGCTACGCACCGCTATCCTAGTACATGAGCATCTCGGTCGCAACCATGGCACGTGTGACACCCTTGATGCCCGTTGGCATGCCCATGGTGATCCGAGGAAGGGAGATAGCCACAGCTACCACCCTCATCATGGCAGATGCTACGATAGTGGTGAGGACCGAAGCCCAAGACCTAGCCTACTGAGACCTCTAGCCTTCGGTCGACACATCCTCAACGCTGCCTTCCCACCATGGTATCAACCAACAACCAACACCGAGCCTGCGGGCTTTGCCTCACCCAACCTCTAAGGGCTGGCTCCACCTTGCTTGGCCTCTGAGGGTGGGTTACTCCTTGCCTAACCTCTAGGGATGGGCACTGCCTTGCCCAACACCAAGGCTATGGGCTCCACCTCGCCTAACCTCTAAGGGCTGGCTCCACCTCGCTTGGCCTCTGAGGGCGGGCTATGCCTCACCTGATCTCTGGGGATGGGCTCCGCCTCACCTAACACCGAGGCCATAGGCTCTGCCTTGCCTGACCTCTAAGGGTTGGCTCTGCCTCGCCCAGCCTCTAAGGATGGGCTCCACCTAGCCTGACCTCTAGGGACGGTCTTCGCCTCGCCCAACTCTTGGGATTGCACTCCGCCTCGCCCAACCTCTGAGGATGGGCTCCACCTCGCCTAACACCGAGGCCACGGGCTCCGCCTTGCCTGGCCTATAGGGGTGGGCTCCGCCTCGCCTGACCTATAGCGGCAGGCTTTGCCTCGAACGACCTTTGAGGGCTAGCTCCACCTCGCTCGACCTCTAAGGGCGGGCTCTGCCTCACCTAATACCGAGGCCATGGGCTCTGCCTTGGTCGACCTCTGAGGGCTGGCTCTGCCTCGCCCGACACTGAGGCCATGGGCTCCAGCTCACCCGACCTCTGAGGGCTGGCTCCGCCTTGCCTGGCCTTTGGGGGTGGGCTCCACCTCACCTGGCCTCTCGAGGGGACTCCACCTCGATCGACCCCATGGCTGAGGGATCCGTCTCACCAACGATTACCCATACCACCACCAACCACTCTAGGTCCAAGCGAATGGGCCTGGGTCAAAGCTCTGACACTAGGGAGGTGACTGGCACACCTTGATATAACCTGTGACCATGACGGGCCATACCTGGGGATTCACCTCTGGAATAGCATCGACCGTACTAGTGCTATTCTGCCTAACCCTTGTATGAGGACTGACAGGGGCGTTAGTTCACCACGACGTCTGCCAGGATGGAGTGGAGTGCCATGACCAAGAGACGATGCCTACGCATGGCACCAGTGACAAACATGGCCACAACATGGAGTTATCCCTGTTGACATCTATAGGGTCGGCGAGACCCGCGTGAAGGAAAATAAGGACCGGTGATCCTAGAGGACTTCTTCTCCTTCTCATTCTCCTCTTTTTCCTCCACTGTAACGTATGCTTTCTCTTGGCCTATAAAAGGGAAAGTAGGGACATCCCATAAGGGGCATCATAACACATCACATAAATTTGGACTCGAACTCATCGAACCCCGAACCGATTAGAACACGTAAGCACACAACTAGGAAGCGACCAAGCTCTTGGCACCCATTCGCTCCTCTCACCAGAGACTTGGGAGCTATCCCTCTCTCGACTATTTGTAACCCCTACTATGAACTTTTTGTGCTAGTAACATGAGCAGCAGCAATGAACTAGACATAGGGACATTCTACCCGAACTAGTATAAACCTCGTGTCCTCTTAGCACACCATCCGAGCCAGATGCGCAATATTAGAAATTCACTAGTCGGTGGCAACTCAAAACACCGACAGTTGGCACTCCAAGTAGGGGCCTTTTGTGCTTCTCGACATCCACACTAGGCCTTGAATGGCTAGTCGCAATGTCAGCTAGGTCCCAAGCACACACGTGCTCTTCGGGGACCTAGACTTCATCATCACAACGGAGGGAGAGTTGGCGATGGCTCCCACCACTGTCCGACCTCTCCACTCTACCAGCCTCAATGCGATTGCCGAGGCGCTTGAGGAGCTATAGCTACATGCACCAGGGGCCCGTGCCCCCGGAAGCGACTAGCTCCTCAACTTCGACTATGGGAGGTTAGAGCACCAGCTCGGTGCCTTCCTAGGGCCCTAACCATCTCGGGAGGACCTGCGCCACCTTAGGTTCTTGTTCGGCAACGTCATGGCGCAACTTACCGGAGGGGAGCCACTCTCTCTGGAATACCTCATCTAGAGCGCCCCGATAGCACTCCTGTTCGGTCTCCACGATGCCGTAGAGACCAATGGCCACCCTATGGCGCAACACATGCCTCCATCCCTCGCGAATGAAGAGTTCATGGGGATAACCGAATATGTCACGGAGTCTTTCCACAACCTCCTTATGGGTGTATCGGAGTTGCCCTCTAGCTCTGACTCTAGTAGGGGGAGCCATCACCCCTCTCGTGAGTACTTCATGGTGGGTACCCTTGAGGGACACGTCAAAAGCATCCACATGGAAGAAGCTACACCAATGAATGACCTCGATGATGAGGTCAAGGAGGGGGGATGCAGGGGCCCAGCCTCACCTATGGGTGGAGTAGTTGAAGGCCCGACACTAAGAGCTCAACAAAGCATGACTCTAGCTCGAGCAAGAACACACAGAGCTCGATCGAGAGATCGAGCGCGATGGAGACAGTGAGCGTGCACATGCCATGGCCCATGATGTGAACTAGAGGATCATCTATGATGGTGAAGTACTCCCGCACTTCACCCCGGAAGGCCAGAACATCGCCGCTACGGTGACCTTGCTCTAGGGGCTTTCGGGCCCGTAATGCTCGAAGACCATTGGGCCCATTGTGAGATTTGCACACTACTCAAGAGTGCGGTGGCACAGCAGGCCATGAGCTCGTTGTCTCAGCAACATGGGCTCGACACTAGCCAGTGCATGCCCTTAGAGCGACCCAACAAGGATGTGTTAGTCCACCAGGTGCCACAAGGCGGTAGGTTGCACACCAAGGTCCCGGTACATGAGCATCTCGGTCAGCAACCGTGACGCGTGTGACACCCTCGATGCCCATAGGTGTGCCCATGGTGATCCGAGGAAGGGAGCTTGCGGCCATCGAGTAGGAGGTCGCTGAGAAGCACCCCACCACAAGCGGTCGGCTAGGTCTTTCGAGCTAGTGGAGGGTGCCAAGGAGGTCCTCATAGACCTCTACGGCTCCAAAGGCAAAGCAGTGCGCATTGGCACCACCCTTTCCTCCGAATAGGAAAGCGCGCTCATCGACTTCCTCTGTGCCAATAGAGATATCTTTGCATGGAAACCCTCAAACATGCCAGGCATTCTAGGAGAAGTCACCGAGCATGCCTTGAAGATTAGGCTGGGATCCAAACCGGTGAAGCAGCGCCTATGTCGCTTCAATGAGGGGAAACACAGGGCCATCGGTGAGGAGATCGTGAAGCTATTGGCGACAGGGTTCATCAGGGAAGTATACCACCTAGAGTGGTTAGCCAATCTCGTCCTTGTTCAAAAGAAGAGTAGGAAATGGAGAATGTGTGTTGACTACACGGGTCTCAACAAGGCATGTCCAAAGGATCCATTTCCTTTGCCACATTGACCAAGTAGTCGACTCTAACTTAGGGTGAGAAACCCTTTGCTTCCTTGATGCATACTCTGGGTACCATCAAATCATGATGAAAGAGTCCGACTAGCTCATGACATCTTTCATCACCCTGTTCAGATCGTTCTGCTATGTCACAACACCATTCGGTCTAAAGAACGCAGGGGCTACATACGAGTGTTGTATGCTCAAGTGTTTTGGAGATCTTATTGAGCGAACCATTGAGGTCTACATAGATGACATTGTGGTCAAGTCCAAATGGGCTGACCAGGTCATAGCCGACCTTGAGAAGACCTTCACAAAACTCTGAGCAAACAACATTAAGTTCAACCCTGAGAAATGCATTTTCAGGGTCCCAAGGGGTATGCTGCTAGGGCTTCATCTTCTCCAAGCATGGCATCGAAGCCAACCCAGAGAAGATCTCAGCCATCACAAGGATGGGCCTAATTTAGAACATAAAGGGGGTACAGTGAATTATAGGGTGCCTCACCGCTCTCATCCACTTCATCTCATGCCTCGGTGAATGAGGTCTCCCCCTCGGTCGACTTCTGAAGAAGGCCGACCATTTTGAATGGACGTCTGAGGCCCAGGAGGCGCTTGACATGATCAAATAGCTCCTGATGAAGGCCTTGATCTTGGTTCCTCCAACCGATGGAGAACTACTTCTGCTCTATAGTTGCAGCCACCACACAAGTGGCCAGCGCTGCCCTGGTGGTGGAGCGAGAAGAAGAGGGACACGCCCTCAAAGTACAGTGCCCCATGTACTTCATTAGCGTAGGGGATCCCATAGGAAGAGGCTCGACAAGGTTCCATCTCGACCCCTCTTACAAGGCTTGCACTACTAGGCTGCCGGCCAAGGGCCTCTGGGGGTTTGACTGACCCCGACATAGACAAAGACCAGAGACAATCGGCGGCCACCCATGCTACTTGAAGTGCCGTGGAGTATCTCCCATCACCTCATGTAGTTGTGGTGGCCTGCTTCGCTGGAATCCTTCCACCCTCGAAGACCCTAGCCATCCAATGGACAACACCAAGCTCACTCAGAGGGAAGCGTCACACATCATCACCACCTCCATCACTGCCAAAGAAGATGGATCTGAAGAAGAAGAGATGGGGCTAGAGGAAGGGATCGAAGACACCGCATCCCCTAGGGGCCTCCCTTTATAGCTAAAGGTGGTGCGCTCTGAGCAGCTCTAGGCCCTCCAATCAGCCATCAATGGCTATAAAGGACCCTAGGGAACCGGTTAGGCATCCCTTCAATCCCTACAAGCATGTCCTCTAGGCGGTTGCGTGATGATGGCCGTGCAGTAAAGGTAGAGTCAGGGAACCACTGGCAACGAGTCAAGTCTTTGCTCGACCTTCCCCCATGCATGCCACCCACTCCACACACGCCTCCTCATGGGACTTGGGGGATTCACGTCCCCCTAGGCCCACTAGCTATCATCGATGGCTTGGATCCATGCGCACCAAGTGCTTGTGGCTCCTCCACCAGATCTACTCCATGTGGCCCCGACATGCCATCTCCCAGATAAGATGGGACAGGCATGGGGGTGCACGCACGCATCATAACTCCTCCACTAGGCATGATGGCCTAGACTGCCATCAACCTACCTTTAGAAGGCGTCAGCAGATGGGACATGTCCAGAAGCCACCCCCTTTACTGGTAAGGAGGCCCAAAATGGCCTCGGGGGCTGCACTAGCTCCCCAGACGAAGTAGCCTGACTCCCCAATCAATGGGCTGCTCAGGATGGCGCATCCCCCCAAAACTAACCAACTCCTTGGAGTTGGGTCAGGAGCCACTGAGTAGTGGGCCCTAATGAGGGCCTCCAGTCCAAGCCTTGGCACGCTCCCACTTACCTCGATCTATGGCTATAGAGGGTCAGCCCTAGAAGGCTAGTTTGAGAGGATCGGGACCTATTATCTTAGCCCTTAGAGGGGTGTGGATATCCAAATGATTAGATGGCCCTAAGCCAGAGCCTAGTGCTCTTGATCACCTGACCCATGGTAGGCTCCGATTGGAAAGGAGGGCACCCCTGCGCCTATAGTTGGTGACTCCTAGATGAGCCCACCGAGCTCTCACTCAAGTCGAAGACCCATACGACATGGACCCACGAAGGGATTAGCATCATCTTCACTCAGCCTCGATAGCCGAGCACCATCCATCACACATAAGGAGAAGGCCCCAAGCAGGGCACAACACTCTCACCAGCGGAAGCTGACCCCGCCAAGGAGGGTTTGGTAATCGAATTCAGCCCTTTGCTACCATCACACCAAGTGAGGCCACAAAGGGCTCAGGGGCTCTTGATAAGATCCTAACATACAGGTACATTAAGCATTGGGTCCAATGGTTCCTAAACAAAGAAGACCTCCCTGACCGACCCCTTCAGGATTGCCTAGGGCTTCGAGGGCCATGCCCATCAGGCATGCTTGCATGTGCCCTCTGGCAAAGAGACCTAGGCGAGACTGACCTGACCGCAGCTTTTGCATGGGGCCCTGGGGGCTTCCCCGAGCCCTAGGCTGCCAATCTACAACACGACCAAGTCCTGATCCTTAGCTCCTACCAGACTATTGATGCTAGCCAAGGCATAGGCACAAGAAGACAAGCACTAGGCTACCGATGCCTGGAGGCTCCCTGGCGTCGCTACCAAGGCATGCCCATGCCAACTACTCCTTCGACAGGGTCTTGTCCGGGGCATGACACAAGAAGACAAAGCTTCACGTGGCCTTCAGGTGTTGGGGGGCTTCCAGGCCCGCACGTCAGCCCCTTGGAGCCGACCTCCTTCACCACCTAGAAGACTCTAGAAGGTCTCACCCGGGGGAGGCCAGTCCAAACCGATAGCGCCTAACATGCAGAGTGTTAGAACTAGAGCAGCTGAATGATGCCTAGGCTTCTTTGGCTCCAAGACACCTCGATGGTCCACTGACGCACCGCTTGTAAGCCCCTCTAGGACTCAGGACACATGTAGACCATAGACTAGAACTCCCAAACCACCTTGTACCCGACCTATCTCATTATATAAGAGATAAGGTTGGACCTAGAGGGGGGAGGTTGCGAGTTCGATCACCAGACACCCCATTTCATTCCATCTACCTTCGCTCTGCACCAAGAGCAGGGCAACCCAAAGAGGGCACCGAGAGCCTCTCTTCCACCTCATCCCGCTGTCTCCTTCCTCTTTGACGTGGGGGAGACTCCACCGGCGGTGAGGCAACCTTAGGATTAGCACCGAGCTAAACCCCTACCAAATTTATCTTCTTTTACACTTTGTTGTAACCCTCCAGATTTTGGGTGCTCTTGAGTATAAGGATCATCAACTGCTGGACGTAGGGACCGAATTGGCCCAAACTAGGATAAATCATTGTGTCTTCTCTATATGATTCTTGTGTTCCTGAGTCCACCTGAGCCGCCAAAGACCCTGTACTCTAACACCAACTCGAACAACATGCTTGCCATGGTTTTGACCCCACGACACCAACTACCAAACATATGTGGTACACTATGGGGTTGGCAAAGTCCAGAAACCACTTATGTACTAGACCAAACTATTTTTGCAAATTGGCATTCAAAAAATAAGTGTTTGATCATCGCTTTCTTATGACAGAAGCAACATGTCTTGCTACCTTTCCAATTGTGTTTAGCTAAATTATCCTTTGTTAGTATTACCCCTGATGTAAGTACTAAAGGAAGATTTTAATTTTTAAAGGTGCTCCCAATTTTCATAACCACTTGTTAATGCTTGGGACCTCATAGTGGATCATAGCAAGAGAATGAGATCATAGCTAGCCAAGACGGTTTCAGCAAGGGGGTTACCAAGATTTGTTAGTTTTCCTAGGATTTTTGATTCAAGATGATGATCTTGGCTCGAAGACCATGATGGAGGCCTAATTTTACAAGGGGCTTGAAAGACATAGGATGGAGGTCGATGTATCATTGGCTAACACATTTTTTTAACAATGGAAAGAGGTTTTCAGCTTCATCCTTGTTGAAGAGGATTCAGACCAACTTATTACAACTCAAAGCATCAAAGTAAACAAAGTTTTGATAAGACAAAAACAAATCAAGAACCAATTCTAAATCATGAACACATAATAGCTTTTCTTAGGAGGTATGGATTACAAGTATCTAGCTTAAGGGCCTCTAGGCCATGTGATGAAAGCTAAGCCATTAAAAATAAGGTACTTGTTGGGAAAGATATAGGAGTAAAAGTTGAGGTATAAGGGTTTGGATTTCAAAGGTTCAGCTTAAGGCCTTGTTTGGATTCATGTGTATCCACCTCAATCCACATGTGTTGGAGTGGAATAGAATGGAATTTAGTTCAATTACACTCCAATCTACTTCAACACATGTGGATTAAGATGAATACATGCGCATCCAAACAAGGCCTAAAGTGGGAAAGGTTCACTTCAAGGAGAAGGTTCAATGGGCTCGGAGTGGACTCAAGTCCGACACACTAGTGACTTGCTTAGCTCAAGGGGATGCACAAGAGGCAAGGAATGACAATCAAGTGCACTAAGGGTTTTATTTGTGAGTTATTCGTGAAAAAAGTTTTAGCTTATGGCTATACTCGCTATGGAATGAAGCAGATGATGAACTAGGGGCAAGGAGACTTATAAGCCTGATTGTTGATGATATTAAGAGAGATGTGGTGGACGGTTAGTACACTTATCTTCTGGTATATGTTGCATCGCTTCAACGATACCTACCAATCTATATTTTGGCTTTTTAACTTACGATATTATTAGTTGCAACAATTTTATTTATCCATGGTGGCTTAATTCAAAATTTAGTGCTTGTTGTATTTTTATTTGATTTTTTAATATCTGAACAAAAAGATTTTAATATCTGAAGCAAAAATTTTAGGTCCTGTACTATAACCTTAACTATTTCTCTCGATGTCCCAAATTATAAGTCATTTCAATTTTTTGGAGAATCAAAGTATTTCAAGTTTGACCAAAATTGTAGAGAGAATTAAAAGATTTATGACATCTGAAAGTGCATTTGCCCCCTATGTGGGTTTTGGTGTATTGATGACATCCAAATTAGGGACTAATGTGATCTTAATGAGATATGTCATAGTCTCATGAAAATAAAATCAAAAGAGAGACACTCTAGCACTTCATGAGCACGTAGAATATCTTTTTGAGACTTTTGGTGTCTGAAGTCTCGACGTAAGTCAGAACTCCCAATGGTCGTAAGTCTCGGTGCCCAGTCACTTAGCTTGCATGGTGACTATGGTTGTCGTAAGTCCTGACATGAGTTAGAACTCTCGATGGTCAAAAGTCCCAACTCAAGTCAGGAGTCCTGACACCTGGACCTTGGTCGGCTCGCTGACCGCTCTTGTCGAAAGTCTCGACATACATCAGGAGTTCCAATGTCGACCTGCTCGTAGTGACTTTGACCTAGTTATGAATAGTGTTTTCTATAGAGGTTGAAAGTCCCGAGATTTTCGTTGGAACTTCTAACGTAGATTAGAGCAAGGTCTTCTTTTAGCGCTTCACTGCGTGAGAAGAAACAATGTCGAACACCGAAAAGATGAAAGCCGATGCCACTGAGATGGCCAATCATATTGCAAAAGAGTTGATGGCTGAGCAAGCAAAGCTATTCCAAGATGAAATGAAGAAGATGCAAGATGAGATTAGCAAGATGAAGGTAGAGTTGAGCAAGAAGGTTGAAAATTCTATAAGTGGCAAGAATGAAGCAACCAAAGACAATGCAAGTGATGTTGGAGCCGGCGAGCATGCTCATGGAAAAGGAATGTATTCAAACATGGGATTCAATTATGGACAACTCATCAAAGGTCCACCTCTACGTTCTCCTTCCATCAACCTCGGCAAGCCACCTCACTTTGATGGAACAAGATACACCGATTGGTCTTACAAGATGAAGATGCATCTCATTGCCACAAGACTTTGGGAAGTTGTGGATGTTGGTGTGATGATTCCTACTGATGAAGATAGAGAGATAACTCTAGAAGAAGTGCACAATCTCCATCAAAATGCAGAAGCCATAGCATTGCTTGTGTCAAGCCTAGGCCCAGATGAGTATAGAAAGGTGAATGGAATGGAAAGTGCAAAGCAAATATGGGACACTTTGAAAGTGTCATTTGAAGGAGATAAGAGTGTGAGAAAAGGCAATATTGAGTTACTTCATGATGAAATGGAAAGATTTGTGTTCTCGCAAGATGAAACAACCCAATCTATGTTTGATAGGCTTATGGCATTGGTCAACTGCATAAGAGCTCTTGGAAGCACCGAATGGGATGACAATAAGGTTGCTAGGAAGATGTTGAGAACCTATAGAGCCAAGAACAACATGCTAGCGTCTGTGATCATGGAAAGGCTCGGTTATGATGAGATGACACCCAAGAAGTTCTTTCAAAGTTCAAGCATCATGAGTGTCTAGATGAAGATGCAATCAATGCTCACAATCCAAATCATAATGCAATGGGATACAACAAGAATGCAGCCCTAAAGGCAACTCATGCTCATGAAGGCAAATCTTCTAGTCAAGAGAAGAAGAAGAAAGTGAAGGATGATTCCTCAAGTGAAGAAGAAGAGTCCGATGAAGAAGTTGCACTCATCATTAGAAACTTTAGAAAGTTCATAAAGAAGAAGAGCAACCGCAAGACTTACGATGATGGGAAGAGAAGCAACATGAAGAGGTTTTGCTATGGGTGTGGCCAAACCAGTCACTTCATAGATGATTGTCCTAATGAGAAGAAGAAGAACAAGTACAACAAGGATGAAGACAAGAAGAACAAAGGCAAGAAGAGAGGTTAAGCTCATCTTGGTGAAGAATGGGAGTCAAATGATGGTGACTCAAGTGATGATGAGAAGAATAAGAAAGGAGCCACAAACATCGCCATCCACCATTCTTCATCACCAACCATGATCTTCCCTGACTCGTCTTCACCATCAAAACTCTTCCCCAACTTATCTTCATCACCAAGGCTCTTCTCCAACCTCATCGACAACGACTACTACACTCCAACTTGCCCCATGGCTAAGGGGGAGAAGGTACAATGTTTCACCCAATCCCTCTAGTGATGAGTATGATAGTTGTGATCAGAACATAGAAGAACTTAAAGCAACCATGATAAAGAAATTTGGTAAAAAGGCCTACACTAAAATAAAAATGCTAATGAAGAAATTAGAGAAGAGGGATAGATGCTTGGAGATGCAAGGAGACATAATCACTCAAGAGAGAGATAAGAACCTTTCACTTGAAGCATCTATTGCTAAGGAAAAGATGAAGGTTGAAAGTTAACCGTTGAATTGTCTTTCACCAATGACACTATTGGGAAATTGACTAAAGAACATTCCTCAGTTAATGATCAAGTAGCTAGCCTCTAGAATGAGAAAAGTATAGCTCAAGAAAGCCTCACAAGATTGGAAGAAAAATACCAAAATCTTGAGCTAAACTATAGTACTCTTTGGGCTAGCACTTCAACTTCTCCTAAGGCAACCGAAGACTCTAATGTCTCCACTAGTAATGGTTGTAAAAGATGCTATAAAATTGATGTAAATGCATATGCAACTAACCTTGTTGATCTAGAGAAGAAAGACAAGGAGATTCAATGGTTGAAGATGATCTTGAAGAATGGGTGCAAGTGTCAAGAGTAATCCAACAAGACTATATACAAAGTCATCAAGGCACCCATCCAACAAGGAAGGCATTGGAAATAATAGATATGATAGAAAGGCCAATGGAAGGGGCATGATCAATGGTGTGCCTTGTGTAAAGTTCAACAAGGGTGTTGCTCTTGACGAGCTCATATGCAAGGCAAACAACAAGGTCTACATTCCCAATGTCGCACCTACAAGTGACAAGACAAATAAGACAAAGCAAGTGGAGGCCCCCAAACAACAAGCACCACTCCCACAATGTTATGCTAGTGATTACATGTGTTGTTGGGGCAAGGATGGCAAGATCATGGTGAAGTATGTTGGTGCCCAAAAGAGTAAGGAGTTTATGAGGAGTGTTTGGGTGTCCATGTTTTATGTGACTAACCCCCTAGGACCCTAATCTTTTTGGGTACCTAAAACCAAAGCTTAATTTCTCTTTGTAGGAATACTCCTCTAGAGGAACAAGTTGGGTGTTGGATAGTGGATGCACCAATCATATGATCGGAGAGAAGGATATGTTCACATCATTCCAACCTAGTCATGATCAAAGTGGAAACATTGTGTTAGGTGACAATGGAAAAGGAGAAGTACTCAGGTTTGGGTAAAATTGCTATCTCAAATGACAACTCTATTTCCAATGTTTTACTTGTGAATTCGTTGAGATACAATTTGTTACCCGTTTCGCAACTTTGTGAGATGGGTTACAATTGTCTCCTTATGGATAAGGGTGTGGAAGTCTATAGAAGGGAGGATTACTCTATTGCATTTATGGGTCATCTAAAAGGAAAACTCTATCTAGTTGATTTCACATCAAATAGAGTAAATCCTGAGACTTGTTTAATGGCAAAATCTAGCATGGGTTGGTTATGGCATCGCTGACTTGCCCATGTTGGGATGAGGAACTTGGCTAAACTTCAAAAAGGCGAACACATCCTTGGACTAACAAATGTTTCTTTTGAGAAAGATAGAATTTGTAGCACATGCCAAGCCAGAAAGCAAGTTAGAGCCAAACATCCCGTCAAGAATGTTGTAACAACCGAAAGGCCATTGCAATTGCTTCACATGTACATATTTGGACCCATCGCTTATATAAGCATTGGTGGTAACAAATATGGTTTTGTAATTATTGATGATTATTCTCATTTCACTTGGGTGTTCTTTTTGCGTGATAAGAGTGAGGTACAAGGCATCTTCAAGAAGTCTGCATGAAGACCAAGAGAGTTAGAAGTGACAATGGGATAGAGTTCAAGAATACCAACATTGAAGAGTTCCTTGATGAAGAAGACATCAAGCATGAGTTTTCGGTTCTATACACTCCACAACAAAATGGTGTTGTAGAGAGGAAGAACCGAACTGCTCATAGAAGCCACAAGAGCAATGCTGAATGAGTACAAGACTCCAACCAACTATTGGGTGGAAGTGATCAACATGGCATGTCATAACATCAATTGCTTATATCTCCATAAGAAAAGAGAAAAGACCGCCTATGGACTTCTAACTGGTAAAAAGCCTAAGGTGCACTACTTTAGAGTTTTTGGATCTAAGTGTTTCATACTTAATAAGAAATCCAAAAGCTCAAAGTTTACACCAAAGGTTGATGAAGGTTTCATGCTTGGTTATGGTACTAACGAACATGGATATCGTGTTTTTAATAGAACCACCGGTTTAATTGAAATCGATAGATCTCAAAAGGAGCAGTGTTGATGGTTGTTAACAGCCATTATAAACCATCAATATAACATGTATAAGGGCATGAATATAATCACCAATGAAGGTTTAGGGGTTTAAACTAGCAAATTCCATGAGTTTTGGTGAATCTATATTTTCTGCAGGGTTTATTCAGAAAACCATCAAGGTGGACGTACATGTCAGATTTAATTGCACTTATCTATAGCAAAATGGACACCATAAGGTTCCAGAAGACTCGAGAGGACTCCACACTGAAGCAGAGGGTGAGAGGCTGCCAAGTGGGGCCGCCCAGCCCCTAGGCCCACCTGTCAGCCTTTGCGTCGCAATGTAGGTTCTCCACCTCCTCCTAGGCTGCATCTACGCTGTCCTTTAAGTCGGTTTGATCCAAGGGCTCACGTTGGATGCTCTGGCCTATATATATCAGCCATGCCCCCCTATAGGAGATAAGTCATTTGAGAAGATAGAAACCCTAATTATCCTTAGAACTCCACCATATTCTAGGGCATAGCTAGTTAGGCTAGGTCTAGAGGGAGGCAAGCAGGACTTCGCTTAGATTCCCAATCTTGTCAAGAGCATGGTTCAGTATAATCTTTGTACCCCCTCTCTTTTAGTTTCTCCATTACTTTTATATGCTAGTTACAATTGTTTTGACAATATTAGTATTATTCTTATTCATGTTCTTTATTATAATGTTCATCAGTCTACTTTGGTTATATGCTTAGTATACCTAGTTTATCATTATATCCATGCATAAGTTCATATAGCACTTGCTCCGCTATGTATGGGGTGAGTGGTCAATATTGTGTAAGTGTGGTGCTTATACATTGTTTACCTGCAGATACAACCTATATTCTAGGTCATGTGGTAGATCACGGACTGTGACACTCCCATTGAGTCATTTGTCGTCCATTCCCTAAATATGGGGCACATAGGGTTTGGTTATGAAGGAAGGGCAAGCTCTGTTCTTAATCTTCCTTAGTAATATCTCTTATGTGTAGATATGAGGATGATCTTAGCAATGACTACTAGGTATAATTGCACTAATCAATGTATGCTTTGACTTGTAATTAGGAATATGTGAGGGTACAGCCCCCGATATCCACAAGACAAGACATGGGCCACACCATCAGAGGTGGCCTAGCCCACAAGATCAATGGCGTGCATGGCACTGCTCGGCGTGCATCTGCAAGATATTGTACAATACCAAATAGGCTACTTTCCTTGTAACCCTACCCCTCTAGACTATATAAGGAGAGGCAGGGGTCCCCTAGTGGACACGATCGATACATCTCATACTCAATACAATACACCAAAGACATAGGACATAGGGTATTACGTCGATCAGACAGCCCGAACCTATCTAAATCGTTGTCTCTGCACCTTGTTTCACCATCTGGTTCCTGATCATGCGCACCTCTGCCGATCAATCTACCTTTGTGGGAAACCCCTCGAAGGACTGCCGATGATATTCTGTCGATAGTTGGAGCGCCAGGTAGGGGTGTGCGCTTGATCCATGGCGAGCCAGAGGGACCTCAAATCAACAACGCCTTCTCATCATCAATCTCGTGGAGATCCATGCCGGTCCACGACAATGATTCATCACTAGCTACATCAGCCCCCGCAATAGCAGATCCAATCTCAGAACCACCTTCGAGGTCGCCTTCACCAACAACTCACCGCCCGCTAGGTGCTTGCAGTCAACGCCGACCAGATAGCACCATACATCGCTGACCAGTCATTCTATCTAAAGCTAAGTCACGCTTTAATTTCTAAATATTCGCCAATCTTCGTTAATCGCCATGATGTTTCTCTGAGCTATTTTCTTCATGTTTGTTCTTCAAACAATTTTTTGAACCCCTGAACAGTCCTGTTGATGCTCGGACGCCTCCAGAGATGGCCCTGTCTCTAGCTCCTCCCTACACGTGCACGAGCGTCTGCCCTCTGCATTATGGGTGGTTGGCAGTGGCTCCTTAGTGACACATGTTCCTCCTACACATGCACGGGCTCCGCACTCCACATTATGGTTAACAGGCTAGCTAGGGCTAGAGACTCAGCTACACACTAACTGTTCGGGTGGTTTATATTAAATACATCTTCACACCAACTAATCGCCGAGCTACTTATGCTATTTCATCGCCACTGCTGATTTTTCTTCGGAGTTCATATATTTGTACATGTACTACCTGTTCTACATATTTGTATTGCAGGATCATCGTCTAGGTGATTGGATCACCTGGTGCTCGGACTTCACCACCAATCAACTGGTCAGACCGCTAGGATCATCGACTTTGTCACCGACTAGTTGATCAGACTGTTTGTCGATTGTTTCTGCTCAATGCTCACTTCGCCGCCGATCAGTTGACTAGACTATTCGTCGCTCATGCTTCATCACCAGCTACGTTAGGAACTCCTCGGTGCTCAGATTCTTCATGCTCGAAGACTAAGTGGGCACACTTCACCGCACGGACGTCGCTAGCTACGCCAGGGACTCCTCACTCCTTGATGCTCGAACATCACCATCAACGCCGGGGACTCCTCGCTCCTTGGTGCTCGGACATCGCCAACGATGCCAGGACTCCTCGCTACTCGGTGCTCGGACATCGCCAGTGATGCTGGGGACTCCTCACTCCTCGGTGCTTGGGCATCGCCGCCTACGTTGGAGATGTCTCGATGCTCGGACATCGCCAGCTATGCTGGGGACTCCTCGGTGCTCGGACCTTGCCAGCCTCATCGAGAACTCCTCATTGCTTGGACATCGCTAGCTATGTCAGAAACTCCTCGCTACTTGGACGTCGCTAGCTACGCTGAGGACTCCTTGGTGCTTGAACATTGCTAGCTACACCAAGGACTCCTCGGTGCTCAGACATCGCTAGCTACGCCGGGAACTCCTCAGTGCTCGGACATCGCCAGTGATGCCGGGGACTCCTCGCTGCTCCGACATCGCCAACGACACCGAGGAATCCTTGTTCTTTGGTGCTTGGTCATCGCCAGCGATGTCGGGGACTCCTCGCTCCTCAGTGCTTGGACATCGCTAGCGACGCCAGGGACTCTTCACGCCTCGGTGGTCAGACATCGCTAGCGACATCGGGACTCCTCGCTCCTTGGTGCTCGAACATCACCAGCGACACCGGGAACTCCTTGCTCCTCAGTGCTCGGTCATCACCAGCGATGCCGGGGACTCCTCGCTCCACGGTGCTTGGTCATCGCTAGTGACGTCGGGGACTCCTCGCTCCTCGGTGCTCAGACATCACCAGCAACGTCGAGGACACCTCGCTCCTTGGTGCTCAGTCATCGCCAGCAACACCGGGGCCTCCTCGCTCCTTGGTGCTCGGACATCGCCAGCGACGTCGGGACTCCTCGCTCTTTAGGGCTTGGACATCACCAGCGACATTGGGGACTCCTTGCTCTTCGGCGCTCGGACATCACCAATGACGCCGGGGACTCCTTGATGCTCCCTTGGTGGTCGGATCTTGCTATGTCTCATCGGTGTGCTATCAAGCTGCTCCATGCTGTTCGGATCAGGGTGCTGGTCTTGGGTAGCATGTCTAGGGTCTTGATGCGCGCATGTTGGATGACGTCGACAAAGCTTTCAGACTTCTTTTTCTTTGACCCTACTACAAGATTCATTCTTCATCTTCTAGCAGGCTCGGGGACTAAGTGGGCACACTTCACCTTGCGGTGAATGTGCCTGTTCTCATCTTGAGGCTACGCCCAGAGACTAGCTGCCTACTTGGCTGGTCTTCTACTTTTTGACCCTAGGCACCACATGACTACGTCACCTACTGTCAGGCTCGAGGACTAGCTGTGGGGGTATAGCCCCCGGTATCCACAAGACAAGACATGGGCCGCACCATTAGAGGTGGCCCAGTCCACAAGATCAAGGCATGCACGACACTGCTCGGTGTGGACCGCAAAATATTGTATAGTACCAAATTGGCTACTTTACTTGTAACCCTACCCCTCCTAGACTATATAAGGAGAGGCAGGGGTCCCCTAGTGGACATGATCGATACATCTCATACTCAATACAATACACCAAAGACATAGGACGTAGGGTATTACGTCGATCAGATGGCCCGAACCTGTCTAAATCGCTGTCTCTGCGCCTTGTGTCACCATTCGGTTCCTGATCACGTGCACCTTCACCGATCAATCTAACTTCGTGGGAAACCCCTTGGAGGACTACTGACGATATTCTATCGATAGAATAACTTAGGAATTATTCCTCTAATATTCTACCTGACCATGCTAATACCATAGAAAGGAGTACTTTGAGTGATTTAGCATTATTATTGATCAATACTTATCATATATATATATATATCTTATCCTATGACTTACCCCTATTATGAGTAGAACATTGGTTATGGTTTATTTCCTTCAATAGTATAAGTTAACAATACATGTCCATGCTAGACCTTCCCTATGGTAAAAATATAAATAATGATACCTAAAATACTCTTGGGTAAAGTGCTACAATGGTATATTATCTCTGAGCTTGTAGATCCTTTTTAATCATATATTTATATATTCTTTATAGTCACATAAAATAATAAAGAACTACTTAGTATTATTCTAGTAGTAATGCTATGTAGTACCAACAAGCATCTCTGGCATCATCACTAGGGATGACAACCTAGTAAAGTAATTTTAGGACATATAGGTTTATAATAGGTGGCTACTTAAAACAAGTGACACATTAATAAATATCAACAAGAATTTTTTCGGCCCAGCTCCGATGCGTGGCTGGTAGTCCTGGCACCATCAGGACTCCTAGTTCCACTACCTCCTCCCATATTTAGAAGCCCCTATGCCTCCTCATTGGTCTTCCTCATCTCCGATGCTTTCATCGATGGCTAGACATCTTTCCGTGGGGTGGTGGTTATGAATTTGCTCACCTTTGGTGTTTGTGCTGTGGATTTGGTCCTTCTCTTCTTCCCTTGTTTGAGGTACTACCTTATGTTGTCCTAACCCTAATCTACAATGTACCTTATGATTTGCTTCTAGTTTTTTTCCTTCTCTACTCCTCTATCCTCCTTGTGTGAATGTGTGTTGAGATTTGGAGCCCCATGAATGGGCTAGTCACCATGTGCGTTGGAGGTCCTAGCTGACCGTCGAAGGTCCCAACCCCTAGAAGTCCTGGCTCCTGCCGAAACTCCCAGCTGTTAGAACTCCTAACTCTGGTCAAGACTCCGAACCTCATGGTCACCACGCCATTCAAGTTTCTCCATTTCTCAGTCTTCATTCGCTGCTCTTTGCCTTGATTCTTAGTTCCATTTTGTGTTTCTCATAGCTATGGACATCGATAGTCCCTCGAGATGCAAGGAGAATCGATCTAAGCACAATCAAGACTGTGCCGCTACACCCAAGTCGATTGGCCACACTAAGGCAGCTTATCCCCATGATGGTGCTAGGTGGTTCACGTGCCTAAGCCAAGGGTGCACGTGGCCGTTGTTGACGATCAGTTAACATCAATCATAAACCACCAATATAACAATATAAATGCATGAAAAGGATCACCAACATGGGGCTAAGGGTTTAAAATAATAAATTCTAAAAGTTTTGGGGAATCTATGTTTGTAGGAGGATTTAATCCAAAAACCATCAAGGTGGACCTATATATCAGAACTAATTGAGCTTATCCCCAGTGTAAACTACACTAGAAGACTCTAAAAGACCCCAGAAGACTCTCCACCATAGATTAACCTAAGATGCTAACATGGCGAGCCGGCCAGCCCCACCTGTAGGCCAACTAGCCTAGTGGGACCCACGTGCTAGCCTCTCCTTCGAATGTCAGTTCTCCACCACCTCCTAGATTGGATCTACACCGTTCTTTCAAGTCGGTTTGATCTGAGAGATCAGAATTGATGTTTCGGCCTATATATAGCAGCCTCTACCCCCCTGTAACACCCTAGGTGTTTGGCTTCCACATTTGCACTTGCATTTCATGAACATGAGCATCATGCATCCATTCATGAGCTTATATTGCATGAAACATGTTTTAGAAACATTGCAACATATGGTTATATTTCATGTGTGTTTGTTTTATGAAATGAATAGTGTGCAACACTCAAGTGCAACATGTGCAATTCACTTTAGTGAAACATGGTTAGTTAGTACTATGCAACAAAATCATGAAACATGTGAAACATGACTTTGAAACAAAGGTAACATTTCACTGGTTTTTCCTTGTTTTAGTACACGTAATGCTTGATTTTGGTGTGACCAATGTGGGGTGTGGCTAATTATTCTCCTAAGAACCTTAGTTATACTTAGAATGTCATTAGGAACAATGTTCATGTTGATCATTTTGCCTAATTAGGTTCCCAAGTCATGGTTTGACCATTATGGACCCCTAGAGCTCTTGAGTTTGACTGTTTAAAAAGTGTAGCTTAGAGTGTTTCCATGTCTAAGCAACCTAAAGAAAAGTTGTAGCAAATTTTATAAGGAACAAACTTTGTTTAGAAGCCAAGTCATGAAAATGTGCACAACATGCTCAAAAAGGTCCCACAAGTCAGTTTTGGGGTTGTATCAACACTTACAAATTTTCTAAGTGTGAAGACTGGATTTCAGTTTCATATACCCGACATGTTCACATTGTAGCTCCCAAACCAAGCCGAACCAACTCGAGCTCCAATTGGCAAAGTTGAATATCTCACTTCGTACTCCAACTTTGTCAACTAAGCCATGAGCTGAATCATCACGGTTTAGGAGTTATGTAGCGTTGAAAATTGCCTATCAGTCAGTTCACTTGGTAACTGAATCGGATTTTCAGATTCAGTACAGTAACCGACCGGCTGAAAGGTCCTTGTTTGGTTTTGGTAATTGAGTGACAACTTAGGTGGACTAATTGTGTTTATGTGAGATACACAGGTGCTTAGTCCACAGGTACATGTGTGTGAGCAACATATGCCATGGAGGTGAAAATGGCTTGGAGATGTTGCGAAGCTCACACATGTGATGATGAAGGAGCCTAAATGCACATGAGACATGACATTGAGTCATGTGATCAAGGTGGAGAAGATCAAGACAAGACTTGGCTTGATGGACCGGTTGCAAGCGTGAAGGGCAAGTCGAAGGCTTTGGAGTGATGGACCGCGTGGCGGTGAAGCTTGAGCAAGACTTGGCGCCGATGGACGAAGGCAACGGTGAAGAGCAAGTAAAGTCAAGATCGATGAACCAATATGATCATGTGATGATATGAAGTGGATCATATCATTGTTGATCGTGTTGGTGCATGTGTTGCATCGACATTGAAGGAGATGGAATGGAATGCGCAAGGCAAAGGTATAACCTAGGGCATTTCATTTCACCGGTCATAGGTGTGTAGAGAAGTTTATGACCGGGTTTAGGATAGATGGCCGTACTATCAAGAGGGGCAAACTTGTTTACATATCGGTCATCTAGTGCCACTCGAGTGATCTAACTTTGCATTGTCGCTAGGATCGAGTGGCGTGGCAAGTTGAGTGGCTAACATCCTTTGGGAAATGATTGTGAAAATGCTAACACACTTACACTTGGTGGTGTTGGCACATTTACAAAGGCAGTGGTGTTTGCAGGGTTGAGATGGGTTTGGGTCCCTCTCTCCCTCCCGCCGAGCTTGCGAGGCGGGATTCGGCGCTTTCGGGAAAATGGAATGCCTATTTTCTATTGCGCCGGATGCAAGTTCTTGGTGGTTAGCACACTTGAGCAAGGGTGAAGAGAATGGAGAAGATGCTGGCGTCGGTCAACTGACCGGACGCTAGATCTGAATGCACCAGACGCTGGCAGGCTACGTTCGGTCGCGCTAACGTATGGTGACGCAGTAGCTGGAGAGTGACCGGACGCTGGCTGCGTCCGATCGCGTTCGACCGGACACGTCCGGTCATGCTCGGGAGCTTACTAGAAATGACCGGACGCTGGGGGTTCAGCGTCCGGTCAGTTGAAGCTAGAGCGTCCGGTCAGGTCAAGTGACCGTTGGAACCGGGACACGTGGTCGTCTGTGGGCGACCGGACGCTGAGGTCCAGCGTCCGGTCAACACGACCGGAACGTCCGGTCGGCCCGACCGTTGCCCAGTGAAGGGGTAACGGCTAGTTTAGCCCTTGGGGCTATAAATAGAAGTGGCCCTTGGCCATGGCTGGTGTGGAGCACCTCAAGGGACTTAGTGTCCATGCTTGTGAGTGCTTGGGAGCCCTCCATCACACATATACTTGATAGTGATCATTCGATTGTGTGAGTGAGCGATTCTAGTGCGATTGCATCGTGAGGTTGCATCGAGTGGCACTAGGTGATCGAGTTGCAAGCCGGTGGTGCTTGTTACTCTTGGAGGTTGCCACCTCCTAGACGGCTTGGTGGTGGTCTCCATCGAAGCGTGCAAGAAGCTTGTGCGGCGCTCCGGAGAAGTGCTTGTGAGGGGCATTGTGCTCGCCCCACGGGAGCCGCGAAGAGCAACTCTAGTAAAGCGTGTCATTGAGCTACCCTCACTCAAGGGGTAGGTTCTTGCGGCGCCCGACGTGCGGGCTTAGTGGGTGATGCTAATTAGCCGCCGAACCACTAAGTGAGCGGTCGACACAACGGGGACTAGCGTGTTGGCAAACACGTGAACCTCAGGAGAAAAATCATCGTGTCAACCTTGTTCTTCCCGTTGGTTTGCATCCCCATTACACAAGCTTGCAATTACTTTTATACATATTAAGCTTGTGTAGTTGCTCTTGTAAATAGATGGCTTGTGTAGCTTGCTAATTACCTTCTTGCTTGTGTGGCATAGAAGTAGCTCCCTTGCGTGGCTAATTTGGTTTTAGTAACCTTGTTAGTCACATTGCTTAGTTTGTGTAACTAAGTATTTGCGCTCTCTAATTAGGCATTGGTTGCCTTGTTATTGAGCATTGCTAGTGAGCTTAGTTAGCTTTGTGCTTTTGCTTACTAGCATGTGTAGGAGCTCCCTTGTCGCTAAAAGTACTAGTGGCATAGGTTTGTGTAACCTTGCTCCTAGAATTGTTTAGGAGAGCTCTAGCTAGCCCGGCACCTTTGTTGCATAATTGTTATCTTTGCAAGGTGCTAGTGAACATATATAGTGGGGTATAGTCTTGGCTAGACCGATAGTTTTAATTCCGCATTTGTATCGGTTAGCCGACGTGATTAAGTTTTAGAAAAGACTATTCACCCCCCCTCTAGTCGCCATCTCGACCCTTCACCGGCAGGAGAGCCATGCCACCGCATGGACGCCACATGCCCGGTTGGCCCTGACCACGCTACATGCTGGTTGACATGAAGAGGAAGACGATTGCTGCCTCTCTGCTCACCCGCATGCGCTCTGCCTCCCACTCGCTCTCTCTTGCAACACCACCGCTCGCCATTGTCGACGCCGCTTGCTTTGCCACCGCAACTCACCGTCGATGCTGTGTTGTTGGCCAATCCATCTCGGCCATCACCGCATCTTCTTCCACTCCACCTCCCGGACCTCTCGCTCTACTCCCTTGAACCGTGGGTAAGGCGCATTTCGATTTCTACCATCGGAGACTTCACTGGAGCACGCCGTGCTTGCGGTTCACGTGGCCGTGGCACTCCACCACACCATGCGCTGCCTCTTCCTCTGGTCTGGCACCACGCTAGCTTGCTGATGCTCTAGTAGGAATAGCTCTAGATGCTACCAAGCGTGTGCCTAGAAACACCCCCGGTGCACCTCACCGTGTCCACCATGGCCGCGAGCACGAGCTCATCGTGGCCGGCCGCCTTGAACCTTTCCTACCTCTTCTAGCATGCGCATGAGGACCCTTATGAGCCATAGTATCTACCTCAAAGACGTAGTCCTCGGATTCACCGCTGTTGAGCCAGAACAGCCATGCCGCCATGATGCTCGGGGCACCGCCGTGTGACCGTGCGTGCGACCAAGCTCACCGGCGCTACCCTAGCCGCCCCTACCTTAGGTTATCTCTGCGTTAGGTCTCTAGTTAACTCTAGCGCCTTTCGCTGGGTGATACCATGGCCGGAGTTGGCCGGCGTGTCATTGGGCGTCCTCGCTCTCCGCCATGGCCGCCGCTGTCTATGCTTCGAGGGGCCATTCGTCGTGCCCTGTACATCCCTCAACGCGGTTGAGCTCGGGGATGGCGACGGTAGTGACGCAACCGACTGAGCCCTCCACGCCTGCAAGGAAAAGCTCACCGGAGCACCACGGCAGTCCCTCCCTTGTTTCTATCTCACTGCCATGCGGGCCCTGCTGACGTGTGGACCCCGCGTGACAGTGACTGTGTATTCAAAAGCTAGTTCAAATTTTCAGATTTGGATGCTATTTTGTAAAATTTGTATCTCTAGTTTTGTAGATCCAAATTGGGTGGTTCCAATTTTGTTAGGATCATGGTGAAGTGTAGTATTTACGAAAAATATAACATGAACACTTGTAGTGGAATTTTTGGATGAATTAAATAGGAACTTGAAATGTGTTTTAAAATGCATGCAAACTTGTTTAAATTATATCTGGAGTTCCTGTGCTCCAAAAATTATGAAATTTTGTTGGTGAGCTATTCTTTGTTAGTAGAAGCTCTGGTAAAAATTTGAGAATCATTGGATGTATGGTTTTTGAATTATAAATTTTTCCTTTTATCATTGAATGATCCTTGTGTGAATTTTTGTAAATTATCTATGAATCCAATGACCATAAAATTTGTTGGAGGATATCCTAGTACCTTAAGGATGCTAAGAAAAAATATAAAATCTATTGCTTGATAATTTTCACTAGGGTTTCCTAATTATGTCATTTTAAGCCTTTATGCCTTGTCATTTTTGTATTGAATGTTATACTTGCTCAACTGATGTGAAATTTTTATAGTAGTCTACTTGGAGCATGTAGCACCTACTATAAGTTTTGTAGATTAAATGGTATAGTTCTAATATATGTTTGTCATTTCTCTTAATTAATTAAATAAATTAAGAAAGACATTAAAAGAAATGAATTGATGGTGAACACCTTACTTTATGGTGTTCTTGTGACATGTGTGATGAGTGAGTAAAGTTAGTTTTGTCCAATTATATGTTTGCAACATAAGTTAATAATTATTTTTCTGCATTGTGTCTTTTGGGACAGTTCTGGGGACTTTACAAAATTCCCCATGATAATTTGGTTTGCTGGGAATGTGGTGAATACAAAAGTTGTAGATAACTTATGTATCTAGCTCATGTCGAAATTTGGTAGCACTTGGCCAAGTAATTTAGGAGCTACAGCTGTTCAAAGTCAGATCACAGTTTTACTTGCTCTCTGTCTTGTTAGACCTGATTATTTGGTTCTGTAAATTCGACCTGGTAAAAGTTGGAATCATGCCTTGAGGTCTAAAAATGAATTGTAGGTAATTTCATAAGCTTTCCAAATTGTCTTTTTGCATGTCATTTGGAAGTGTAGATCTTCAGTTATGGTCAGTTTACCGTACCGCTGTATAGTCTCTATTTCGCTGAAATATGAATGTTTGTGTGCATGCCTTGTTGCAATGTTCTTGTAGGTGCAAGCCTAACTTGAGAACATGCTTAGGTGCAGGTGCTAGGTCTTTAACTGAAGATGAGCAATTGTACATTAGATTGTATAAACTTGGTAAGTAAAATGATTTGAATAGAGCCTAAGTCTTAAAATACGGACTGCAGTAAGCATGTGCATTCCCCGAGCATCCCTAACTTCGTTCATTTGCATCCATGATATTTATCTTGCGCATTCATGCAATAGGTGTGCTAGAGGGACTGACGCTGCTGGAGTTCAAGGGAGTCCGACTAGGAGGAGGAGCCCGAGGTGTAGAAAATCGACGAAGCAGCCGCCGAGGAGGAATTGCCCGAGTGCCCTGACCACCAACCTTCCTCTTTCCTGAAAAGCAAGCCCCGGAGCATATTAAGTCTCCCATGTTTTTACAAATCCTAAAAGGCAAGCCCCTGGAGCATATTAAGTCTCCCATGTTTTTACAAATACCTTGAGTACCTTTTATTCATTGATGATGCATTAAGTATAGGAATTGGTTGGAACCAATTGTTGCATTATATATCCATCCTTGTCCAGATATCGTACTAGAATCCTATTTAAGTTCAGGAATGGGTTAAATGCTTAGCCATGCTTAGTGCGGTAGAAGTCAGGTGATTTCCTATCACCTGCAAGCTTTAGGATGAGGTGGATCACGGTTGGCTATATTTGCTATCGTGGAAAAGAACCATGTTAATAATGAATTAAGACCGGGTGGAGTCTTGTGTAGGTTTGGATATAGTGACTTCGTCTGTGTCGTTTAAGGACCGATACACTGTATGTCCTTATGTCATATTGAACGCAGCCTAACACTTAGCTGGCCGAATAAGTCATTCTGACCGCGAAGCCTAGTAGCTCGATTCAGGCTAGGGACGTGAGCAGGGGTCCGTAATCTGGATGGAAGTAAGGATGTGTGGGGAGCCATTGGCGTAAGCCCAAGGGCGGGTTAAGTCACCGAGCACTCATGGCAGAGTGGTTCTCTGATTTTGCGGCACTGTTCGGACTCGTGACTCCTGAATTGTACCAACGGTGACTTGTTTGTGACCCTGACGGGGGAAGCAAGGTTTGTGTTAGGAATACACCTCCAGCTAGATAGGAATCGATTCGAATCGCCGTCTCTCCCAGATAGTGAGAACTTGACTGAGCAGCGACAATGTAGATTCAATTAATTTAACGATATGGTTAAATGGATGATGATGATAATGTTGCCATGAATTATACCTGCTATGGTTATTATTATTTGCACCTTAATCAAATGATTGCTTAGTACAGGTGCTAATATAGATGACAGGTTAATGGCTAAAAGTCACTGCAAGTTCAGGTTAAGAGTTCATCATTATTACTTATGCTTTTCCGCAAAAAGAAAGTGTTAGCCAGATCCACTAAATTAAGCTATGCATGATCCTTGGTGTCATTTGTTTTGGTTTTCGATAGGTAAGTCTAGCTGAGTACATTCTCGTACTTAGGGTTTATTCCCTCTTGTTGTAGATGACCTTCTATATCAGGGATTCTGTAAGTATTGTCTTCACCCAGCGGGTGACGAAGACTATATTATGGGCATGATCTCTGTTTCTCTTATCTGAATGCTTTTGCGGGTTGTGATCAGCAAACCAGTATTTGTATTTGAACTCAGGGTGTGTAAGTCAAACTATTTGCTTCCGCGTACTTTACAACACTTGTTTTGTAATAATGATGACTCTGAGGTGATGTAATCTATTTGCAAACCATCTGTGAAATGTTGTAATGTATGATATGTTATGTTGAATTACTAGTGATCTTGGTTGTATGCAAGTTGGTTTGAAATCCTTCGAGATTTCAGTTGACTACCAGGTTTATATGGGCTCAAGTGCAAGAATTTGATCATTTCGGCGATTGTTTTTGTACTTGTGCTCTTATAAATTGGTCGGTTTTGTGACAGCTGGCATCAGAGCTAGATTCAACACTAAACATGTCATATGGGTATTTAAAACAAAAGTTTTTGTTGTCAAAATGGTTTTACAACTTATAGTTATATATAAGTGTTCAAAAATCAAAAATTTTATAGTGTACTGGTGATCACATCCCTTGTAGCCCACTTAAGGACTTCTAGGTGGCTTATATATAATTACTAACTTGGGGGAAATTGATTATTTTTATTTCATTATCCATGCGGCGTGCTATTGCATGGGTGCCATTCGCTTGAATGGTAATGTATGGATCAATTGCCACTACGCTAAGGTAAGTGTGAGTTGTGAGAGCATGACCATCCAACCGTCGGTCTAGGGGAGAGTTAGTTGTGGTTATTGGAGTATTTACATGTTGCATACATGTATATATATGAAGGTACTTAATTGTGGGTACATCTATCGGGTAGTTTGGATACCAAAGTATATATATCTGGGGATGTATATATGGAGAGTATCTTAGTTACTACTTTTGTTATTAGCATTATATCTTGTTGGGTTGGGCTGCAATGAAGTTTTCTGTAGGTACACTAACAACGCACTGTGTAGAACGACTAGTTACCACTAATTGAGAGAACGTATGTATGCCATAGTATATTCTGCTAAAACTTAACTTTTCTTAGGTTTGTGAGGACGTATGGAACGAGCATGCATCATATTCACTCATGTCATTCATATTGCATTACTCCCTCCCTTATAATTGCTTACCCCAAGTATTTAGTTCAATCTCTCAGCAAAATAATCCTTTCACATGAGTTGCATCCCTTTTTGATATAGATGGCCACACTCGTGTTTCCTACTGGTAGCAGCACCTTTTTGGACTAGTTTGGTATGCCCACCTTGCTTTGGAGGGTGCTTAGTTCAGTTGGGTACTCGGAGGCACCCCGCTACATGTGGAGGCAGGCGGTGCCATTGGGAGATGTACCATGGTACGTTGTGACCTTTATAGTGCCATAGAACCCCATGAGGCCATTGTGGCATGGGTGGAGCATTGAGACTGATGGGCAAAGCCCATGGGAAGTCGCTCAAGTTGCTGCCCTTGATGTGCTAATGGATATAGCATAGAGATTTGGGGATGAGTTAGTGGGTGGACCAGCTTCATCCACTCCTCGAGTGGCTCCTACTAAGGCTGAGTGGACTCAAGAAGTTGGCCAGGCCTTGGTTCGAGGCCAGTGGTGAACGTGTTCAGAGCAACAATGCTGGAATGAGTGCTATGATGGCCATCTTGAAGCTTTGTCGAGTCAGGCAGGACACCCTTTCTAGTGTGTTAGAAGAAGCTGGCAAGGCAATGGCAGCCCAGCACAAGTTCAGGTTGTGTGCCCGCAAATATCGCCATAGGGCGGATGCATGTGGGCGAGCTCAGCAAGAAGTTGATGAGATTCAAGGTATTGCAAATTATCGCCTACAGCAGTGGGGTCAAACAGCACGCGAGAGAGACAAGCTTCATAACCAGCTTATGAACCTCACCATAGAGAGAGATGAGGCAGCACAGGAGTTAGATCGTGTGACCCGTCATAGAGATGCAGCTTTAGAGTTGGACAGAAGAAAGACATCAGGGCTGGATCATGGCTAACCACAATACTTTCCAAAGAGAGCATGAGCTCTAAGAGCAGCTTGAAGAGCTTTAGGTAGAGCACCACCAACTGAACAACCGTCTATTTCCTATTCCTCACCCCATACCAAGGTATCCTAATGTGGGTGGACCTCAAGTGATTGAGGCCGATGATGAAGAAGAGGACATGCAGATGGATGACAATGCAGCTGAACCTACAAATGAAGAAGAGGAGGAAGACCCGGAAGAAGTCCAAGGCGTCTCCGATGTGGACAGCGATCACTTCGATGAGTAGTTAGTTAGCAAGTCTCGCTAGTTTAAGCTTTTGTAGTCATTGGTGTAATGGACCTAGTACTATGACTGATGTGGGATGTACCTTTTAATTCGAACTTGGCATGTAATGTACTTTAATCTGCTCCTTTGGGATGCGTATCTTGATGGTTAAGTTTAAAACTTGTCATGTTGGAATGCACTGCGTATGGCGCTAGTAATCTAATTGATGATGTGGTGATTGGAGAATGAATTATTGCCTCTGTTTATTGTATGAAGTTTTCATTCTCTCCAGTAAATTCAGTTTGGCGTAATTACATTATTCCTCTCCAATGTGCTAACATCACCAATAATTGATGGTTGCGTATGGTTGCAGATGCCTTGCACTAGCTCCACTAGTGCGGCTGGTGATGACGATGATCTTCCACCGCCACCACCACCCACACCAACAGAATTGATGGCAATTCTCATGGAAGGACAGCGCACTATGGCTGAGGCTCTCCGCACGATTGCAAATCATGATGGTCGTGGTGCATGCCAAGGACTAGAACCAAATCAGTATAGCGACTTCAAAGATTTTCTTGACATGAAACACCTAATCTTCAAGGAGGCTGAGGAGCCCCTATAAGCTGATGAGTGGTTGAACACTCTCGAGCAGAAGTTCCGTCTGCTTTGCTTAACTGAGGTGCTGAAGACTAAGTATGCATCTCACCAACTACATGGGCCAGCTAGTATTTGGTGGAGTCATCATCGGTCCACTATGCCCGCTAATGCCCAAATCACTTGGGATCAGTTCAAATCTACTTTCAGGGGAAATTATATTCCTCCTGGTCTCATGGCAATCAAGCATATAGAGTTCATGAAGCTAACCTAGGGGAACAAGAGCTTGAATGAATACCTGTAGGCTTTCAATAACCTTGCAAGGTATGCTACTGAGTTTGTTGACACTGATGCCAAAAAGATCGCTAGTTTCAAGCGAGGACTTAGCCCCAAATTGATGAAGACCATGGGAAATTGCAAGTGTGCTCATTTTAATGAGTTTGTGGGTGATGCTTTATCGCAAGAGAACAATAATGTTGTATATGCCGCTTCGAAGAATCGTAAGAGGGCCTATGAGGCGGGTGCCTCACAATCCAAGGCTCCAGTCACCCAAAGGGCTCCATTCCATCCTCCAGCATCAGCTGCTAAGTTCTGCCCACCATTGAAGAAAAATCCAGGCAAGACTGGGTTTCGCAAGGCGTTTACAGTTGCTCTTTCCAAGGGCACTACCAGTCAAGGCAGTTCCAATATTCTGCCAAGCAACATGCCATGCTGGAACTATAACAAGCTAGACCACTGGTCAAGGAAGTGTCCTTACCCTAAGAAGAATAACTACCAAGGTGGCCGTCAGGGATAGGTGAACCACACTAATATTACTGATATTTCGTCAGGAGAGGTGGTAACGACTGGTAAGTTTCTGGTGAATCAACACCCCATAGTTGTACTATTTGATTCAGGTGCTTCACATTCTTTTATTAGTCCTGCATTTGCATCCAAGTTTATGCTAAAAATGTACACTGTTGAGGGTGAGGGTTATTGTATTAGGGCTGCCAGTGGTACTATCCCAACCAAGCTTGTAGTTGGGGATGTACAATTTGTGATAGAGGGGCGAAGTTATCAGGTTGATCTGGTAGTTTTACCGGGGCTGGGTATCGATGTGATATTGGGAATGAACTGGATGAGCAGTCATGGGGTGCTTATTGATACATTGACTAGAGTAGTCATGCTCAGAGATCCTGGTAATCAGGAGGGTTTTCTAGTACATCTACCCAGGGACATCAATCTTTCTTGTACGACTAATGCGGTGCAAGTAAAGGCTATGGTAGATATCCCTATCGTGTGTGATTTTCTGGATGTTTTTCCCGATGATTTGCCCGGATTGCCCCTGGATCGAGACATGGAGTTCAAGATAGAGTTGCTACCCGGTACAGCGCCAATCTCTAGAAGGCCGTATAGGATGTCTCCCAATGAACTAGCCGAACTTAACACCTAGTTGAATGAACTTCTAAAAAAAGGCCTTATCTATCCTAGTTCATCTCCGTGGGGGTGCCCAGCTATCTTTGTAAAGAAGAAGGATCAATCACTATGCATGTGTGTAGATTATAGGCCTTTGAATGCAGTTACAATCAAGAATAAGTACCCTTTGCCATGCATAGATATCTTATTTGATCAGTTGTCTAAAGCAAAAGTCTTTTCCAAGATTGATTTGAGATCTGGTTGTCATCAAATCAAAATTCAGCTCAAGGATGTTCCAAAAATGGCATTCTCCACAAAGATACAGTCTGCATGAGTACCTTGTTATATCTTTTGGATTGACCAATGCCCCCGCACACTTCATGTATTTGATGAATTCGGTGTTTATGCTCAAGTTGGACAAATTTGGGTGGTATTTATAGATGATATCCTAGTTTATTCTGAGAATGAAGAAGATCATGTTGAACATTTGTGAGTGGTTCTCACTAGATTGTGGGAACACTAGCTTTATGCAAAGTTCAGCAAGTGTGAATTCTGGCTTCGTAAAGTACCTTTTCTCAGACACGTGTTGTCCGATGGTGGAATTATGGTGGATCCCACCAAGGTGCAAGAAGTGTTGGACTAGAAGGCTCCCATCTTAGTGCACGAGGTTCAAAGTTTTCTAGGATTGACTAGCTATTATCGTCGCTTCATCCTGGATTTCTCTAAAATAGCCAAGCCTATGACTCGGTTGCTGCAAAAAGACATGAAGTTTGTCTGGACTTCCGAGTGTGATGTGACTTTCCACACCCTGCAAACTCTTCTAACTTCGGCTCCGGTTTTGGCGCAACCGGATATCGAGAAACCTTTCGATGTGTTCTGCGATGCATCAGGTATAGGTTTAGGAGGTGTTCTTATGCAAGAGGGTAGAGTCATTGCTTATACCTCTCGCCAACTTCGAAAGCATGAGGTGAACTATCCGACGCATGACTTGGAACTCGCTGCAGTTGTTCATGCTTTGAAGGCCTAGAGACATTATTTGCTTGGCAATGTGTGCAACATCTATACTGATCATAAAAGTCTTAAGTACATCTTCACTCAACCTAAGTTGAATATGCGTCAGAGAAGATGGCTCGAGTTGATCAAGGATTATAACCTCCAAGTGCACTATCACCCGGGCAAGGCAAACGTCGTTGCAGATGCCTTAAGCAGGAAATCTCATTGCCACTCTTTGATTGAAAGTGACTTCCATTTGTCAAAACTCCTACATCTTGCAATCCTTTACAACATCACTGTCAGTTGTACTCTACAGAGTCGAATTATCGAGCTGCAGAAGACAGATTCAGGTGTGTTCCACATCAAGCGCAAGATGAAAGAGCAAGAAACCAAGCATTTTTAGGTAGATGAGAATGACGTGTCATGGTTTAAGGATAGGTTAGTGGTTCCAAAAGATAGAGAGCTTAGAAATCAAATCCTATCCAAAGCACATTCCTCGAAATTGTCTATTCATCCTGGTAGTAGCAAAATGTATCATGATTTGAAGCCTCGCTTTTGGTGGACCAAAATGAAGAAAGAGATAGCCGCTTATGTGGCTAGGTGTGACACTTGTTGTCGAGTCAAAGCAGTGCACATGAAAGCTGGATTGCTTCAGCCACTCTCTATTCTAGGTTGGAAATGGGAGGAGATAAGTATGGATTTTATTGTTGGACTCCCTACTACTCAGAGGAATTTTAACTCCATTTGGGTGATTGTAGACCGTTTGACCAAGTCTGCACACTTCATTCCTGTCCGCATAGATTTTCATCCCACTGACTATGCAGAGTTGTACTTTAATCAGATAGTCCGACTTCATGGGATACCTCACAATATTGTCTCTGATAGAGGACCACAGTTCACTGCTCGCTTTTGGGAGCACTTACACGGATTGTTAGGAACTAAGTTAGTAAGAAGTTCTACCTATCATCCGCAAACCAATGGGCAAACTGAACAAGTGAATCAAATCTTAGAAGATATGTTGAGAGCATGTGTCATCTCGGCCAAGGGTTCATAGGAAAAGTGGTTGCCCCTAGCTGAATTCTCATACAATAATAGTTATCAAGAGAGTATCAAGATGGCACCGTTTGAAGCTTTGTATGGCCGAAAGTGTAGAACCCCATTGAATTGGGTAGAAGCCGGTGAAAGGAGATATTATGGAATTGATTTTGTTCAAGAAGCCGAAGAACAATTCCATACTATCCAAACCCATATGGCCGCAGCTCAAGCTAGGCAGAAAAGTTATGCTGATTGTCGTAGAAAACCTATTGAGTTCAAAGTTGGAGACTTCGTTTATCTGAAAGTCTCACCCATAAAGAGTGTCCAACGCTTTGGTGTGAAGTGAAAGCTTGCACCGAGATATGTTGGTCCGTTTGAATCATTGGACAAAGTGGTAAGGTAGCATACAAGATCCAATTACCTCCTAAGATGAGTGCTATCTTCAATGTCTTTCATGTATCCCAATTGAAGAAATGTCTTCGCATCCCTAAAGAGAAAGTTCCACTAGGGAATATCGAGTTAAAATCTGATTTGGCCTTTGAAGAAAAACCGGTCTGAGTAATTAACACTCGGGAGTGAGTGACTCGGAGTCGGGTGGTCAAGTTTTACAAAGTCATGTGGAGTAATCAGGGTAGTGAACGCGATGCAACGTGGGAAAGAGAAAATTATTTGAGGGATGGTTATAAGGAATTCTATCAACAATGGTACGCTTGTCAAATCTCGGGATGAGATTTTTATAAGAGGGAGGGCTATAACACCCTAGGTGTTTGGCTTCCACATTTGCACTTGCATTTCATGAACATGAGCATCATGCATCCATTCATGAGCTTATATTGCATGAAACATGTTTTAGAAACATTGCAACATATTGTTATATTTCATGTGTGTTTGTTTTATGAAATGAATAGTGTGCAACACTCAAGTGCAACATGTGCAATTCACTTTAGTGAAACATTGTTAGTTAGTACTATGCAACAAAATCATGAAACATGTGAAACATGACTTTGAAACAAAGGTAACATTTCACTAGTTTTTCCTTGTTTTAGTACACGTAATGCTTGATTTTAGTGTGACCAATGTGGGGTGTGGCTAATTATTCTCCTAATAACCTTAGTTATACTTAGAATGTCATTAGGAACAATGTTCATGTTGATCATTTTACCTAATTAGGTTCCCAAGTCATGGTTTGACCATTATGGACCCCTAGAGCTCCTGAGTTTGACTGTTTAAAAAATGTAGCTTAGATTGTTTGCATGTCTGAGAAACCTAAAGCAAAGTTGTAGCAAATTTTATAAGGAACAAACTTTGTTTAGAAGCCAAGTCATGAAAATGTGCACAACATGCTCAAAAAGGTCCCACAAGTCAGTTTTGGGGTTGTATCAACACTTACAAATTTTCTAAGTGTGAAGACTGGATTTTAGTTTCATATACCTGACTTGTTCACGTTGTAGCTCCCAAACCAAGCCGAACTAACTCAAGCTCCAATTGGCAAAGTTGAAGATCTCACTTCGTACTCCAACTTTGTCAACTAAGCCATGAGCTGAATCATCATGGTTTAGGAGTTATGTAGCGTTGAAAATTGCCTGTCAGTCGGTTCACTTGGTAACATAATCAGATTTTCAGATTCAGTACAGTAATCGACCGGCAATAGAGCCTTGCCACCGCGTGGATGCCACGCGCCTGGCTGGCCCTGACCACGCTGTGCGCTGGCTCTCTGCTGCCTCTCTGCTCGCCCGCACGTGCTCTGCCTGCCACTCGCTCTCTCTCGCAACGCCACTGCTGGCCATTGTTGATGCCGCTCGCTTTGCCACCGCAGCTCACCGTCGACGCCGTGCTATTGGCCAATCCATCTCGGCCATCACCGCATCTTCTTCCACTCCACCTCCCAGACCTCTCGCTCTACTCCCTTGAACCGTGGGTAAGGCGCATTTTGATTTCTGCCGTCGGAGACTTCACCGGAGCATGCCGTGCTTGCGGTTCACGTGGCCGTGGCACTCCACCGCACCTTGCGTTGCCTCTTCCTCCGGTCCGACACCACGCTAGCTTGCTGATGCTCTAGTAGGAATAGCTCTAGATGCTACCAAGCGTGTGCCTAGGAACGCCCCAGTGCACCTCACCGTGTCCACCATGGCCGCGAGCACGAGCTCATCATGGCCGGCTGCCTTGAACCTTTCCTACCTCTTCTAGCATGCGCATGAGGACCCTTATGAGCCATAGTATCTACCTCGAAGACGTAGTCCTCGGATTCACCGCTGTTGAGCCGGAACAGCCATGCCGCTGTGATGCTCGGGGCACCGCCGTGTGACCGTGCGTGCGGCCAAGCTCACCGGTGCTACCCTAGCCACCCCTACCTTAGGTTATCTTTGTGTTAGGTCTCTAGTTAACTCTAGCACCTTTCGCTAGGTGATACCATGGCTGGAGTTGGCCGGCGTGTCATTGGGCGTCCTCGCTGTCCGCTATGGCCACCGCTGTCTATGCTTCGAGGGGCCATTCGCCGTGCCCCGTACATCCCTCAACGCGGTTGAGCTCGGGGATGGCGACGGTAGTGACGCAACCGACTGAGCCCTCCATGCCTATGAGGAAAAGCTCACCAGAGCACCATGGCGGTCCCTCCCCTATTTCTATGTCACTGCCATGCGGGCCCTACTGACGTGTGGACCCCGTGTGACAGTGACTGTGTATTAAATAACTAGTTCAAATTTTTAGATTTGGATGCTGTTTTGTAAAATTTGTATCTCTAGTTTTATAGATCCAAATTGGGTGGTTCCAATTTTGTTAGGATCATGGTGAAGTGTAGTATTTACAAAAAAATAACATGAACACTTGTAGTGGAATTTTTGGATGAATTAAATAGGAACTTGAAATGTGTTTTCAAATGCATGCAAAATTGTTTAAATTATATCTGGAGTTCCTCTGCTCCAAAAATTATGAAATTTTGTTGGTGAGCTATTCTTTGTTAGTAGAAGCTCTGGATTATAGTTTTTTCTTTTATCATTGAATGATCCTTGTGTGAATTTTTGTAAATTATCTATGAATCCAATGACCATGAAATTTGTTGGAGGATATCCTAGTACCTTAAGGATGCTAGGAAAAATATAAAATCTGTTGCTTGACACTTTTCACTAGGGTTTCCTAATTATGTCATTTTAAGCCTTTATGCCTTGTCATTTTTGTATATAATGTTATACTTGCTCAAATGCTGTGAAAAGGGTACTTGGAGTATGTAGCACCTACTGTAATTTTTGTAGATTAAATGGTGTAGTTCTAATATATGTTTGTCATTTCTCTTAATTAATTAAATAAATTAAGAAAGGCATTAAAAGAAATGAATTGATGGTGAACACCTTACTTTCTGGTGTTCTTGTGACATGTGTGATGAGTGAGTAAAGTTAGTTTTGTCCAATTATATGTTTGCAACATAAGTTAATAATTATTTTTCTGCATTGTGTCTTTCGGGACAGTTTTGGGGACTTTACAGAGTTCCCCATGATAATTTGGTTTGCTGAGAATGTGGTGAATACAAAAGTTATAGATAACTTATGTATCTAGCTCCTGTCGAAATTTGGTAGCACTTGGCCCAGTAGTTTAGGAGCTATAGCTGTTCAAAGTCGGATCATAGTTTTGCTTGCTCTCTGTCTTGTTAGACCTGATTATGTGGTTCTGTAAATTCAACCTGGTAAAAGTTGGAATGATGCCTTGAGGTCTAAAAATTAATTGTAGGTAATTTCATAAGGTTTCCAAATTGTCTTGTTTCATGTCATTTGGAATTGTAGATCTTCAGTTATGGTCAGTTTACCGTACCGCTGTATAGTCTCTGTTTCGTTGAAATATGAATGTTTGTGTGCATGCCTTGTTGCAATGTTCTTGTTGATTGTTTAGGTGCTAGCCTAACTTGAGAACATGCTTAGGTGCAGGTGCTAGGTCCTTAACTGAAGATGAGCAATTGTACATTAGATTATATAAACTTGGTAAGTAAAGTGATTTGAATAGAGCCTAAGTCGGAAAATGCGGACTGCAGTAAGCATGTGCATTCCCCGAGCATCCCTAACTTCATTCATGTGCATCCATGATATTTATCTTGTGCATTCATGCAATAGGTGTGCCAGAGGGACTGACGCTTCTGGAGTTTGAGGGAGCCAACCAGGAGGAGGAGCCCGAGGTGTAGAAAATCGACGAAGCAGCTGCCGAGGAGAAATTGCCCAAGTGCCCTGACCACCAACCTTCCTCTTTCCTGAAAGGCAAGCCTCGGAGCATATTAAGTCTCCCATGTTTTTACAAATCTTGGAAGGCAAGCCCCAGAGCATATTAAGTCTCCCATGTTTTTACAAATACCTTGAGTACCTTTTATTCGTTGATGATGCATTAAGTATAGGAATTGGTTGGAACCAATTGTTGCATTATATATCCATCCTTGTCCAGATATCGCACTGGAATCCTATTTAAGTTCAGGAATGGGTTAAATGCTTAGCCATGCTTAGTGCGGTAGAAGTTAGGTGATTTCCTATCACCTGCGAGCTTTAGGATGAGGTGGATCATGGTTGGCTATATTTGCTATCGTGGAAAAGAACCATGTTAATAATGAATTAAGACCGGGCAGAGTCTTGTGTAGGTTTGGACATAGTGACTCCATCTGTATCATTTAAGGACCAATACGCTGTACGTCCTTATGTCATGTTGAACGCAGCCTAACACTTAGCTGGCCGGATAAGTCATTCCGACAGTGAAGCCTAATAGCTCGATTCAGGCCGGGGACGCGAGCAGGGGTCCGCAATCTAGATGGAAGTAAGGATGTGCGGGGAGCCATTGGCGTAAGCCCAAGGGCGGGTTAAGTCACTGAGCACTCATGGCAGAGTGCTTCTCTGATTTTGCGGCACTGTTTGAACTCGTGACTCCTGAATTGTACCAACGGTGACTTGTTTGCGACCCTGATGGGGGAAGCAAGGTTTGTGTTAGGAATACCCCTCTAGCTGGATAGGAATCGATTCGAATCGCCGTCTCTCACGGATAGTGAGAACTTGACTGAGCAGCAGCAATATAGATTCAATTAATTTAATGATATGGTTAAATGGATGATGATGATAATGTTGCCATGAATTATACCTGCTATGGCTATTATTGTTTGCACCTTAATCAAATGATTGCTTAGTATAGGTGCTAATATAGATGACAAGTTAATGGCTAAAAGTCACTGCAAGTTCAGGTTAAGAGTTGATCATTATTATTTATGCTTTTCCGTAAAAAGAAAGTGTCAGCCATATCCACTAAATAAAGCTATGCGTGATCCTTGGTGTCATTTGTTTTGGTTTTCGACGGGTAAGTCTAGCTGAGTACATTCTCATACTTAGGGTTTATTCCCTCTTGTTGCAGATGACCTTCTATATCAGGGATTCTGAAAGTATTGTCTCCACCCGGTGGGTGACAAAGACTAGATCATGGGCATGATCTCTATTTCTCTTATCTGAATGCTTTTGCGGGTTGTGATCAGCAAACCAGTATTGTATTTGAACTCGGGTGTGTAAGTCAAACTATTTGCTTCCACGTACTTTACAACACTTGTTTTGTAATAATGATGACTCTGAGGTGATGTAATCTATTTGCAAACTGTAACACCCCAGGTGTTTAGCTTCCACATTTGCACTGCATTTCATGAACATGAGCATCATGCATCCCTTCGTGAACTTATAGCACATGAAACATAATTTCGAAACATTGCAACATGTTGAATATTTCATGTGTGCTGTTCTTTTATGAAATGTAAAGTGTGCAACACTTAAGTGCAATATGTGCCACTCACTTAGTGAAACAAGATTAGTTAATACTATACAACAAGATCATGAAACATGTGAAACACGACTATGAAACATTTGCAACATTTCTTGTGTTTTTCATTATTTCAGTATATATCTTGCTTGACTCCTGTGTGACCAATGCATGGTATGGCTAAAAATGCTTGTAAGTAACTTAGTTACACATAGAATGTCTTTTGGAACATTGTTCATGTTGGTCACTTTAACTAATTAGGTTTTCAAGTCATGGTTGACCAATTTGGACCCCTAGAGCTCCGGTGTTTGACTGTTTAAAAAGTGTAGCTTAGGATGTTTGCATGTCTAAGCAACCTAAAGAAAAGTTGTAGTAAATTTAATAAGGAACAAACTTTGTTTAGAAGCTAAGTCATGAAAATGTGCACAACATGCTCAAAAGGGTCCCACAAGTCAGTTTTGAGGTTGGATTCGACACTTAGAAAATTCCTAAGTATGAAACTGAGTTTTCAGTTTCATGAGCTCAACTTTGGCATGATTTTACTCTCTATACTTTTCGAATTAGACTTTGAACTCTAAAGGAGTTTTGTAGCTGGTACACAGGGCTTGCACTTTCGTTTAGGAAGTTTGCGATAATGAGCAAAGGATTATGAAATACATTGACTCCAAAATGTGTCATCAGTCGGTTGATTGCAGGCCTGATGGCCATCTCCGTCAGGCCGAGTGGCCGACCGGCCTCAGGCCGTCGTTGCCGCGTGGCCATGCCGTGGAGGCCGTACGCCGGCGCTGGCTCCACCAGTCAGGCCGTCGCGGACACCTCAACTCCACGCGCCCTCTGGAGGAAGCGTCGCCTTCAATTGCATCTCCATCTCTTCCTCCACTCGCCGCTCTCGTGAAGCCACTACTCTCCATTGCCGACGCCGCCAGCCTTGCCACCACTACTCGCCGTGGCACCACCGTCAGCAAGCTCTCACCCACAGCTCCGCCGTGTACTCCTCTGCCTCATCCACCTCACCGTGGAGCCGTAAAGTCAAGGTAGAGGCCGTACTTCTTCTTCTCCGTGGCCGTGCGCCATTTCCGGCAAGAGCTCTGTCGAGCTCTCGCGCGCTCGCCACCGCGTCGCGACTCACTCCATCTCGTCCACAGATTCCCCACCATCTCCTTTACCTCGTCCACCCTCTAGTAGAGCCTATCGAATGGAGTTGATGGCTCATTCGCCAAATCCGCCGCCGCCATGACTCGACCTCACCGGAGATCGAGCTCACCGTGGCTGGAGCACTTGAGGCTTCCCCTTTCCCATTTTTCTTCTCGGATAGTTTCTCCATGTAATCGTGTAACTCATACCGTGCTTGGGTGGGGCAATGTAGGCTCGCCGTTGCCGGAGTTCCACCGCAGCCTCGTCGCCGTCCGCCGTGCATGTCGTCGCTGTAGGTAGAGGCCGGTAGAGACCGAACCCGAGGCACCCACGGGTGCGGCTCGTCGTGGTGAGCACGACGGTGGCTCTGGTTTCGCCGGAGATGTAGCCGCCGGTGAGCTACGCCATGCCCGCGCCGTCGCAGCCGCTGTGCTCTGTTTTCCTTTCACTTACAGGCGGGCCCGGCTGACTGACGGACTCCGCTTGTCAGTGACTGAGTTAGAAAAGATAGTTCAAAAATTCCAGTTTTTAGTGCTATTTTGTAAATTTTGTAACTCCTACTTGGTAGATTCAAATTGAGTACTTCCAATTTTGTTAGACTCACTGTTAGGTCTAGTATTTGATAAAAATATATCTTGAGCATATTATGTAGAAATTTTGGGTGAATTAAATAGGAACTTGAAAAGTGTTTTTGAATGCATGCAAACTTGTTTAAATCATATCTTGAGTTTCTGTGATCCAAAAATTATGAAATTTTGTGGGTAAGCTAGTATTGTATAGTAGAAGCTCTGGTTAAAATTTGAGAGTCATTGCATGTGTAGTTTTTGAGTTATAGATTTTCCTTTTATCATTGGATGATTCTTGAGTAATTTTTAGTAATTAATCTATGAATCCGATGGCCATGAAACTTGGTAGGTAGTATCCTAGTACCTTACGGATGCTTAGAAAAATATGAAATCTGTTGCTTGACACTTTTCATTAGGGTTTCCTAATTATGCCAATTTAAGCCATTATGCCTTATCATTTTTGTGTAGGCTTTTATACTTGCTCAAATGGTGTGAAATTTTTATGGTAGTCTACTTAGAGCATGTAGTGTCTACTGTAATTGTTGTAGAATTAATGGGGTAGTTTTCATATATGTTTACTATTTCCACTAATTAATTAAATAAATTAAGAAAGGTAGCAAAAGAAATGTTTTGGTGATGAACACTTTACTTTCTGGTGTTCTTATGATATGTGTGATGAGATAGTAAAGTTGGTTTTGTCTAATTATATGTTTACATCATAAGTTGCTAATTATTTGTTTGCATTATGTCCCTCTGGACAGATCTGGGGACTTTGAAAGGTTCCCCATGATAGTTTGGGTTTCTGTGAATGAGTTGAATACAAGAGTTGTAGATAAATTAGGTAGCTAGCTCCTGTCAAAATTTGAGGGCATTTGGCCTAGTAGTTTAGAAACTACAGCTGTTTAAAGTTAGGTTGCAGTTTTTGCTGATTCTCTGCCTTGTGAGGATATACTTCTGTTGATTGATGAATTCGACCTGGTAAAGGTTTGAATCATGCTTTGAGGTCTGAAAATGTTTTGTAGACAATTTTATAAGCTTTCCAGATTGTCTTGTTGCATATCAATTGGATTTATAAATCTCCAGTTATAGCTAGTTTACTGCACCGCTACATAGTATTCATTTTGCTGAAATACAATTGCTTGAGTGTATGTGGTTGCAATGTTCTCGTTGATTGTTTAGGGGTTAGTCTAACTTGAGAATATGCTTAGGTGCAGGTGCTAGGTCATTAACGGAAGATGAGCAATTATACCTTAGGTTGTATAAACGTGGTAAGTGAAAGTGATTTGAATAGGGCTTAAGTTGGAATATGCAAACTACAGCGAACATGTGCATTCCCCGAGCATCCCCGACATTCATACATGTGCATCCATGATATTTATCTTGCGCATTCATGCAATAGGTGTGCCGGAGGGAGTGACGTTGCTGGAGTTCGAGGGAACCAACCAGGAGGAGGAACCCGAGGTGCAGGAAGCCGACGAAGCAGTCGCCGCGGAGGAATTGCCCGAGTGCCCTGACCACCAGCCTTCCTCGTTCCTGAAAGGCAAGCCCCGGAGCATATTAAGCCTCCTATGTTTTCACAAATACATTGAGTATCTTTTATTGTTGATGATGCATTAAGTATAGGAATTGGTTGGAACCAATTGCTGCATTATATATCCTTCCTTGTCTAGATATCGCACTGGAATCCTATTTAAGTCCAGGACGGGTTAAATGCTTAGCCATGCTTAGTGCGGTAGAAGTCAGGTGATTTCCTGTCACCTGCGAGCTTTAGGATGAGGTGGATCACGGTTGGCTATATTTGCTATCATGGAAAAGAACCATGTAAATAATGAATTAAGACCGGGCGGGGTCTTGTGTAGGTTTGAACATAGTGACTCCGTCTGAGTCGTTTAAGGACCGATACGCTGTACGTCCTCATGTCATGTTGAACGCAGCCTAACACTTAGCTGGCCGGATAAGTCGTTCCGACCGCGAAGCCTAGTAGCTCGATTCAGGCCGGGAACGCGAGCAGTGGCGGCACTCTGGAGGTAGTAAGGATGTGCGGAGAGCCATTGGCATAAGTCCAAGGCGGGTTAGAGTCCCGAACAACCTTGGCAGAGTGGTTCTCTGAGAATGCCGATCTGTTCGGACCCGCGACTCCTGAATTGTACCAAAGGTGACTTGTTGCGACCCTGACGGGGGAAGCAGGGTTTGTGTTTAGGAATACCCCTCTAGCTGGATAGGAATTGATTCGAATCGCCGTCTCTCCCGGATAGTGAGAACTTGACTGAGCAGCGGCAACGTAGATTCAATTAATTTAACGATATGGTTAAATGGATGATGATAAGGTTGCCACAATGAATACCTGATATGGTTATTAATGTTTGCACCCTAATAAAATGATTGTTTAGTACAGGTGCTAATATAGATGACAGGTTAATGGCTAAAAAGTTACTGCTAGTTCAGGTTAAGAGTTGATCATTATTACTTATGCTTTTCTGCAAAGAGAAAATGTCAGCCAGCTCCACTACTTTAAGCTATGCATAATCCTTGGTGTCATTTGTTTGGTTTTCGACGGGTAAGTCTAGCTGAGTACATTCCCGTACTTAGGGTTTATTCCCTCTTGTTGCAGATGACCTCCTATATCAGGGATTCTGCAAGTATTGTCTCCACCCGGTGGGTGATGAGGACTAGATCGTGGGCATAATCTCCTTTCTCTTATCTGAATGCTTTTGCGGTCTGTGATCAGCGAACCAGTATGTGTATTTGAACTCGGTGTGTGAGTTAAACTATTTGCTTCCGCATGTTTTACAAGACTCGTTTTGTAATAACAATGACTCTGTGATGATGTAATCTATTTGCGAACATCTGTGAAATGTTGTAATGTGCGATATGTTATGTTGGATTACTGTGATCTTGGTTGTATGCAAGTTGGTTTGAAATCCTTCGAGATTTCGGTTGACTACCGGGTTTATATGGGCTCAAGTTCGAGAATTTGATCGTTCCGGCGATTGTTTTTGTACTTGTGCTCTTATAAATTGGTCGGTTCTGTGACAGCTGGTATCAGAGCTAGATTCAACATTAAACATGTCTTACGGCTATTTAAAACAAAAAGTTTTTGTTGTTAAAATGGTTTTCAAACTTATAGTTATATATAAGTATTCAAAAATCAAAATTTTTATGGTATACTGGTGATCACATCCCTTATAGCCCACTTAAGGACTTTTAGGTGGCTTATATATAAATACTAACTTGGGGGAAATTGATTGTCTCTATTTCGTCGTCCATGCGGCGTGATATTGCATGGATACCATTCGTTTGAATGGTAATGTATGGATCAATTGCCTCTACGCTAAGGTAAGAGTGAGTTGTGAGAGCATGACCGTCCAACCGTTGGTCTAGGGGAGAGCTAGTTGTGGTTACTGGAGTATTTACATGTTGCATACATGTATATATGAAAGTACTTAATTGTGGGTACATTTGTCGGGTAGCTTGGATACCGAAGTATATATATCGGGGGATGTATATATGGAGAGTATCTTAGTACTACTTGTGTAATTAGCATTATATCTTGTTGGGTTGGGCTGCAATGAAGTTTTTCTGCAGGTACGCTAACAACGCACTGTATAGATCGACTAGTTACCGCTAATTGAGAGAACGTATGTATGCCACCGTATAGTCCGCTAAAGCTCAAATTTTCTTAGGTTTGGAAGGACGTACGGAACGAGCATGCATCATATTCACTCATGACATTCATATTGCATTACTCCTTCCCTTATAATTGCTTATCCCAAGTATAAAGTGAAATCTCTTGGCAAGAAGTTAGAAGGAGAGGAATACCCAGAAGAAGTCCAAGGTGTCTCCAAGGTGGACAGTAATCACTTCGACGAGTAGTTCGTTAGCAAGTCTCACGAGTTAAGCTTTTGCAGTCATACTGGTAAAGTACCTCAATTCGCTCCCTTCGGGATGCGTATCGTAATGGTGAAGTTTAAAACTTGTCATGATGGAATGCACTGCGTATGGCGCTAGTAATCTACTTGATGATGTGGTGATTGGGGAATAAATTATTGCCTCTGTTTATTGAATGATGCTTTCATTCTCATCAGTAAATTCAGTTTGGCATGATTATATTGTTCCTCTCCAATGTGCTGACATCATCAATAATTACTGGTTGCACATTGTGCAGATGCCTCGTACTCGTTCCACCAGTGCAAGTGATGATGATGATCTTCCACCACCACCCACACCCACGGAACTAATAGCAATGCTTGCGGAAGGACAGCGCACTATGGCCGAGGCCCTCCGTACGATTGCGAATCGTGATGGCCGTGGTCCACGCTAAGGACCGGATCCAAATCAATACAGTGATTTCAAGGATTTCCTTGACACGAAACCCCCAATCTTCAAGGAAGCTAAGGAGCCTCTACAAGCTGATGAGTGGTTGAATACTCTCAAGCAGAAGTTCCGTCTGCTCCGCTTGACTGAGGTGCTAAAAACTGAGTACACATCGCACCAACTTTATGGGCCTGCTGGCATTTGGTGGAGTCATCATCGGTCCACTATGCCTGCTAATGCCCAAATCACATGGGATCAGTTCAAGTCTGCTTTCAGGGGAAATTACATTCCTCCTGGTCTTATGGCGATCAAACATACAGAGTTCATGAAGCTGACTCAGGGAAACAAGAGCCTGAACGAATACCTGCAAGCTTTCAACAACCTTGCAAGGTATGCTACCGAGTTTGTGGACACAGATGCCAAGAAGATTGCAAGCTTCAAGCGGGGACTTAGCCCCAAACTGATGAAGACCATGGGAAATTGCAAGTGCGCTCATTTTAATGAGTTTGTGAGTGATGCTTTATCGCAAGAGAACAACAATGCTGTGTATGCTGCTTCAAAAAGTCATAAGAGGGCCTATGAGGCGGGTGCCTCACAATCTAAGGCTCCCATCGCACAAAAGGCTCCATTCCGTCCTCCAGCATTAGCCACCAAGTTTTGCCCCCCCGTAGAAGAAGAATCCCACCAAGACTGGGTTTCGCAAGGCATTTACAGTTGCTCTTCCCAAGGGCACTACCAGTCAGGGCAGTTCCAGGGCTCCACCAAGCAACATGCCGTGCTGGAATTGCAATAAGACAGGCCACTGGGCAAGGGAATGCCCTTACCCTAAGAAGAATAATTACCAGGGTGGCCGTCAAGGACAAGTGAACCACACTAATATTACTGAGATCCCTTCAGGTGAGGTAGTGACTGCCGGTAAGTTTCTGATTGACCAACACCCCGCAGTTGTACTATTTGATTCAGGTGCTTCGTACTCCTTCATTAGTCCAACATTTGCATCCAAGTTTATTCAGAAAACATATACTATTGAAGGTGAGGGTTATTGTATTAGGGCTGCCAGTGGTATTATCCCAACCAAGCTGGTAGTTGGGGATGTACAATTTGTGATAGAGGGGCGAAGTTATCAGGTTGATTTGGTAGTTTTACCGGGGCTAGGTATCAATGTGATATTGGGAATGAACTGGATGAGCCGTCATGGAGTGCTTATTGATACGTCAACTAGAGTAGTCATGCTCAGAGATCTTGGTAATCAGGAGGGTTTTCTAGTACAGTTACCCAAGGACATCAATCTTTCTTGCACGACCAATGCGGTGCAAGCAAAGTCTCTGGCAGATATCCCTGTCGTGTGTGACTTTCCGGATGTTTTTCCTAATGATTTGCCTGGATTGCCCCCGGATCGAGAAGTAGAATTCAAGATAGAGTTGCTTCCTGGTACAGCTCCCATATCTAGAAGGCCATATAGAATGCCTCCCAATGAACTAGCTGAACTCAAGACCCAGTTGAATGAACTGCTATAGAAAGGCCTTATCCGCCCGAGTTCATCTCCGTGGGGGTGCCCAGCCATCTTTGTGAAGAAGAAGGATCAATCTCTACGCATGTGTGTAGATTATAGACCCTTGAATGCAGTTACAATCAAGAATAAGTACCCTCTGCCATGCATAGATATCTTGTTTGATCAGTTATCTAAAGCAAAAGTCTTTTCTAAGATCGATTTGAGATCTGGGTATCATCAAATCAAAATTCGGCCTGAGGATGTCCCAAAAACTGCATTCTCTACAAGATATGGTCTGTATGAATACCTTGTTATGTCTTTTGGATTGACCAATGCCCCCGCACATTTTATGTATCTGATGAATTCAGTGTTTATGCCCGAGTTGGACAAATTTGTGGTGGTATTTATAGATGATATCCTGGTCTATTCTGAGAATGAAGAAGATCATGTTGAACATTTGCGAGTGGTTCTTACTAGATTGTGAGAACACCAGCTGTATGCAAAGTTCAGCAAATGTGAATTTTGGCTTCGTGAGGTACCTTTTCTTGGACACGTGTTGTCCGATGGTGGAATTATGGTTGATCCCACCAAGGTGCAAGAAGTATTGAACTGGAAGGCTCCCATCTCGGTGCACGAGGTTCGGAGTTTTCTGGGGTTGGCTGGCTATTATCGTCGCTTCATCCTGGATTTCTCTAAAATAGCCAAGCCTATGACTCGATTGCTGCAAAAAGACATGAAGTTTGTCTGGACTCCTGAGTGTGATGTGGCTTTCCATACCCTACGAACTCTTCTAACATCGGCTCCGGTTTTGGCACAACCGGATATCGAGAAACCTTTTGATGTGTTCTGTGATGCACCAGGTATTGGGTTAGGAGGTGTTCTTATGCAAGAGGGTAGAGTCATCGCTTATACCTCTCGCCAACTTCGGAAGCATGAAGTGAATTATCCAATGCATGACTTGGAACTCGCTGCAGTTGTTCATGCTTTGAAGGCCTGGAGACATTATCTGCTTGGCAATGTGTGCAACATCTACACTGATCACAAAAGCCTCAAGTACATCTTCACTCAACCAGAGTTAAATATGCGTCAGAGAAGATGGCTCGAGTTGATCAAGGATTATAACCTTCAAGTGCACTATCACCCTGGCAAGGCAAACGTCGTCGCGGATGCCTTAAGCAGAAAGTCTCATTGCCACTCGTTGATTGAGAGTGATGTCCATTTGTCAAAGCTCCTTCATCCTGCAGTTCTGCACAACATCACTGTCAGTTGTACTCTACAGAGTCGAATTATCGAGCTACAGAAGACAGATGCAGGTGTGTTTCACATCAAGCGCAAGATGAAAGAGCAAGAAACCAAACATTTTCGAGTAGATGAGGAAGGCGTGTTATGGTTCAAGGATAGGTTAGTAGTTCCGAAGGACAGAGAGCTCAGAAACCAAATCATATCCGAAGCTCATTCCTCTAAACTATCTATTTATCCTGGTAGTAGTAAAATGTATCATGATTTAAAGCCTCGATTTTGGTGGACCAAAATGAAGAAAGAGATAGCCGCTTATGTGGCTAGGTGTGACACTTGTTGTCGGGTCAAGGCGGTACACATGAAAGCTAGATTACTTCAGCCACTCTCTATTCTAGGTTGGAAATGGGAAGAGATAAGTATGGATTTTATAGTTGGACTCCCTACCACTCAGAGGAATTTTAACTCAATTTGGGTAATTGTGGACCGACTGACCAAGTCGGCACACTTTATTCCTGTCCGCATAGACTTTTGTCCAACCAACTACGCGGAGTTGTACTTCAACCAGATAGTCCGACTTCATGGGATCCCTCGTACTATTGTCTCAGATAGAGGACCACAGTTCACTGCTCGCTTTTGGGAGCACTTACACGGATTATTAGGGACTAAGCTCGTAAGAAGTTCTGCCTATCATCCGCAAACCAATGGGCAAACTGAACGGGTGAATCAAATCTTAGAAGATATGTTGAGAGCTTGTGTCATCTTGGCTAAGGGCTCATGGGAAAAATGGTTACCCCTAGCTGAATTCTCGTACAATAATAGTTATCAAGAGAGCATAAAGATGGCACCGTTTGAAGCTTTGTATGGCCGGAAGTGTAGAACCCCGTTGAACTGGGTAGAAGCTGGTGAAAGGAGATATTATGGAATTGATTTCGTTCAAGAAGCTGAAGAACAAGTCCGTACTATCCAAACCCACATGGCCGCAGCTCAAGCTAGGCAGAAGAGTTATGCTGATCGACGTAGGAAACCTATTAGTTCAAAGTTGGAGACTTCGTTTATCTGAAAGTCTCACCTATGAAGAGTGTCCAACGCTTTGGTGTGAAGCAAAAGCTTACGCCGAGATATGTTGGTCCGTTTGAAATCATTGGACAAAGTGGTAAAGTGGCGTACAAGATTCAATTACCTCCTGAGATGAGTGCTATCTTCAATGTCTTTCATGTATCCCAATTAAAGAAATGTCTTCGCGTCCCTAAAGAGAGAGTTCCATTGGGGGATATCGAGTTAAAATCAGATTTGACCTTTGAAGAAAAGCCGGTTCGAGTGATTGACACTCGTGAGCGAGTGACTCGGAGTCGGGTAGTCAAGTTCTATAAAGTCATGTGGAGCAATCAGGGTAGTGAACGCGATGCAACGTGGGAAAGGGAAGACTATTTGAGGGATGGTTATAAGGAATTCTATCAATAATGGTACGCTTTTCAAATCTCGGGACAAGATTTTTATAAGGGGGGAGGGCTGTAACACCCCAGGTGTTTAGCTTCCATATTTGCACTGCATTTCATGAACATGAGCATCATGCATCCCTTCGTGAACTTATAGCACATGAAACATAATTTCGAAACATTGCAACATGTTGAATATTTCATGTGTGCTGTTCTTTTATGAAATGTAAAGTGTGCAACACTTAAGTGCAATATGTGCCACTCACTTAGTGAAACAAGATTAGTTAATACTATACAACAAGATCATGAAACATGTGAAACACGACTATGAAACATTTGCAACATTTCTTGTGTTTTTCATTATTTCAGTATATATCTTGCTTGACTCTTGTGTGACCAATGCATGGTATGGCTAAAAATGCTTGTAAGTAACTTAGTTACACATAGAATGTCTTTTGGAACATTGTTCATGTTGGTCACTTTAACTAATTAGGTTTTCAAGTCATGGTTGACCAATTTGGACCCCTAGAGCTCCTATGTTTGACTGTTTAAAAAGTGTAGCTTAGGATGTTTGCATGTCTAAGCAACCTAAAGAAAAGTTGTAGTAAATTTAATAAGGAACAAACTTTGTTTAGAAGCCAAGTCATGAAAATGTGCACAACATGCTCAAAAGGGTCCCACAAGTCAGTTTTGAGGTTGGATTCGACACTTAGAAAATTCCTAAGTATGAAACTGAGTTTTCAGTTTCATGAGCTCAACTTTGGCATGATTTTACTCTCTATACTTTTCGAATTAGACGTTGAACTCTAAAGGAGTTTTGTAGCTGGTACATAGGGCTTGCACTTTCGTTTAGGAAGTTTGCGATAATGAGCAAAGGATTATGAAATACATTGACTCCAAAATGTGTCGTCAGTCGGTTGATTGCAGGCCTGATGGCCATCTCCGTCAGGCCGAGTGGCCGACCGGCCTCAGGCCGTCGTTGCCGCGTGGTCATGCCGTGGAGGCCGTACGCTGGCGCTGGCTCCACCAGTCAGGCCGTCGCGGACACCTCAACTCCACGCGCCCTCTGGAGGAAGCGTCGCCTTTAATTGCATCTCCATCTCTTCCTCCACTCGCCGCTCTCGCGAAGCCACTGCTCTCCATTGCCGACGCCGCCAGCCTTGCCACCACTGCTCGCCGTGGCACCACCGTCAGCAAGCTCTCACCCACAGCTCCGCCGTGTACTCCTCTGCCTCATCCACCTCACCGTGGAGCCATAAAGTCAAGGTAGAGGCCGTACTTCTTCTTCTCCGTGGCCGTGCGCCATTTCCGGCAAGAGCTCTGTCGAGCTCTCACGCGCTCGCCACCGCGTCGCGACTCACTCCATCTCGTCCACAGATTCCCCACCATCTCCTTTACCTCGTCCACCCTCTAGTAGAGCCTATCGAACGGAGTTGATGGCTCATTCGCCAAATCCGCCGCCGCCATGACTCGACCTCACCGGAGATCGAGCTCACCGTGGCTGGAGCACTTGAGGCTTCCCCTTTCCCATTTTTCTTCTCGGATAGTTTCTCCATGTAACCGTGTAACTCATACCGTGCTTGGGTGGGGCAATGTAGGCTTGCCGTCGCTGGAGTTCCACCGCAGCCTCGTCGCCGTCCGCCGTGCACGTCGTCGCTGTAGGTAGAGGCCGGTAGAGACCGAACCCGAGGCACCCACGGGTGCGGCTCGTCATGGTGAGCACGACGGTGGCTCTGGTTTCGCCGGAGATGTAGCCACCGGTGAGCTACGCCATGCCCGCGCCGTCGCAGCCGCTGTGCTCTGTTTTCCTTTCACTTACAGGCGGGCCCGGCTGACTGACGGACCCCGCTTGTCAGTGACTGAGTTAGAAAAGATAGTTCAAAAATTCCAGTTTTTAGTGCTATTTTGTAAATTTTGTAACTCCTACTTGGTAGATTCAAATTGAGTACTTCCAATTTTGTTAGACTCACTGTTAGGTCTAGTATTTGATAAAAATATATCTTGAGCATATTATGTAGAAATTTTGGGTGAATTAAATAGGAACTTGAAAAGTGTTTTTGAATGCATGCAAACTTGTTTAAATCATATCTTGAGTTTCTGTGATCCAAAAATTATGAAATTTTGTGGGTAAGCTAGTATTGTATAGTAGAAGCTCTGGTTAAAATTTGAGAGTCATTGCATGTGTAGTTTTTGAGTTATAGATTTTCCTTTTATCATTGGATGATTCTTGAGTAATTTTTAGTAATTAATCTATGAATCCGATGGCCATGAAACTTGGTAGGTAGTATCCTAGTACCTTAAGGATGCTTAGAAAAATATGAAATCTGTTGCTTGACACTTTTCATTAGGGTTTCCTAATTATGCCAATTTAAGCCATTATGCCTTATCATTTTTGTGTAGGCTTTTATACTTGCTCAAATGGTGTGAAATTTTTATGGTAGTCTACTTAGAGCATGTAGTGTCTACTGTAATTTTTGTAGAATTAATGGGGTAGTTTTCATATATGTTTACTATTTCCACTAATTAATTAAATAAATTAAGAAAGGTAGTAAAAGAAATGTTTTGGTGATGAACACTTTACTTTCTGGTGTTCTTATGATATGTGTGATGAGATAGTAAAGTTGGTTTTGTCTAATTATACGTTTACATCATAAGTTGCTAATTATTTGTTTGCATTATGTCCCTCTGGACAGATCTGGGGACTTTGAAAGGTTCCCCATGATATTTTGGGTTTCTGTGAATGAGTTGAATACAAGAGTTGTAGATAAATTAGGTAGCTAGCTCCTGTCAAAATTTGAGGGCATTTGGCCCAGTAGTTTAGAAACTACAGCTGTTTAAAGTTAGGTTGCAGTTTTTGCTGATTCTCGGCCTTGTGAGGATAGACTTCTGTTGATTGATGAATTCGACCTGGTAAAGGTTTGAATCATGCTTTGAGGTCTGAAAATGTTTTGTAGACAATTTTATAAGCTTTCCAGATTGTCTTATTGCATATCAATTGGATTTATAAATCTCCAGTTATAGCTAGTTTACTGCACCGCTACATAGTATTCATTTTGCTGAAATACAATTGCTTGAGTGTATGTGGTTGCAATGTTCTCGTTGATTGTTTTGGGGTTAGTCTAACTTGAGAATATGCTTAGGTGCAGGTGCTAGGTCATTAATGGAAGATGAGCAATTATACCTTAGGTTGTATAAACGTGGTAAGTGAAAGTGATTTGAATAGGGCTTAAGTTGGAATATGCAAACTACAGCGAACATGTGCATTCCCCGAGCATCCCCGACATTCGTACATGTGCATCCATGATATTTATCTTGCGCATTCATGCAATAGGTGTGCCGGAGAGAGTGACGTTGCTGGAGTTCGAGGGAACCAACCAGGAGGAGGAACCCGAGGTGCAGGAAGCCGACAAAGCAGTCGCCGCGGAGGAATTGCCCGAGTGCCCTGACCACCAGCCTTCCTCATTCCTGAAAGGCAAGCCCCGGAGCATATTAAGCCTCCTATGTTTTCACAAATACATTGAGTATCTTTTATTGTTGATGATGCATTAAGTATAGGAATTGGTTGGAACCAATTGCTGCATTATATATCCTTCCTTGTCTAGATATCGCACTGGAATCCTATTTAAGTCCAGGACGGGTTAAATGCTTAGCCATGCTTAGTGCGGTAGAAGTCAGGTGATTTCCTGTCACCTGCGAGCTTTAGGATGAGGTGGATCACGGTTGGCTATATTTGCTATCGTGGAAAAGAACCATGTAAATAATGAATTAAGACCGGGCGGGGTCTTGTGTAGGTTTGAACATAGTGACTCCGTCTGAGTCGTTTAAGGACCGATACGCTGTACGTCCTCATGTCATGTTGAACGCAGCCTAACACTTAGCTGGCTGGATAAGTCGTTCCGACCGCGAAGCCTAGTAGCTCGATTCAGGCCGGGAACGCGAGCAGTGGCGGCACTCTGGAGGTAGTAAGGATGTGCGGAGAGCCATTGGCATAAATCCAAGGCGGGTTAGAGTCCCGAACAACCTTGGCAGAGTGGTTCTCTGAGAATGCCGATCTGTTCGGACCCGCGACTCCTGAATTGTACCAAAGGTGACTTGTTGCGACCCTGATGGGGGAAGCAGGGTTTGTGTTTAGGAATACCCCTCCAGCTGGATAGGAATTGATTCGAATCGCCGTCTCTCCTGGATAGTGAGAACTTGACTGAGCAGCGGCAACGTAGATTCAATTAATTTAATGATATGGTTAAATGGATGATGATAAGGTTGCCACAATGAATACCTGATATGGTTATTAATGTTTGCACCCTAATAAAATGATTGTTTAGTACAGATGCTAATATAGATGACAGGTTAATGGCTAAAAAGTTACTGCTAGTTCAGGTTAAGAGTTGATCATTATTACTTATGCTTTTCTGCAAAGAGAAAATGTCAGCCAGCTCCACTACTTTAAGCTATGCATAATCCTTGGTGTCATTTGTTTGGTTTTCGACGGGTAAGTCTAGCTGAGTACATTCCCGTACTCAGGGTTTATTCCCTCTTGTTGTAGATGACCTCCTATATCAGGGATTCTGCAAGTATTGTCTCCACCCGGCGGGTGATGAGGACTAGATCATGGGCATAATCTCCTTTCTCTTATCTGAATGCTTTTGCGGTCTGTGATCAGTGAACCAGTATGTGTATTTGAACTCTGTGTGTGAGTTAAACTATTTGCTTCCGCATGTTTTACAAGACTCGTTTTGTAATAACAATGACTCTGTGATGATGTAATCTATTTGCGAACATCTGTGAAATATTGTAACGTACGATATGTTATGTTGGATTACTGTGATCTTGGTTGTATGCAAGTTGGTTTGAAATCCTTCGAGATTTCGGTTGACTACCGGGTTTATATGGGCTCAAGTTCGAGAATTTGATCGTTCCGGCGATTGTTTTTGTACTTGTGCTCTTATAAATTGGTCGGTTCTGTGACACAAACCGTCTGTGAAATGTTGTAACGTATGATATTTTATATTGAATTACTATGATCTTGGTTGTATGCAAGTTGGTTTGAAATCCTTCAAGATTTTAGTTGACTACCAGGTTTATATGGGCTCAAGTCCGAGAATTTGATCGTTTTGGCGATTGTTTTTGTACTTGTGCTCTTATAAATTGGTCGGTTCTATGACACCCCCTCCCTCAGGCCATCTTGGAAACCCTAATTCATATCTCTCATTTAGATCAACACACACCAGGACAATTAGGTCTAGAGCTCTCCAATGTAGTAGATTAGTAGATCAAGAGTGAGGTCGAGTTGGGCTCATGCTCATGTTCTGGATCTAGTCTTGGAGGCTTAGCAAAGCCTTGTATCTTCACTTCTACATCTTGTAAGACTTATTATCAATTCATCATATTCTTATCTACATGGCTATATATTTTTCTTAGTTGAGGTTATCATTACTTTTGTGTGCGGGTTCATTACTTTTGTGAATATATATTTTTCTTAGTTGAGGTTATCATTACTTTTGTGTGCGGGTTCATAGAGTGCTTAGCCTGCTATAGTTTATCGATTGGGCTAAGTAGCTGAGCCTCGTGTAAGCATGGTGCTTATACGATGCTCTGCCTATGAGTACACCATGTTCTCTAGTTGTGTGGTAGCAGCAGGTGGAGACAGTCCCGTCTATCCTTTGTAGTCCATGCTGAATTGAACAAGTTCTTAAATTGTAGGACCATAGTCGCGTCAGTAGAGTTATCTATTATGGGTGCTCTATCATCTAAGCGGCGTCCCAAAGTACATAATAATAGAGTTAGTCTTAGCTATAGTCAGGTATATATATATATATATATATATATATATATATATATATATATATATAGATATATACTTTGATCTTGTAATAAGAATATAATAGGAATCTACCTCACCCATTATTCTCTTGAGTTGACTAGTTATTTATCTTAGTGATCTATCCCCTAAGTTTTTATGCTTAAATCCTATCATTACCTTTACCCCTTGCTCTAGCTATGAGGTATGTTAACTGATAGATGTTTATTTATTACTCAGTAAGTCTTTACTCTATTGTTTCCTTGTGGTAAAAATATAAATAACGATACCCAGAATACTCCTAGTAAAATGCTACAATGGTATTATGTGTGCTTGTAGAATCCTTCATATTCTATTTGCACTTATAAATACCAACAAGCATTTTTGGCACCGTTGCCAGAGAAATAATTGGAGTCAGGATTTAGATCATTAACATACCACTAGCTTTAGTTGGATTACTATTGAGTTGTGGAATAAGATAGGACATCAGACGCCATTTTGACCTTTCGGCAAACATCCACAAGAAAAAGAAGAAGAACATTGAAGAACCCATGGTACCTGAACATTCAAGATCCATCAGCATTGGAACCCTGTCATCTCACAGGTTTGTGTAGACATAGATATATATATTCTCTAACCATGTGTAGATTAAAGAAAAAGGTCAACGTCACAAGAATTCAAATCACATCTCAAGTGACGAATATAGATGTTGCACTGTTCACAAATTTCATCATGTGAGTCATGGTAAGTTTGCTCAAGAAAGGTGACATAGTCTTGCTCATAGTCTTTAAACTTGATGAGTAGTTATCTTTTAATTTTTGCATTCCACTACATGTTTATAAATCCATTCATCCATTCTCCTTAGTTTAAATGTTCTCATGTCAAACCCATAGCATGATTAGTTCCCTGCATATATCCATGCCACTTGCATCCTTTATAAAAAAATATATAAATATAATATTCCTCACCGCGATCATACTTTTTCATCTCCAATTAAATAAATCTCTATAGTGCTTTTATGCTACCTTTGTTTGCCATAGTAAGTTTTGGTTTGGAAGTACTGTACATACTTCCATTGGCTTTTAAATTAAGCGTGGTGCTTAGATTAAAATGCCTTCCTTAATCAAAATTAGACACGAAGTCTAGTTTGGTTATTGAACTAAAAATTGCTTATGTAGACACGGGTTATTTTTGTTGGACTAACCCCTGTAGGAAACTCTCAAATCCAATCTGGGTAAGTCAAGAGATGAATTCACATCGGAGATGAATCAAGGCATGCGATGAACTCTAACAACTTTACGCAAAAGAAGGCCTAATTCATTCTTCATGAAAGGAAGAACTATGAGTACCAAGGTTTATTCACTTATCTTTTGTTGCAAGCTATCTGTGCCTTGAACCATGCTAGAATGCAGCAAACACATAAAATTTGCTAAATTAATCCTAAAACCATTCTTTCATTAGCATAGAGGAAATTTACAAAAGTTATGGGTAACAACCCGTGTTTCAAGTTCATTGTATTCCCTCGGGTATGTGTCCACTAACATTTTGCAGGAAGAATGAATATAAGCTATGCCTGTTCAAGGTTTGGTATGAACCTACCAAACCACCACTACAGCTGTGGAAGTGGATGAACAAATCAACAGGCTAAAAGCAACATCAGAAGACAACCTAGCATTAAGCTTTCCCAAGACTGAAGCTTGGATGCTAATGAGAAGCAAGAGGCAACCCACCTTGTATTATCTAGAATACATCTGCTCCCATCATCTTTGGAGACACCGATTCACATGTTGATAGCAAGAACTAGGACAATGAGATACCACTACATCATGAACAACCATGGGCACAAGAAGACATCCCTTAGTCATTGGATATGAAGCTTTCATGCAAATTCCAATGAGGTTCCTTCCTTGACTATGAAGATGGTTGGCGTATCACTAACAAACAAAGAAGAAGAACTCTCCGTCATGCCATTAGAGGACAAAGACAACCGAGGAACTTGAGTTTGCATCTCCAATGGACCCCAACTCATCAACCAAGAATCAACAAAAATCAAGAAAGGTTGATGGAAGAAGAGCATGCAATTGTCCGTATCCGCATCGGATGGTGTAAAGACAAAGATTAATGTAAGGAAAGGTCCTACTCAATGGACCACGAGCTCTCACCAATAGGTAAATCGGACATACCTCCTTCAGGTAATTCTATCACTAATCATCTGAGTAAAAAAGGAAGGATAAAAACATAAGGTATGTTCAACCAAACATGATACAACATTGAATCACATTCATATGAGAGTTCTATCATCCAAACTTGCTTTTGCACTTTGCAAAATTCAAGTCTGGGGGATGGAGTTCTTTAAAATATCTCATAACATGTTGCTAATTTGTCTTGGTTATCTCTACCTTTATGCCATGCTTAAATTGTTAAATCACAAATAAAAAATTAAATAATCACATACTCCTTTGGTTCACCATACATATTCTTGTTTATACTTGAATGAATCTCTTTAGTCTTTCTAGCTTCTTTGTTCTATTGTAAGTATGCTTTAGAATATTATTCAAACATAATTATTAAATCAAAACATACTTGAATAGAATTTGGTTGTATATGTGGACTAACCCTTGTAGGAAAATATTCAAATTTTATTGGGAATGTTAGGAGATCATTCGTAGAAACAAATCAAGGTTTGAGGTATTCTTCAAAACAATTTTGCACATCTTTGCCTAAACCTTGTTGAAAATTTGAAGTAGTGGTGAATAATAAGGGCACATTATTTAAAACATGGGATACAGATGATCTTTAGATCTATGACAACACTATCCTTGTTTTGAATCATTTGTATATTCCTTTGGGTATGTGTTGTCCACTAATCCTTTATAGAGAAGAAACAATGAGTAGAGCAGAAGATCCAAATAGAATGACACGATCCACAAAAGAAAGAACAAAAAGGTGGCATGACAAAAGAATGAGAAAGGAGTGCGACATGGGAGACAAGATGCTCATGAATAGCTCAAGCAAGGAGAGCTTCAAGAGAAGACCACCACAAGTCATCTACCCTTCATCACATGGTGTCATCACACTCCAATGATGAAGGTAACATCCTAAGGTAAATGGTCATTATTTAAAAAGCTTCCTTTTGATCTTGGTATTCACATAAAAAAGAAACAAACATGTTTGAGTTACAACTTTACTTGATTTAACCTGATTAACTCAACATGTCCTGTTCCTTAAGTTTGTTCATAACACCACTTTCTTGATCTCCTAGTCTTAACCAAATGAACTAAAATGTTGCATATCTTATCTTTCGAAGATGATAGTCATAATCATGTAAGTTGGATACATTTTGTAAACATGGACAATCCTTCCATAAGTTAAATAACTCCACTCTTTTTGACAAATGTATTCAAATGCTATATTCATCCTCATCCTTCTAATCTTATCACCCATATTGTAAGTATGAATGCACATAACGTCAATCATAACATGATTCAATGTGCCTAAGGCTAGAGAGAAAAATAAATAAAGATTTGGTTCTATTGGTGTTTTCCCACCAATAGAGCTCATGCACTTGATCTCTACCCTGTCTTTATGAGCAGAACACACTTCAAGCAAAGTGTGGGAGAGTTGATCCCCCAAATTCTATAAGTGAAAGTTCTGAACCGACAATAATGATGCACACAAGATGTTGCCAGTTTCTATTACTGATGGTTGGCTTCAAAATGGTAAACAAGGAGGAAAAGTCAAGAAAGGATGAACCTGTCAAACCTAAATCAAACTCAAAACCAAGATAGGTTTGGCAAAATAAAGTGGCACCACTAGTGGAAGCTCCACTACTAGAGGCGCCACCTCAAGAATCCTCATCCTTAAGAGCGAACCGAAGTACTCGATCATTGAACTTCCACAACTACCAAGGGCAAGATTGTGAAGCAACCTCAAGTGGGCATCAAGGAGGACACATGTCTTTCTTTGGCCAAAGGTAGGCATGGGACATGAGATGGCCAACCTCTAGCAACAACAGTAATAGCAAAATCAAAATTGGGAGGCTCTATTCTAGCACCTCCACATTCGGCCACCTCGTTGAGCAACCACAGCAACAACTAGCTTGGGGGAGAGGCATCCCCTGTGTATCTAGATAAGTATTTCTTTTCCTTTTATTATTCTTAGTTTATTTAAAAAAAGGTGAATAACAAAAATGAAATAAAAAGTTATCTTTATAGAAATATATATAGTTATAATACGTGAACTAAAATGAAAAGAAAATAAAAAGAGTGTGTCTAGTTTGCTTTAATTTCTTTTAAGAGCTAAATAAATAAAAAGGGACTCTAAAGATAATCTCTTAAAAATGTTAATGATGAATAGTTGCTCTGTTGTAATTCCTTTCAAGTACCTAGTTTTCAGCCTTGAATTCTCCTGAGTTTTGGACAAGATTGTTTTGATATAAGGATTTACTCTGAACTTGAAACTCGTGGGTAGGATATGTGGTAGAACCGCCCGAAATAGCATGCCTTCGGAGGTGCTCATCTTCAGCCAGACACTAAGCAACCCGAAAGTTGGCTACATCGGATGGTTCCGTCGAGCACACCCCAAGGGAGAACTCAAACACTCCACATTTTTCATCCAGAATCTAATAATGAGAGCGAGTTTACAATACTTAGTCCATTTCATACAAGAGTTCTTGGAAATACATTATTATAACACCAAGAACTCAGTCAACTTCTTGTTCAGCAAATCAGCAGGAATATAGTACTCATGGAAAGTAGTGGTAAACACCTACCAAGTCACACAGTGGTTTGCCAGCTGCATGGCATTGAACGTATCCCACCACGCACTGGCAGACCCTAGAAGCTGCTGTGTGGCAAAGCGCACCTTCTGCTCTTTAGTCATAGTGAGCAGCTGAAACTTCTGCTCCAGAATACGAAGCCAATGCTCTATATCCAGAGGCTCAGCAGTTGGCAGTGAACATGGGTGGGTGTGTCTCCAAGAAGTCCTAGTAGGGATAGGGCCCGCGGGAGCACGGGCACCACCTCCGTTCCTACTGATACCACCGGGGCCTCCACGGGTGAAGCCACCAATAGCCTAGGCAAGCATATCTAAGGCACGAGCTGACTCATGCCAAGCAACTAGCATCTTCCGCCATCATCTCCGCATGGGTCATCGAAGGTGGTGGTGGCGGAGGAGGAGCCAGAAGTGGGGCCTTGTGGCTGTCCACATTGGTGTTGCCATTGTCCTCACTGCTACTGTTATCACCCTGGTCTGCCCCAGCGGCTTGTACTCCCCTGACCAGACCTCAGGTTCATCTATAAACAAATAAGAACGAACCATTAGGTACAACCCTCTATATTAGGAACAAGAGACTTAGAGAAATTATAAGGCTTTTATTAAAGCATTCTTTTAGGTTATCCTATCAATTCACTAATCCAAATTATACATGTGGGGGAAGTTTAGTTTAAACAAGATTCTCTTTTCATGATACATGCATCGGCCTACCCGTTCACTCAAGCCAGAATATAGCGGTATTCACAAAAATTTTCAGCACATCGCACACTCACTTTCTGCTTACTAAACGATTCTTACGCAGCGTAAATTAGTGTACTAACAGAAAACTGATTAGATAAAACTAGCGCCACTATCCTAGATAGACCATATTGCTAGGACTTATACTTATTTACATAATTTTATCACATCCTACTTTTTGCAAAACTTTTGTTTGTCAAATTTTAGGTTTTGAAAAGAGTTATGAAACTCATAACTCGTTATTGGCTCTGATAATGCATGTGGCAGAACCGCCCAAAATAGCACGCCTTCGGATGTGCTCGTCTTCCGCCAGACACTAAGCACCCTGAAAGTTGGCTACATTGGATGGTTCCGTCGATCACACCCCAAGGGAGAACTCGAACACTCCACATTTTTCATCCAGGATCCAATACTAAGAGCGAGTATAATACTTAGTCTATTTCATACAACAAGAGTTCTTGGAAATACATTATTAAAATACCAAGTTTAGAGTGTGGAATTTAAACAGCGGAATTGAAATAAACATCTAACGATAAGATAAAAGGATCCATCTATGCCCACCAGAAGAATCCTCCACACTACAACCACTCCTCAAGCTGCACCTACAACAGGGGTAAATAAACCCTAAGTACACTAGTGGGAATAATTTCCCGACTCCAAAGGATATGATAAACTTTATGGTTTGCTAGGTTTCCTTGTTGCAAAAAGCATTACTAGTATTGAATCCTTATGTATGTGTTTTATTAGCAGTCATGATTAGTTCATTAGCAAACCATTCTATGTAAGCACATGTTCTACTTTCAAGCAAGAGTTAAGCAATCAAATCCATTTCACCATCTTTCATCTTCCAGTTATTACTACGGTGCTAGACCATAGCCAAGACATACCGTATCACACTGGCGATTCATGAACCAATGTATCCCAACTAGGTACCCTGAAACACATGGCCCACTTGTCCCCCCAGGCACAAGCAAGACCAACCCACCACTCTCCTATCAAGGGGTCTAGGTCCCCATCCAAACTTGGACTCCAAGACCCCACTCCTGAGTCCCGAACTTAGTGTGGTGCTTAGACCTCCACCATCCTCGCCTCCAATCAGTCGGTCTAGAAAGAGCTAGAACCCACGAGAAGAGGGCAATGAGCCTTCTTGCTCCCATAAGCAACTATGTGCTTAGGATAATAAGTTTATGACCTGACTACCATCCACTGCAATGGACGATCGTTAACCGATATGGACAGGGAAAACAGTGTAACCAAGCTATGCCCCATTAGTCACGGGACACAACCTATTACACCCACCAATACCCATACCATATCCCTGCCCTGGTCTCCATTTCCTTTCACCATTTTATCATGAGAGTAATAATAATAATCACCTGTTGTGAGTAACGGTAGGTTACTCACGCTACCGATAGCCTAACAAAGCAGCTACTCGACCTATGCTAGTAGGACTCATAGGTATGTTTATCTATGCATGTAGTTTCAATATAAATCCTGTAACATAAATGCACATCACATATATATATATATATCCAGTGATTTCAAAATAAGGGTTATGCACTGAGGCTTGCCTTAGGTAGGCGCTGGTGTCAGCTGAGTCAGTCAGTGGTGGCTTTGGGACCTCCTCCTACATGAGAATCTCCTCCTCGTATTCCTTGATGATCTCCTCAAACTCATGATCACCGGTGGTCACGATCTCCACCAACTCGTTCTCTACATGCATGCGATGATGATGCAACACTTAGCATTTATGCAACACCAACTCTTAAAATAAGAATACGCATACTAAGCTACTAAGCTAGCTCTAATGACTAAGGCACTAAGCTAACTATCATCTTTACCAAGCAAAGTGTTGGGTTCAACTAACAAACACCTAGCTTTACAAATGAAGGATATATCTTTATTTCGACTAATGATTTAATGTATATTTGAAACAAAGAGCATTTAACTACCATTATGTTTAGTCTATCCTAAAGCTACAAAAATTATAGTGAGCACATAATAATACCACAATGCTGCTATAAAATTTTTAGGGCTAAAGCTATCACCAATTTACTACAAAAATTCCTAAAATAATTCTCCTAACAATATTAAACATTTCTAAATGATTTAATAGCTCCTAGGTATCAACATGTATATATATGAACTAAGTACACTAACAGATAGAGCACAATTTTAGGAACTTAAGAACATTTGTTTTACAATTTTTGGACACCTACATGATTTTATATGATTTACCAAAGATCAGCTCAAAAATTATATATGAAAACTATTTCTAATTCCTTATGAAAAAAGGAAAATAAATTCTCCCACACGGCCCACATGCATGGCCCACATGACGCAGTGCACGCTCATGTGAGCGTGCGGTGGGGAAATCCCGTGCGCGCTGACATATAAGCAAAAATGCCCCTGGACTTTGAACAAAACAACCCACAGTCCATGTTACTATTCCTAGAGACAGCACCTATGCAAAAAGCCCTTGTACTCTCTCCTGTTTACAACGGCATGGTCCCTGGCCTCCCCTGTGTGCTCCGATGCAGGCAAGCGGTGGCACTGGCGACAGCGCCGGCCACCCGAGACCCATGCTAATGTAGCTAAGAGGCCAAATCTAACCAAGGGGGTCGATGCGATGCGATGGGCGGCGGTTGGATGAGATGCGATGCCATAGAAGGACCTCTCCATAATGGCGAGCACCCTATGGCAAAGGCAACAGTGTTCTGGTGAGCCATAGCAACAACAAGGTAGTAGGGGTAGTGGATCAGCAACGATGAGCCACTAGTGACCTAACTGAGGAGCTGACTTAGCTGGAGACGACCCGAGCGAGGCTGGCCTTGTGCACACTGCAAGGTGAACGGCAGACCACAAAGGCATGGCCGCGTCAGCGACAAAGGAGAGGTGGTAGTCATTCGACTAAGGCACGCAAGGTGGATAGGAAGTCAAGGCGATGCTAGTAGTGCAGGTGAATTGGCTTGGGAGGGACGATGGGAGAGCTGCCCTCACACACAGCTAAACACAGCCTTATCGACACTATGGCAGAAGAAACTCCAAAATTGGAGCTCAACCGGGTGCCATTCAAGGTAGGGTGGGGACGAGTAGCTAGGCAGTTGTGTGACGGAGCCAACAACGCGATGAATCGACTTGAGGTGATTTTCCCCCGATGAATTTAATGGCATGGCTCGATGGCGGCAGCAGAGAGAGAGAGAGATGGGGAACAACAGGTGGGCTCAGTTTGTCCTTGCCTTGGCAGGACGCTAGTGGTTGTAGACGAGGGACCTATGTCCAAGCATGAGGGGATGAGCGCGAGCGTCCATGACTGGCCATGGCCTATGTGCCACAACACCATTAATAGTGTAATGATGGTGTGCACGGCCATGTGTGGATGACACCCAACTAGGCTAGGGAGGGGGCAGCATGATGCAGCGAGCAGACATGAGTATGGGAGTGACAAGATGGTAGTGGTAGCATTGAAATGCAAGGTAGCAGTGGGCGGACGCGATGGCAGCGGCAGCGCGGCCACTGCGGCACCAATGGCGGTAGTGCGAGGCAGGACAGTAGGGCACAGGGCCAACGGCTCACTACAGCCAGCCTCGGCCAAGCCTAGTGATGCAACCGACCTAGCGTGGTGGTGTAGGGTGCCCTGCATGAGATGCAACCATGTGTGCGGCGTGGGGAGGCCACGCGGTGACTGTGCACCCGGCGCCAACCAACCCGAAACAAGTATGCACATGAATTTTAAAGTGTTGGTCACAACCAAACCGTTGCTCCTAAACCTAAACCGGCTTCACTACACTCAAGATGGAATATGGAACTACTAAATTGAATCATAGCACTACACCACTCCTTAACCCAATCTCTCCAAATAAATTGCTAAACATAGTAGCATCTAGCTGTTGATAGACTTGGTAATTTTCTATGTTTTGAACTGAACTTGATTTCAATTTGTGATTTCTAGGCTATTGAAAATATTACAAAGCAATATTATTTTTCAAAAGCAAATATTTCATTGTCATCTACAAAGTTTGTACTTCAAACTTTATTAAGGTGTCACATATATGTTCTATAGCATCTTTACTTAATAAAAAATAGTTTACAACCTTAAGTGACATAACATGACTATTGAATCCTTTTTATGTATCATTTGTGTTAATCATTTTTCATGCCAAGAAATTTATTTTTACACCTTCTCACATGCATTATCACAAAAACATGATGCTCATGACATAGTTTAGCAAGTTGCTTAAGCGGTAACACTGAGAGTGTTACAGCTCTACCCCCCTTAAACTAAATCTCGTCTCGAGATTTCATGTGCCTAGTGTGGGAAAGGAGATAAGAAATAAATTTCGATTTAAAATAATTACCTCAGTAAACTAGAAAGAAGGTGGGGATAATGCTTCAAGATATAGCTTTCTTGCTCTCACTTTGCTTCATCCTCCGATTGATTTTGCCACTGAACTTTATAAAACTTCACCACATTGTCTCTAGTCACTCTTTCTTTTTCATCCAAGATCTTGATAGGATGCTCAATATAAGACAAGTCAGGCTAGGAGGGGAAGTCCTTCAATTTCCATAGCTTCATCGGGGACCCACAAACATTTCTTTAACTAGGAAACATGGAAGACATTATGTACTGCTGACAAAATATCTAGGAGCTAGATACGGTAGGCAACAGAACCACACTAGGCCAAAATCTTGTAAAGTCCAACATAGCGAGGGGCTAACTTTCCTCGAACACGAAAGTGATGCACCCCTCTCATGGGTGACACTTTGAGATATACATGATCACCAACTTCAAATTGCAAGGGCCTTCTTCGCTTGTCTGCATATGTCTTCTAACGACTTTGAGCAGTCTTTAAATGACTTTGAATAACATTGACTTGCTCTCGAGCTTCTTGATAAAATGAGGTCCGAAATAACCACTGGTCTCCCACCTCAACCCAATTAAGAGGTGTCCTACATTTCTTGCCATACAGGGCCTCAAATGGTGCCATTTGAATGCTTTCTTGATAACTATTGTTATAAGAAAACTCAGCTAGAGTCAAGCATTTGTCCCAACTTTTCTGGAAAAGAGATGACACAAGCCCTCAACATATCCTCAAGTACTCGATTGACTCTTTTTGTCTGACCATTAGTTTACTAGATGAGAAGCTGAACTTCTAAGGAGACTAGTACCAAGACATTTCTAGAGTTGCTCCTAGAAATGAGAGACAAAGACTGACCCTCTATTAGAAACAATGGTAAGGGGAACTCCACTGCAGGGTCACAATCCGATCAAAATACAACTTGGCATACTTCTTGGCTGAATATCTGGTATCCACCTAGGAGGAAATGAGAGGACTTGGTAAGGCAATCCACAATGATCCCAAATAGAGTCATACCCCTTTGCCATGCGGGGTAAACCCACAACAAAGTCCATGGAAATGTCCTCCCATTTCCAAATAGGGATAGACAAGGGCTGTAGAAATCTAGGCGTATGCATGTCTGCCTTAACCCTTCCACAAATGTCACATTCTGAGATATATTTGGTAATGTCATGTTTCATATTTGACCACCAATACAAGTGACACAAATCATGATACATCATGTTACTTCCTAGATGAATGGATAACTTGGAGTTGTGAGCTTCGTCCAAAATTTTTCTCCTAAGCTCATCACTTGAGGGAACCACCAATCGGTTCTTGAACTTCATCGCACCTTGGTCATCAACACTAAAATGAGGACCCCGCCCTTCGGCAATTAACTTCTTGATATGCGGAATTTCTAAAACATCTTGCCTTTGCTCTATAATAATTTGCCCAAGTAGATTCGAGACTAGAGCAATGTGAGCTAGCACCTCAGCATGGTACAGAGACAAGGATTCTTCTTCACCTTGATGTGACTTTTGACTCAACGCATCAGCCACCACATTAGCTTTTCCTAGGGTGATAATAAACTTCTAAATTGTAATCCTTGATTAGCTCCAGCCATCTCCGTTGCCTCATATTCAACTCAGACTGAGTGAAAATATATTTAAGGCTCTTGTGATCCATATAAATATGCACTTTATTTCCCAACAAATAATGCCTCTAAATTTTTAGAGCATGCACCACAGCAGCCAGCTCTAAATCATGGGTGGGATAATTCAACTCGTGCTTTTTTAGCTGATGTGAAGCATAAGCTATCACATGTCCATCCTTCATAAGCACGCATCCCAATCTAGTCCTTGAGGCATCACAATACACATCAAATGGCCTATCAATATCTGGTTGGGCGAGAACAAGAGCAGTGGTAAGAAAGTGCTTCAGAGCTTGGAAAGCTTCTTCACAAACTAGACTTCATACAAACTTGACATCTTTCTAGAGCAACTTGGTCATTGGTTGGGCTATTTTGGAGAAGTCAGGGATGAAGCACCGATAATAACCAGCAAGACCAAGGAACTAACGGATCTGATGCATTGACTTTGGAGACTTCTAATTTAACACATCTTGCACCTTGCTTGGGTCCACAAAGATACCCTCAGGTGTCAGAACATGTCCCAAAAACTACAGTCGGTCTAACCAAAACTCACACTTGTAGAATTTTGCATACAACTTGTGTTCCCCTAATCTAGTCAATACTATCCGAAGGTGCTGTGCATGCTCTTCATTGTTCTTAGAGTATATCAAAATATCATCAATGAACACCACTACAAACTTATCCAACTCCAGCATGAAGACTAAATTCATGAGATACATGAAGAATGCAGGAGCATTGGTGAGACCAAAGGACATGACTAGGTATATTCATATGGACCATACCTAATAGAGAAAGTTGTCTTTGGTATATCTTGTGACCGGATCTTAATTTGGTGATACCTAGAATGAAGATCAATCTTTGAAAACACCTTGGCACCTAGCCAACTAATCGAACAAAGTATCAATATGAGGTAAAGGATACTTGTTCTTAATAGTTACCGCATTGAGAGGGCGATAATCCACACACATCCACAGAGTACCGTCCTTCTTCTTCACAAAAATAGCTGGGCAACCCATGGTGAATAGCTAGGATGGATAAAGCCCTTCTCCAATAATTCCTCTAACTGCTTCTTCATTTATGCTAGTTCCTTAGGAGCCATGTTGTAGGGATGCTGTGAGATAGGAGCAGTGCTAGGTTCTAACTCAATAGTAAACTCCACTTCCCTAACCGGTGGCAACCCAAGTAGATCTTCAAGAAAGACATCCAAAAACTCATAGATCATAGGAATAGAAGTAAGATCAAGAGAGGCTTTAGTATGAGCAACAACTAGTAAGGCTAGATCTGAGGGCATAAGGAGAGGTAGCGTATCCTTGGAAGAAGGAAGCCGTAACTCAACAACTCTCTACTTAAAGTTCAAGACTACCCCATAAACTCGCAACCAATTCATGCCTAGAATTGCATCAATGCCTTGCCTAGGCAACACCATGAACTGGAGGTGGTAAGTGTGAGTGGCTAGCACTAATCTGACTATGTCTGTCCAAGTATTAATCACAACTATGCACCAGGAGTACTAATTCTATAGGCAATAGGAATAGCCATAAGATATATATTGTGCCACTGTGCAAACCCCATGCTCATGAATGAATATGATGCACCAGACTCAAATAGCACATATATTGGAAGGGAATCAATGGTAAACATACCAGCCATCATAGGTTGATTCTGCAAAATCTCCTTAGACTCTGTGAAGTTGACTTGTCCAGAGTGGCTTATGGGCACCTTCTTCTTGATAATCGTCCTCTTGACTAGATGGGAGTTGGCTAAAGGCTAGGAAGACTACGCAGGCTGGTTCTGTGGACACTCCCGAGCATAGTGGCCCTCCTTGCCACACTTGAGACAAGCACCAAACTTGTTCCCCTATCCCTGATGAGGTGGAACCTACTATCCCTGAGGCTGCTATTGCACTTGATGAGTAGGTGCATGATACTGGATGGGAGGTGCCTGGTAAGCCTGCTGAGACTAATAGGATGACTGTCCACCCAGAGAGTGATAGGACATCCTCTAAACAACCTACACCTTCTAAGGCTATGGGTGACTAGAAGATCCAGTGATCACCCGCTTGTGCTTCCACTCCGCCTGAGAATCACGCTGAAGTACCTCCATAACAATGGTTGCATTCATCAAAGCACCAAAAGTCTGATATCCCCCAATGTACAACTCCTTTTGCAAGATCCAAGAGAGGTTGCAGTAGAAACGGTCCATCTTCTTCTCATTAGTGTCTACATGGGTCCCAACATACTATGCAAGATGGCTAACTTGTTCACATAATCCATCACAGTCATACTCCCTTGCTTCAGAACCAGGAACTCAGTCAACTTCTTGTTTAGCAATCCAGCGAGAATATAGTACTCACAGAAAGCAGTGGTAAACTCTTGCCAAGTAACATGATGGTCTGCTGGCTGCATGGCATTGAACGTATCCCACCATGCACTGGCAGACCCTAGAAGCTACTATGCGGCAAAGCGCACCTTCTGCTCTTCAGTCACAATGAGCAGCTAAAACTTCTACTCTAGAATACAAAGCCAATGCTCTGCATCCAGAGGCTCAGCAATTGGTGTGAATGTGGGTGGGAGTGTCTTTAGGAAGTCCTAGTAGGAACAGGGCCCCATGGGAGCGTGGGCACCACCCCTGTTCCCATCGTTGCCACCGGGGCCTCCACCGGCAAAGCCACCAATAGCCTAGGCAAGCATCTCCAAGGCACGGGCTGACTCACGCCGAGCAACTAGCATCTGCGCATCATCTCCGCATGGGTCATCGGAGGTGGTGGCGGCGGCAGGAGGAGCTAGAAGTGGGGCCTCATGGCTGTCCCCATTGGTGTTGCCATTGTCCTCACCGCTACCATTATCACCCTAGTCTGCCCCAGCGCTAGTACTCCCCCTACCAAACCTCAAGTTCATCTATAAAAAGATAACCAACTATTAGGGACAACCCTCCATACTAGGAACGAGAGACTTAGAGAAATGATAAAGCTTTTATTAAAACATTCTTTTAGGTTATCCTATCAATTCACTAATCCAAATTATACATGTGGGTGAAGTTTAGTTTAAGCAAGATTCTCTTTTCATGATGCATGCATTGGCCTACCCATTTACGCAAGCTGAAATATAGCGGCATTCGCAAAAAAAATTAGCACATCGTAGACTCACTTTGTGCTTACTAAACGGTTCTTACGCAGCGTAAGTTAGTGTACCTATAGAAAATTGATTAGATAAAACCAGTGCCGCTATCCTAGATAGACCATATTTCTAGGGCTTATACTTATTTACATAATTTTATCGCATCCTACTTTTCACAAAACTTTTGTTAGTCAAATTTGAGGTTTTGAAAGGAGTTACGAAACTCGTAACTCATTATTGGCTCTATACCACCTATGGCAAAACCACCCAAAATAGCACGCCTTCGGAGGTGCTCGTCTTCCGCCAGACACTAAGCACCTCGAAAGTTGGCTACATTGGACGGTTTCGTCGAGCACACCCCAAGGGAGAACTCGAACACTCCACGTTTTTCATCCAGGATCTAATAATGAGAGCGAGTTTACAATACTTAGTCCATTTCATACAACAAGAGTTCCTAGAAATACATTATTATAATACCAAGTTTAGAGTGCGGAATTTAAACAGAGGAATTGAAATAAACATCTAACGATAAGATACAAGGATCCGTCTATGCCCACTAGAAGAATCCTCCACACAACAGTCACTCCTCAAGCTACACCTACAATAGGGGTAAATAAACCCTGCATACACTAGTGGGAATAATTTCCTGACTCCAAAGAATATGATAAGCTTCATGGTTTTCTAGGTTTCCTTTTTGCAAAAATCATTACTAGTATTGAATCCTTATGTATGTGTTTTATTAGCAGTCTTGATTAGTTCATTAGCTAACCATTCTATGTAAGCACCTATCCTACTTTCAAGCCAGAGTTGAGCAATTAGATCCATTTCACCATCTTTCATCTTCTAGTTATTACTACGGTGCTAGACCATAGCCAAGTCATACCTATCACATGGCGATTCGTGAACCAATGTATCCCAACTAGATACCCCAAAACACATGCCCTGCTTGTACCCTAGGCACAAGCAAGATCAACCCACTACTCTCCTATCAAGGGGTCCAGGTCCCCGTCCAAACTTGGACTCCAAGCCCCCACTCCTGAGTCCCGGACTCAGTGTAGTGCTTAGACCTCCACCATCCCCACCTCCTATTAGTCAGTCCAGAAAGAGCCGGAACCCATGACAAGAGAGCAACGAGCATTCCCGCTCCCATAAGCAAGTATGTGCTCAGGATAATAAGTCTGTGACTTGACTACCATCCACAGTAATGGGCGGTCCTTAACCAACATGAATAGGGAAAATAGTGTAACTAAGCTATGCCCCATTGGCCACGGGACACAACCTATTACACCCACCAATACTCGTACCATATCCCTGCCTGGTCTCCATTTCCTTTCTCCATTTTATCTTGAGAGTAGTAATAATAATCACCTGTTGTGAGTAACGGCAGGTTACTCATGCTATCAATAGCCTAAGCATACAGCTACTCGACCTATGCTAGTAGGACTCATAGGTAGGTTTATCTATGCATGTAGTTTCAATATAAATCCTATAACATAAATGCACATCACATATATATATATATCCTGTGATTATTTAAAATAAGGGTTATGCACCAGGGCTTGCCTTGGGCAGGTACGGTGTCAACTGAGTCAGTCAGTGGTGGCTCCAAGACCTCCTCTTGTATGAGAATCTCCTCCTTGTATTCCTCAACGATCTCCTCGAACACATGATCGCCGGTGGTCACGATCTTTGCTAACTCGTTCTCTACATACATGCGATGATGATGCAACACTTAGCATTTATGCAACAGCAACTCTTAAAATAAGAATACACATACTAAGCTACTAAGCTAGCTCTAATGATTAAGGCAGTAAGCTAACTATCATCTTTACCAAGCAAAGTGTTGGGTTCAACTAACAAACACCTAGCTTTACAAATGAAGGATATATCTTTATTTCTACTAATGATTTAATGTATATTTGAAAAAAGAGCATTTTACTACCCTTATGTTTAGTCTATTCTAAAGCTACAAAAATTACAGTGAGCACATAATAATACCATGATGCTGGTATAAAATTTTTAGGGCTAAAGCTATCACCAATTTACCACAAAAATTCTTACAATAATTCTCCTAACAATATTAAACATTTTCAAATGATTTAATAGCTCCTGGTATCAACATGTATATATATATGAACTAAGTACTCTAACAGATAGAGCACAATTTTAGGAACTTAACAAAATTTATTTCACAATTTTTGGACACCTACACGATTTTATATGATTTACCAAAGATCAACTCAAAAATTATATTAGAAAACTATTTCTAATTCCTTATGAAAAAGAAAAATGAATTCTCCCGTGCGGCCCACACACACGGCCCACGTGACTTAGCGCACGCGTGCGAGCATGCGATGGCCCACGATGCGGCCCACGTAGAGATGGCATGCGGTGGGGAAATCCTGCTGTCGGTGTTTCGTACAAGCACCAGCAAGTAAATTTATAGTAATGCGCGTTAGGCTCGGATGGTGCACTAAAGGACACAAGGTTTATACTAGTTCGGGCCGAATGTCCCTATGTCCAGTCTATTGCTGCTCGTGTTATTAGCACCAAAAAATAGTTCATAGTAGGGGGTACAAATGATCGAGAGAGGGACTAGTCCTAAGTCTCTGATGGAAGGGTTGAAAGGATGCTATGAGCTTGGTAGCAGCTTGACTGTGTGTGTTATGTGTTGTGCTGTCAAAAGTCGGTCCCTTTGTCGAAGGAAGCACATCCCCTTTTATAGATGAAGGGGACGGCTTTACAAGTGAGAGGTCTTAGGTGTGCACACTACCTAGCCTTGTTGTTCATGTCTACCAAGCCTTATTGTCCATTCTGGTGGGTGCGAAAGGATGATAAGCGTCTACAATATTGTCGATGCCTCTATAGAATGTTAGGATGGCTATAGAGTACTGTCCCGCGCAGGGTATGGACTCTAGTATAGTGGTTTTGACTTATGAGCCTTGCCCAACCTTGCTCCACATGCCTTCTAGTTCCTATGAGTCCCTATCAGAGGGACGTAGGGTTAGGGTCCGGAGTAGCGTTGTGGGCAAGGTTTTCTGATTGGAGAGGGTGTCGAAGGCTAAAGCGAGCTCTCCGATCTGGTGGACCCAAGGGGCTAGGAAGTGGATGCCACTCCCCTGTGATCATAACGTGGTGACCACACATCCATCATTTGTGGAGGACGCGAGTCCTTTCCTGGACCATAGTGGTTGTCGCATACCTACATCGGGTTCCGTGTCCTAGAGCTAAAGGCTGCGCCTACAACTCTACAAGGCGAAGAGCACGCACCTACATCACTTTTTAGACTCTGCTACGTCCGGGAGGGTCTAGAGCACCCATCTCGTTATTCCCTAGTAGTACTTTTCCTACTAGGGCATAGGGTATGGTCCCTGAAGCCGCGGTTGACCCGAACATCTTGTCCTACCCCACACCTATCATCATGAGGGAATGGGGAGAGGTTGTCAGGCAAGATGAAACTAGTCCTAGGACATCAAGTGAGGCGGGGTTCATCCTCGGATGTCGGGTGAGGTGGAGTCCAGTCCTTATCCCTCGGGCGAGACCGTGCCCATCCCTTAGGGGTCGAGCGAGGCAAAGTCAATCCCTAAGCTCTCGGGCGAGGCAGAGCTGGCCCTTATCCCTCGGGCGAGACCAAGCCTAGCCCTTGGGGGTCGGGCGAGGCGGAACCAAACTCTCATCACTCGGGCAAGAAACGCAGCAGCGCCCTTGTCCGTCTAGAAGTTTTTAATGTTCGATGGTTATCGGTTCCACCTCCTAGGGTATCCCGGTGCTAGGTCCCCAACAGTAGCCCTCAAGCCCCCGGGCGATTTGGACAGAATCGTCCGGGGGGTGTTTTCAATTTTGTCGGAGTTAATTTGCCACAAGGTGCGCATGAGCGCACCCGATGGGTGTAGCCCCCAAGCCCTCGGTGACTCGAGTAGAGTCGCCCAAGGGGTAGTATTAGACCCTTCGCGGGTAAGGCTGAAGAACTTGGTTTTTTGTCGATGGGATATTTTTAAGGGAATCGTGGTATTCCGTTCACGGGAATTTTACTCGGTTCTAGCCTAGCTGGGTCCTGACTGCGGATCAAGGCCCTGGTGATGCTTGTGTCTTTGAGTTCTAGTTTCTTGCGGGCCCATCCTTCATTGGGGTGGCCACTGAGTTGGTTTGGGCGTAGACGGATTAGGGAAGAGATTTTCCTGGTCTACGTTCCCTCTGTGGGGAAAGAGTCTGGTCGCTTCAGGAAGGCGAACCGTCCAGCGTGATTTTGGTGGGAGAGGATAGGGATCGCGGGCGCGTGTCACACGATGTGACGCGATAGTGCGTGTGGTAGGCCCAAAGATCAAGGCAGATGGTTGCCCTTCTCGCATCCGTAGCCCCCTATAAAACCACAGGGCCCACCCCCAGGGTTCCGTATTTTGCCCCCTTGCCTTCACATCTGAAACCTCCGCCACCAATCGCCCTAGCCTCCTGCGCCCACACTGCCACTGCCGTCAAACTCGCTGCTGCCTTCTTCTCTATGCTGCTCCCGTTGTCGCAATGGACCTAGGGTACAAATCCAACATCTCCCTTTGGCGCCTAGAGGGCCTCGTTCGCCGAGGCCTCCTTTGCCCGTTGATTGCCGCTGAGGAGTGGCGACTGGCCGGTGAGGAGGAGGAGCCACAACCGCCTGAAGGGTACATCGTGTCTTTTGCTCACTTCCTTGAGCGAGGATTCGCCATGCCCGCCCATCTATTTTTTTGGGGATTGCCGGACTATTATAAGGTGGAACTGCAGCACCTTTCCCCCAATGGGATCCAGCACATTGCGGTGTTTGTCGCCCTATGTGAGGGATTCTTGGGGATCGATCCCCACTTTGACCTATTGCAGTATATCTTTGCCATTAATCTGGTGAAGAGGTGGGTCGGGCAGCAAGAGCTGCATGCGCCAGTGGGGTGCGCCAGCATCCACCTCCACAACAACCAAGGGAGGATGTACCCGCTAATGCATTTGTCCACCTCCAACAAGGGGTGGCATTCGCAATGGTTTTATATCAAGAACGACGCCGCCGCCCCCTTGCCAGCCTTCACCGGGCGCTACATCTTGGAGGCCCTAGGGTCGTGGGGGTGGGGCATCCCAGGCAAGAGGAAGAAGCAACTCAATAGCCTTCTCGCCGCCATCCAAACTCTGAAGCAGTGGGGCATGAAGGGGTCGGGGATCATCGGCACCTACCATGCGAGGAGGGTGGCGCCGCTAATGGCGTGCGCACTTCCCCTGTATCAGTTGGTGCCCGAAGCGTCGTTTGAAGGGACGGTGCTCATCGATGAGGCGCTCCCTTTCTCTAAAGTGGCGCAGTGAATCAAGGAGGCAATGGAGCCCACGAAGGACTTTGTTGGCACTATCCTTGACTTCGTGTATCTAGTGTCGGGGCATCCCCTGATGCGACTGGAATTGGGATTTGTTTACTTCGTAAGTTTTCTTGCCTCTTGCTCCTTTCTTCTCTTGTAATTTCTGATCCTCTGATGTTAACCTTGGGATGGCAGGACCAGTCAGGGGGACTACACTTCAAGGATAGCCTAGCTCTATTGCCAAAGGACCCAACCCAGATGGCAGCGAACCGCACCGCGGCTGGTTGGGACAAGAAGACGCGAGAGCTTGTGAAGAAGAAGGTGATACGAAAGCAGCAAGCTCGAGATCGAGGAGAGGAGACAAGCAGTGAAGATGATGAAGGTGATGATGAGTCAGATGAGGAAGCAGCCAGCTTGGATTGGGGTGACCTGGTGAATGAGGACTCATTGCCCCCGCAGGGACCCTTCCTGTTCCATGTGGAGGGAAGCGAGTCTGCAGGACCAGTGGAGTCGGGCCCGTCCCTAGGTCCGGTGGGAGCCGGTGGATCCGCTGCTACCCTCGGGGTACCGGTGGAGGATCGGTGGATAGGAGGGGATCAGGTCCGAGACCGTCCCCGCAGTGCTGGTGGAGGGGGGTGGCTCCGACGCCACGTCTAGAGAGGTGATGGAGGGGAGCAGCTCTGGTGTTGCGCCCCATGAGACAATGGACGGGAGCGGCTCCGACACCGTGCCCTGAGAGGTGATGGAGGGGAGCGGCTTTGGCGCAGTGCCCCATGAGACAGTGGAGGGGAGCGGCTCCGACGCCATGCCCCAAGAGGTGATGGAGGGGAGTGGCTTTGGTGCTACGTCCCATGAGACGGTGGAGGGGAGTGGCTTTGACGCTGTGCCTCGAGAGGTGATGGAGGGGAGCGGCTCTGGCACCGCGCCTCATGAGACAAGGGAGATGAGCCCCCTTGCCTTGAAGCAAGAAATGGTCCTGCCCCCCAAAAGCATCAGCGTACGTCATCGACTCCCCTCATTGTTCCCTTTATTTTTCTATTCCAATCTTACGCCTCTTCCTCTTTTGCAGATTCTTACGATAGGGCCACCCTCTAGGGCCGGCGCCCAAGAAGAGCCTTGCCCTTCAGACGGGACAGCTGGTGCTGCCCGATGTCACCCCTGTTTCGGGTGGGAGCATCATGGCCTTGTTGGCCAGTCTTATGGCACCCATGGTGGCTGCTAAACAGGCGACCGCGACTGTGTTAGGCCAGGAGTAGCCGGGCATAGCCGTGGTCGTGTCCAAGGGGGTGGCACAGTCTGTGCCTTCGGTGGCCATAGAGATGGCGCCCAATGCGGATCAGGTGGATTTGGATGCAGCCATAGTGCGTCCGAGGGAGCGGCAAAGTCCGTGCTACCAGAGGTCTAGATGGGGGAGGCTGCGACCAGCGTTAGACCCGGCAGGGTCGGATGCGGCCATGGTGGCCTCCGAGGTGGGCCAGATGGGAGAGGATACGGCCGGTGGGTCTCTGAGCATCTTGGTGGTGGTGGGAAGGACTCGCCGGCCGTCGCCCCCAGCCCTGTTGTCGGGGGGCAGCCGTTCCCCTATGCGGAGCGAGCCAACACTCCATTGGATGGATGCTGGGGATCCGTTGTCGGCTCTGTTCTCACTTGATGATGCTACCGAGAGTGTGGAGCGGGAGAACCTTGACATCGGGTTCTCGGCCATGATCAATGCTTTGAACCTAGGCCAATGGAGCCCTAGCATGAAATCATCATTCCTTCTAGCCAGGTATTCACCTTGTTCTCCTCCTTTTCATATCCTTGTGTTTTCATGTTTTTGATATCGGTCTTCTTTTCAGAATCTTGCTGCCCGTAGCCGGAACAAATCCCAATTTCTCCACGAGTAAAAGGCGAAGTGGGACTGCCTCACTGAGGAGGCCCTGCTACGAGGAGATGTGAGCGCGTAGCTTGCTGTCATCCAGCGGCGGGAGGCCGAGGCGCGTCATGATGTGGAGGAGTTCCATGCGATGTTTGAGGATTTATCGGTGAGGACGAAGCTAGATGAGGAGGAGATCGCCAGGCTCCAAAAGGAGCGAGATGAGCTACTACAGAAGAATGCCACGGCTAGTGAGAGGGCCGGCGAGCTCCTGGTGGAGCTGCAGATGGAGTGGGACCTCAAGCTAAAGGCTGAGGAGAGGTCCGTGACGTTGCAGGAGAAGGTGAACCAGGATGTTGCGGTGGTCGATCGAGCCATCCAAGAGCGTGATGAAGCACATCGGGAGGCCAAGGCACGCCAGGTGGATCTTGGAGTCGAGGTGGCTCGACGGCTGGATGCCAAGGAAGTTTCTGCCGGTCTGTGCGCCGATCTCATCGAGGCACGGGGGCTTCTTCAAGTCAAAGGTGATGAGTATGATCGCCTGTCTTCTACTATCCTGGCGGTCTGTGATGACCTACGGGCGACGCAAGAGGAGGGGGCTGATTCCCTCGTGGTCCATGCTGCTAGTATCACGGCGCGCGTGGGCCAGCTTGAGGAGAGTGCCTTTTGCCTCGGGATCACCCAAGCCTTCATTGTCGCCCATTCCCAATATGCTTAGGAGATCAACCTAGGGGTGATGAGCCAAGGCTTTGCGCCTGTCTATGAAGACGCTTGTCACAGAACCGATCAATTTATAAGAGCACAAGTACAAAAACAATCGCCAAAACGATCAAATTCTCGAACTTGAGCCCATATAAACCCGGTAGTCAACCGAAATCTTAAAGGATTTCAAACCAACTTGCATACAACCAAGATCATAGTAATTCAACATAACATATCATATGTTACAACATTTCGCATACGTTTGCAAATAGGTTACATCATCACAGAGTCATTGTTATTACAAAACAAGTCTTGTAAACATGCGGAAGCAAATAGTTTAACTCACACACCGAGTTCAAATACACATACTGGTTTGCTAATCACTAGACCAGCAAAAGCATTCAGATAAGAGAACAGAGATCATGCCCATGATCTAGTCTTCATCACCCGCCGGGTGGAGACAATACTTGCAGAATCCTTGATATAGAAGGTCATCTGCAACAAGAGGGAATAAACCCTGAGTACGGGAATGTACTTAGCTAGACTTACTCATCGAAAACTAAACAAATGACACCAAGGATTATGCATAGCTTAATGTAGTGGAGCTGGCTGACACTTTCTTTTTGCAGAAAAGCATAAGTAGTATGATCAACTCTTATCATGACTAGCAGTGACTTTTTAGCCGTTATCCTGTCATCTATATTAGCACCTATACTAAGCAATCATTTTATTAAGGTGCAAACATTAATAACCATATCAGGTATTCATTGTGGCAATCTTATCATCATCATCCATTTAACCATATCGTTAAATTAATTGAATCTACAGTTGCCAGCTACTCAGTCAAGTTCTCACTATCCGGGAGAGACGGCGATTCGAATCGATTCCTATCTAGTTGGAGGGGTATTCCTAAACACAAACCCTGCTTCCCCCGTTAGGGTCGCAACAAGTCACCTTTGGTATAATTCAGGAGTCGCGGGTCCAAATAGATCGGCATTCTCAGAGAACCACTCTGCCAAGGTTGTTCGGGACTCTAACCCGCCTTGGACTTATGTCAATGGCTCTCCACACATCCTTACTACCTCTAGAGTGCCGCCACTACTCGTGTTCCTGGCCTAAATCGAGCTACTAGGCTTCGCGGTCGGAATGACTTATCCAGCCAGCTAAGTGTTAGGCTACGTTCAACATGACATGAGGATGTACAGCGTGTCGGTCCTTAAACGACTCACACGGAGTCACTATGTTCAAACCTACACAAGACCCCGCCCGGTCTTAATTCTTTACTCACATGGTTCTTTTTTCCACGATAGCAAATATAGCCAACTGTGATCCACCTCATCCTAAAGCTCGCAGGTGATAGGAAATCACCTGACTTCTACCGCACTAAGCATGGCTAAGCATTTAACCCGTTCCTGAAACTTAAATAGGATTCCAGTGCGATATCTAGGACAAGGAAGGATATATAATGCAGCAATTGGTTCCAACCAATTCCTATACTTAATGCATCATCAACAATAAAAGATACTCAATGTATTTGCGAAAACATAGGAGGCTTAATATGCTCCGGGGCTTGCCTTTCAGGAACGAGGAAGGCTGGTGGTCAGGGCACTCGGGCAATTCCTCTGCGGTGACTGCTTCGTCGGCTTCCTGCACCTCGGGCTCCTCCTCCTGGTTGGCTCCCTCGAACTCCAGCAATGTCACTCCCTCTGGCACACCTATTGCATGAATGCGCAAGATAAATATCATGGATGCACATGAACGCATGTCAGGGATGCTCGGGGAATGCACATGTTCGCTATAGTTAGCATATTCCAACTTAAGCCCTATTCAAATCACTTTACTTACCAAGTTTATACAACCTAATGTATAATTGCTCATCTTCAGTTAATGACCTAGCACCTGCACCTAAGCATATTCTCAAGTTAGTCTAACCCCTAACAATCAACGAGAACCTTGCAACAACATACACTCAAGCATTTGTATTTCAGCAAAAATGAATACTATGTAACGGTGCAGTAAACTAACCATAACTAGAGATTTATAATTCCAAATAACATGCAACAAGGCAATCTGGAAAGCTTATGAAATTGTCTACAATTCATTTTCAGATTTCAAAGCATGATTCAACACTTTACCAAGTCGAATTCATAAATTAACAGAACTCTAGTCCTTACAAGGCAGAGAGTAAGCAAAACTGGAACTTAACTTTAAACAGCTGTAGTTTCTAAACTACTGGGCCAAATGCCCTCAAATTTTGACAGGAGCTAGATACCTAAATTATCTACAACTCTTGTATTCATCTCATTCACAGAAAACCAAAATATCATGGGGAATTTTCCAAAGTCCCCAGATCTGTCCAGAGGGACATAATGCAAACAATTAATTATTAACTCATGATGTAAACATATAATTGGACAAAACTAAATCTACTCACATGTCACACATATTACAAGAACACCAGAAAGTAGGGTGTTCATTCCCAAAACATTTCCTCTAATACCTTTCTTAATTTATTTAATTAATTAGAGGAAATAGTAAACATATATGAAAACTACACCATTAAATCTACAAAAATTACAGTAGACACTACATGCCCTAAGTAGACTACCATAAAAATTTCACATCATTTGAGTAAGTATAACAACCTACACAAAAATGGTAAGGCAGAATGGCTTAAAATGGCATAATTATGTAACCTTAGTGAAAAGTCTCAAGCAACAGATTTCATATTTTTCCTAGCATCCTTAGGGTACTAGGATACTCTCCAACAAATTTCATGGTCAATGGATTCATAAATAATTTACTAAAATTCACCCAAGTATCTACCAATGATAAAAGGAAAATCTATAACTCAAAAACTACACATGCAATGACTCAAATTTTAACCAGAGCTTCTACCATACCAGACTAGCTTACCCACAAAATTTCATAATTTTTGGATCACAGAAACTCAAGATATGATTTAAACAAGTTTGCATGCATTCAAAAACACTTTTCAAGTTCCTATTTAATTCATTCAAAATTTCTACATAATGTGTTCAAGACATATTTTTCTTAAATACTAGACCTAACTATGAGTCTAATAAAATTGGAACCATCCAATTTGGATCTACAAAACAGGAGATACAAAAATATCAAATCAGCATTCAAAACTGCATTTTTGAGCTATCCTTAGAAACAAGCAGTCATTGACAAGTGGGACCCGGCTGTCAGCCGGACCCATCGGTCAGCGAGACGAAACAGAGGAGGCGCACGCGACGGCGCGGCACATGGCGAGGCTCGCCGGCGGCGGCTCCTCCGGCGAAATCGAGTGTACCAACATGCTCCCCTAAGCAACCTGCACCGACTGGTACCAAGAACACAACCTATTCCTAACCCTAGCCATACCGGCGGTGAGAGCAGCGGCGGTGCACAAGGTACAGTGGCGCTCCGATGATGGCGGCCCTCCATTGTCCCGCTCGAGCTCAGTACGAGCTCTGCAAGACCATGGCAAAGCCTCCTAGGCGAACTAGGGTTCCGAGGTGCAGTGCAGGTGCCTAGCCATGTGCGCCGGCCAGCGGCGGCGCTCTGGGTACACCGATAAGGTCAGCGGCCCGGCGTGAATATAGTGAATCACCAAACTACATCTAGAGGGTAGAAACTATAGCTAACAGGGAAGCTCATGCTTGCGCTAGCTAGAACGGAGACGAGCCAGGCATGGCCAGCGATGGTGAGCTCGTGTATGCGGCCATGGCAGCCAGTGGCGAGAGCGACCGGCCTGTTCTAGCATGCACACACGGTAGCGTCTAACGTTACTCCTACTCAGAGCACCAGCAAGCTAGGAGGGTACTAGGATGGTAGAGAGCTCAGCGAGAGAGGGAACAGGGAGATGGGGCCACAGACTGGCCGTGTGAGCGGCGGTGCTCTGGCCGGCCTCCCGCTCGAAGCGCATCGCAACATGTGGCTCACCAAATGGGGCATCACGAGCGTGAAGAGGTGGAGATCGTAGAGGTGATGGTGGTGGAGCTATGGCCATGATCAATCGGACAATGGTGGTGAGGCGAGGGAGCTAGGACAGGCGGTGGAGCTCGCGGTGGCAGCTAGCAGTGGTGTGCTCAGGCCGCGAGAGAGCGAGAAAAGGAATGGAGTGAACGAGTGAGCGGGGGAAGGAGGCAGGCGCGGGGTGGCTTCAAGACAGCGGCTGGCCATGCCAGGGGCATCCACGGAGCGTGGCAGGCAAGCTCAGGCGACCTGGCGACGCGTGGCACACACGCGTCGGGCATTTTCTGAAATTGGTCAGTCACTGTAGCATCCATTCAGATGAAGAAAACCGACTGACAGTGTTAGTTGATGGCCCTCATCCTCCTAATCCGTTGGTCATTAGCAAAAACATTCTAAATGAAAATTGTAGCCCTTCGTATAGTTTACAATTCTTATTAAAATACCAAGACCTAATTCCCAAAGAATCATGAGTAAAATCATCCCCAAAGTCGAGCCAATGAAACTGAAAACTGGTTTTTGACTTAGAAATTTTCTGAGTTTCCAAATAGCCCTCAAAACTGACTTGTGGGCCATTTTTGAGCATGTTCTGCACATTTTCATGAGTTGACCATAAAATAACTTTTGTTCCTTATATAATTCTCTACATCTTTGCTTTAGGTTGCTCAGACATGCAAACATCCTAAGCCACACTTTTTAAATAGTCAAACAAAAGGGTTCAGGGGTCAAATTTGGTCAAACCATGACTTGGAAACCTAATTAGTCAAAGTGACCAACATGAACAATGTTCCAAAAGACATTCTATGTGTAACTAAGTTACTTACAAGCATTTGTTTTAGCCACACCATGCATTGGTCACATAAGAATCAAGCAAGGTATGTACTGAAACAATGAAAAACACAAGAAATGTTGCAAATGTTTCATAGTCATGTTTCACATGTTTCATGATCTTGTTGCATAGTATTAACTAATCTTGTTTCACTAAGTGAGTGGCACATGTTGCACTTAAGTGTTGCACACTTTACATTTCATAAAAGAGACAACACACATGAAATATACAACATGTTGCAATGTTTCGAAATCATGTTTCATGTGATATAAGTTCACGAAGGGATGCATGATGCTCATGTTCATGAAATACAGTGCAAATGTGGAAGCTAAACACCTAGGGTGTTACAGCCCTCCCCCCTTATAAAAATCTTGTCCCGAGATTTGAAAAGCGTACCATTGTTGATAGAATTCCTTATAACCATCCCTCAAATAATCTTCCCTTTCCCACGTTGCATCGCGTTCACTACCATGATTGCTCCACATGACTTTGTAGAACTTGACTACCCGACTCCGAGTCACTCGCTCATGAGTGTCAATCACTCGAACTGGCTTTTCTTTAAAGGTTAAATCAGATTTTAACTCGATATCCCCCAATGGAACTCTCTCTTCAGGGACGCGAAGATATTTCTTCAATTGGGATACATGAAAGACATTGAAGATAGCACTCATCTCAGGAGGTAATTGAATCTTGTACGCCACTTTACCACTTTGTCCAATGATTTCAAATGGACCAATGTATCTCAGGTGCAAGCTTTCGCTTCACACCAAAGCGTTGGACACTTTTCATAGGTGAGACTTTCAGATATACGAAGTCTCCAACTTCGAACTCAATAGGTTTTCTACGTTCGATCAGCATAACTTTTCTGCCTAGCTTGAGCTACGGCCATGTGGGTTTGGATAGTACAGGACTTGTTCTTCAGGCTTCTTGAACAAAATCAATTCCATAATATCTCCTTTCACCAGGCTTCTACCCAGTTCAACGGGGTTCTACACTTCCGGCCATACAAAGCTTCAAACGGTGCCATCTTTATGCTCTCTTGATAACTATTATTATATGAGAATTTAGCTAGGGGTAACCATTTTTCCCATGAGCCCTTAGCCGAGATGACACATGCTCTCAACATATCTTCTAAGATTTGATTCACTCATTCAGTTTGCCCATTGGTTTGTGGATGATAGGCAGAACTTCTTATGAGCTTAGTCCCTAATAATCCGTGTAAGTGCTCCCAAAAGCGGGCAGTGAACTATGGTCCTCTATCTGAGACAATAGTATGAGGGATCCCATGAAGTCAGGACTATCTAGGTTAAGTACAACTCCGCATAGTCGGTTGGACGAAAATCTATGTGGACCGGAATGAAGTGTGCCGACTTGGTCAGTCGGTCCACAATTACCCAAATTGAGTTAAAATTCCTCTGAGTAGTAGGGAGTTCCAACTATAAAATCCATACTTATCTCTTCCCATTTCCAACCTGGAATAGAGAGTGGCTGAAGTAATCCAGCTTTCATGTGTACCGCCTTGACCCGACAACAAGTATCACACCTAGCCACATAAGCGGCTATCTCTTTCTTCATTTTGGTCCACCAAAATCGAGGCTTTAAATCATGATACATTTTACTACTACCAGGATGAATAGATAGTTTAGAGGAATGAGCTTCGGATATGATTTGATTTCTAAGCTCTCTATCCTTCGGAACTACCAACCTATCCTTGAACCATAACACTGCCTTCCTCATCTACTCGAAAATGTTTGGTTTCTTGCTCTTTCATCTTGCGCTTGATGTGAAACACACCTGCATCCGTCTTCTGTAGCTCGATAATTCGACTCTGTAGAGTACAACTAACAGGGATGTTGTGAAGGGCTGCAGGATGAAGGAGCTTTGACAAATGGACATCACTCTCAATCAATGAGTGGCAATGAGACTTTCTGCTTAAGGCATCCGCGACGACGTTTGCCTTGCCAGGGTGATAGTGCACTTGGAGGTTATAATCCTTGATCAACTCGAGCCATCTTCTCTGATGCATATTTAACTCTGGTTGAGTGAAGATGTACTTGAGACTTTTATGATCAGTGTAGATGTTGCACACATTGCCAAGTAGATAATGTCTCCAGGCCTTCAAAGCATGAACAACTACAGCAAGTTCCAAGTCATGCTGTTGGATAATTCACTTCATGCTTCCGAAGTTGGCGAGAGGTATAAGCAATGACTCTACCCTCTTGCATAAGAACACCTCCTAACCCAATACCTGATGCATCATAGAACACGTCAAAAGGTTTCTCGATATCTAGTTGCGCCAAAACCAGAGCCGATGTTAGAAGAGTTCGCAAGGGTATGGAAAGCCTGCATCACACTTAGGAGTCCAGACAAACATTCATGTCTTTTTGCAGCAATCGAGTCATAGGCTTAGCTATTTTAGAGAAATCCAGGATGAAGCGACGATAATAGCCAGCCAACCCCTAGAAAACTCTGAACCTCGTGCACCGAGATGGGAGCCTTCCTAGTTCAATACTTCTTGCACCTTGGTGGGATCAACCATAATTCCACCATCGGACAACACGTGTCCTAAGAAAAGGTACCTCACGAAGCCTAGAATTCACATTTGCTGAACTTTGCATACAGCTGGTGTTCCCGCAATCTAGTGAGAACCACCCGTAAATGTTCAACATGATCTTCTTCATTCTCAGAATAGACCAGGATATCATCTATAAATACCACCACAAATTTGTCCAACTCAGGCATAAACACTGAATTCATTAGATACATAAAATGTGCGGGGGCATTGGTCAATCCAAAAGACATAACCAGGTACTCATATAGACCATATCTTGTAGAGAATGCGGTTTTTGGGACATCCTCAGGCCGAATTTTGATTTGATGATACCCAGATCTCAAATCAATCTTAGAAAAGACTTTTGCTTTAGACAACTGATCAAACAAGATATCGATGCGTGGCAGAGGGTACTTATTCTTGATTGTAACTGCATTCAAGGGTCTATAATCTACACACATGCGTAGAGATTGATCCTTCTTCTTCACAAAGATGGCTGGGCACCCCCACGGAGATGAACTAGGGCGGATAAGGCCTTTCTTTAGCAGTTCATTCAACTGGGTCTTAAGTTTGGCTAGTTCATTAGGAGGCATTCTATATGGCCTTCTAGAGATGGGAGCTGTACCAGGAAGCAACTCTATCTTGAATTCTACTTCACGATCCGGGGGCAATCTAGGTAAATCATCGAGGAAAACATCTGGAAAGTCACACATGACGAGGATATCTGCCAGAGACTTTGCTTGCACTGCATTGGTCGTGCAAGAAAGATTGATGTCCCTGGGTAACTGTACTAGAAAACCCTCCTGATTGCTAGGATCTCTGAGCATAACTACCCTAGTCAATGTATCGATAAGCACTCCATGATGGCTCATCCAGTTCATTCCCAATATCACATCGATACCTAGCCTCGGTAAAACTACCAGATCAATCTAATAACTTCGCCCCTCTATCACAAATTGTACATCCCCAACTACCAGCTTGGTTGGAATAATACCACTAGCAGCCCTAATACAATAACCCTCACCTTCAATAGTATATGTTTTCTGCATAAACTTGGATGCAAATGCTGGACTAATGAAGGAATGCAAAGCACCTGAATCAAATAGTACAACTGCGGGGTGTTGGTCAATCAGAAACTTACCGGCAGTCACTACCTCTCCTGAAGGAATCTCAGTAATATTAGTGTGGTTCACTTGTCCCTGACCGCCACCCTGGTAATTATTCTTCTTAGGGTAAGGGCATTCCCTTACCTAGTGGCCTGTCTTGTTGCAGTTCCAGCACAGCATGTTGCTTGGTGGAGCTCTGGAACTGCCCTGACTGGTCATGCCCTTGGGAAGAGCAACTATAAATGCCTTGCAAAACCCAGTCTTGGCGGGATTCTTCTTCTGCGGTGGGCAAAACTTGGCGGCTGATGCTCGAGGACGGAATGGAGCCCTTTGTGCGATGGGAGCCTTAGATTGTGAGGCACCCGCCTCATAGGCCCTCTTACGACTTTTCGAAGCCACATATACAGCATTGTTATTCTCTTGCGATAAGGCATCACTCACAAACTCATTAAAATGAGCACACTTGCAATTTCCCATGGTCTTCATCAGTTTGGGGCTAAGTCCCCGCTTGAAGCAACAATCTTCTTAGCATCGGTGTCCACAAACTCGGTAGCGTACCTTGCAAGGTTATTGAAAGCTTGCAGGTATTCGTTCAGGCTCTTGTTCCCCTGAGTCAGCATCATGAACTCTATATGCTTGATCGCCATGAGACCAGGAGGAATGTAATTTCCCCTGAAAGTAGACTTGAACTGATCCCAAGTGATTTGGGCATTAGTAGGCATAGTGGACCGATGATGACTCCACCAAATGCCAGCTGGCCCATGCAGTTGGTGCAATGCGTACTCAGTTTTTAGCACTTCTGTCAAGCGGAGCAGACGGAACTTCTGCTCGAGAGTATTCAACCACTCATCAGCTTGTAGAGGCTCCTCAGCCTCCTTGAAGATTGGGGGTTTCGTGTCAAGGAAATCCTTGAAATCACTGTATTGATTTGGATCTGGTCCTTGGCATGGACCACGGCCATCACGATTTGCAATCGTATGGAGGGCCTCGGCCATAGTGCGCTGTCCTTCCGCAAGCATTGCTATTAGTTCTATTGGTGTGGGTGGTGGTGGTGGAAGATCATCATCATCACTTGCACCGGTGGAACGAGTATGAGGCATCTGCACAATGCGCAACTAGTAATTATTGATGATGTCAGCACATTGGAGAGGAACAATATAATCATGCCAAACTGTATTTACTGACGAGAATGAAAACTTCGTACAATAAACAGAGGCAATAATTCATTCTCCAATCACCACATCATCAAGTAGATTACTAGCGCCATACGCAGTGCATTTCAACATGACAAGTTTTAAACTTCACCATAACGTTACGCATCCCGAAGGGAGCGAATTAAAGTACATTACAAGTATGACTGCAAAAGCTTAACTAGTGAGACTTGCTAACGAACTACTCGTCGAAGTGATCACTGTCCACATCAGAGACACCTTGGACTTCTTCTGGGTATTCCTCTTCTTCTAACTCTAAAGAAGCATCTCTGTGATGGGTCACACGATGCAATTCTTGTGTAGCCTCATCTCTCACAATAGTGAGGTGCATCAGCTGGTTATGAAGCTCGTCTCTCTCGCGTGCGGTTGGACCCCACTGTTGCAGACGATAATTTGCAATACCACGAATCTCCTCAACTTCATGCTGAGAGATTGCACTTTATACTTGGGATAAGCAATTATAAGGGAGGGAGTAATGCAATATGAATGTCATGAGTGAATATGATGCATGCTCGTTCTGTACGTCCTCACAAACCTAAGAAATTTAAGCATTAGCGGAATATATGGTGGCATACATACGTTCTCTCAATTAGCGGTAACTAGTCGATCTACACAGTGCGTTGTTAGCGTACCTACAGAAAAACTTCATTGCAGCCCAACCCAACAAGATATAATGCTAATTACACAAGTAGTACTAAGATACTCTCCATATATACATCCCCCGATATATATACTTCGGTATCCAAACTACCCGACAAATGTACCCACAATTAAGTACCTTCATATATACATATATGTAACATGTAAATACTCTAGTAACCACAACTAGCTCTCCCCTAGACCGACGGTTGAACGGTCATGCTCTCGCAACTCACACTTACCTTAGCGTAGAGGCAATTGATCCATACATTACCATTCAAACGAATGGCACCCATGCAATATCACGTCGCATGGACGACAAAATAGAAACAATCAATTCCCCCAAGTTAGTAATTAATTATATATAAGCCACCTAGAAGTCCTTAAGTGGGCTATAAGGGATGTGATCACCAGTATACCATAAAAATTTTGATTTTTGAACACTTATATATAACTATAAGTTTGAAAACTATTTTTTTACAACAAAAGCTTTTGTTTTTAAATAGCTGTAAGACATGTTTAATGTTGAATCTAGCTCTGATGCCAGCTGTCATAGAACCAACCAATTTATAAGAGCACAAGTACAAAAACAATCGCTGAAACGATCAAATTCTCGAACTTGAGCCCATATAAACCCGATAGTCAACCGAAATCTCGAAGGATTTCAAACCAACTTGCATACAACCAATATCACAGTAATTCAACATAACATATCATATGTTACAACATTTCGCATACGTTCGCAAATAGGTTACATCATCACAGAGTCATTGTTATTACAAAACAAGTCTTGTAAACATGCGGAAGCAAATAGTTTAACTCACACACCGAGTTCAAATACACATACTGGTTTGCTGATCACAGACCGCAAAAGCATTCAGATAAGAGAACAGAGATCATGCCCATGATCTAGTCTTCATCACCCGCCGGGTGGAGATAATACTTGCAGAATCCCTGATATAGAAGGTCATCTGCAACAAGAGGGAATAAACCCTGAGTACGGGAATGTACTCAGCTAGACTTACCCGTCAAAAACCAAACAAATGACACCAATGATTATGCATAGCTTAATGTAGTGGAGCTGGCTGACACTTTCTTTTTGTAGAAAAGCATAAGTAGTATGATCAACTCTTATCCTGACTAGCAGTGACTTTTTAGCCGTTATCCTGTCATCTATATTAGCACCTGTACTAAGCAATCATTTTATTAAGGTGCAAACATTAATAACCATTTCAGGTATTCATTGTGGCAATCTTATCATCATCATCCATTTAACCATATCGTTAAATTAATTGAATCTACGTTGCCGCTGCTCAATCAAGTTCTCACTATCCGGGAGAGACGGCGATTCGAATCGATTCCTATCCAGCTGGAGGGGTATTCCTAAACACAAACCTTGCTTCCCCCATCAGGGTCGCAATAAGTCACCTTTGGTACAATTCAGGAGTCATGGGTCCGAATAGATCGGCATTCTCAGAGAACCACTCTGCCAAGGTTGTTCGGGACTCTAACCCGCCTTGGACTTATGCCAATGGCTCTCCGCACATCCTTACTACCTCCAGAGTGCCGCCACTGCTCGTCTTCCCGGCCTAAATCGAGCTACTAGGCTTCGCGGTCGGAATGACTTATCCGGCCAGCTAAGTGTTAGGCTGCGTTCAACATGACATGAGGACGTATAGTGTGTCGGTCCTTAAATGACTCAGACAGAGTCACTATGTTCAAACCTACACAAGACCCCGCCCGGTCTTAATTCTTTACTCACATGGTTCTTTTTTTCCATGATAGCAAATATAGCCAACCGTGATCCACCTCATCCTAAAGCTTGTAGGTGACAGGAAATCACCTGACTTCTACCGCACTAAGCATGTCTAAGCATTTAACCCGTTCCTGAACTTAAATAGGATTCCAGTGCGATATCTGGACAAGGAAGGATATATAATGCAGCAATTGGTTCCAACCAATTCCTATACTTAATGCATCATCAACAATAAAAGATACTCAATGTATTTGCGAAAACATAGGAGGCTTAATATGCTTCGGGGCTTGCCTTTCAGGAACGAGGAAGGCTGGTGGTCAGGGCACTCGGGCAATTCCTCCACGGTGACTGCTTCGTTGGCTTCCTGCACCTCGGGCTCCTCCTCCTAGTTGGCTCCCTCGAACTCCAGCAACGTCACTCCCTCTGGCACACCTATTGCATGAATGTGCAAGATAAATATCATGGATGCACATGAATGCATGTCAGGGATGCTCGGGGAATGCACATGTTCGCTGTAGTTAGCATATTCCAACTTAAGCCCTATTCAAATCACTTTACTTACCAAGTTTATACAACCTAATGTATAATTGCTCATCTTCAGTTAATGACCTAGCACCTGCACCTAAGCATATTCTCAAGTTAGGCTAACCCCTAACAATCAACGAGAACCTTGCAACAACATACACTCAAGCATTTGTATTTCAGCAAAAATGAATACAATGTAACGGTGCAGTAAACTAACCATAACTAGAGATTTATAATTCCAAATAACATGCAACAAGGCAATCTGGAAAGCTTATGAAATTGTCTACAATTCATTTTCAGATTTCAAAGCATGATTCAACACTTTACCAAGTCAAATTCATAAATTAACAGAACTCTGTCCTTACAAGGCAGAGAGTAAGCAAAACTGGAACTTAACTTTAAATAGCTGTAGTTTCTAAACTACTAGGCCAAATGCCCTCAAATATTGACAGGAGCTAGCTACCTAAATTATCTACAACTCTTGTACTCATCTCATTCATAGAAAACCAAAATATCATGGGGAATTTTCCAAAGTCCCCAGATCTGTACAGAGGGACATAATGCAAACAATTAATTATTAACTCATGATGTAAACATATAATTGAACAAAACTAAATCTACTCACATGTCACACATATTACAAGAACACCAGAAAGTAGGGTGTTCATTCCCAAAACATTTCCTCTAATACCTTTCTTAATTTATGTAATTAATTAGAGGAAATAGTAAACATATATGAAAACTACACCATTAAATCTACAAAAATTACAGTAGACACTACATGCCCTAAGTAGACTACCATAAAAACTTCACATCATTTGAGTAAGTATAACAACCTACACAAAAATGGTAAGGCAGAATGGCTTAAAATGGCATAATTAGGAAACCTTAGTGAAAAGTGTCAAGCAATAGATTTAATATTTTTCCTAGTATCCTTAGGGTACTAGGATACTCTCCAACAAATTTCATGGTCAATGGATTCATAAATAATTTACTAAAATTCACCCAAGTATCTACCAATGATAAAAGGAAAATCTATAACTCAAAAACTACGCATGCAATGACTCTCAAATTTTAACCAGAGCTTCTACCATACAAGACTAGCTTACCCACAACATTTCATAATTTTTGGATCACAGAAACTCAAGATATGATTTAAACAAGTTTGCATGCATTCAAAAACACTTTTCAAGTTCCTATTTAATTCATCCAAAATTTCTACATAATGTGTTCAAGACATATTTTTCTTAAATACTAGACCTAACTGTGAGTCTAACAAAATTGGAACCATCCAATTTGGATCTACAAAATAGGACGTACAAAAATATCAAATCAGCATTCAGAACTGCATTTTTGAGCTATCCTTAGAAACAAGCAGTCATTGACGAGTGGGACCCGACTATCAGCCGGACCCACCGGTCAATGAGACGAAACAGAGGAGGCACACGCGACGGCGCGGTACACGGCGAGGCTCGCCGGCGGCGGCTCCTCTAGCGAAATTGAGTGTACCAACATGCTCCCCTAAGCAACCCGAACCGACTGGTACCAAGAACATGACCTATTCCTAACCCTAGCCTTGTCGGCGGCGAGAGCAGCAGCGGTGCGCAAGGTACAGCGGCGCTCCGACGACGGCGGCCCGCCATTGTCCCGCTCAAGCTCGGTACGAGCTCCATAAGACCACGGCAAAGCCTCCTAGGCAAACTAGGGTTCCAAGGTGCAGTGCAGGTGCCTGGCCATGTGCGTCGGCCAGCGGCAGCGCTCTAGGTACGCCGACGAGGTCAGCGGCCCGGCGTGAATACAGCAAATCACCAAACTACATCTAGAGGGTAGAAACTATAGCTAACAGGGAAGCTCATGCTTGTGCTAGCTAGAACGGAGATGAGCCAGGCATGGCCAGCGATGGTGAGCTCGTGTATGCGGCCATGGCAGCCATGGCGAGAGCGACCGGCTGTTCTAGCATGCACACACGGTAGCGTCTAACGTTACTCCTACCCAAGCACCAGTAAGCTAGGAGGGTACTAGGATGGTAGAGAGCTCAGCGAGAGAGGGAACAGGGAGATGGGGCCACAACGGCCGTGTGAGCGGCGGCGCTCTGGCCGGCCTCCCGCTCAAGCGCATCGCAACATGTGGCTCACCAAATGGGGCATCATGAGCGTGAAGAGGTGGAGATCGTAGAGGTGATGGTGGTGGAGCTATGGCCGTGATCAATCGGACAATGGTGGTGAGGCGAGGGAGCTAGACGGAGGTGGAGCTCGCGGTGGCGCTAGCAGTGGTGTGCTTGGCCACGAGAGAGCGAGAAAAGGAATGGAGTGAACGAGTGAGCAGGGGGAAGGAGGCAGGCGCGGGGTGGCTTCAAGACACGGCTGGCCGTGCCAGGGTGTCCACGGCGTGTGGCGGCAAGCTCAGGCGACCGGCAACGCGTGGCACACACGCGTCGGGTGTTTTCTGAAATTGGCCAGTCACTGTAGCATCCATTCACACGAAGAAAACTGACTGACAGCGTTAGTTGATGGCCCTCATCCTCCTAATCCGTTGGTCATTAGCAAAAACATTCTAAATGAAAATTGTAGCCCTTCGTATAGTCTACAATTCTTATTAAAATACCAAGACCTAATTCCCAAAGAATCATGAGTAAAATCATCCCCAAAGTCGAGCCAATGAAACTAAAAACTGGTTTTTGACTTAGAAATTTTCTGAGTTTCCAAATAGCCCTCAAAACTAACTTGTGGGCCATTTTTGAGCATGTTCTGCACATTTTCATGAGTTGACCATAAAATAACTTTTGTTCCTTATATAATTCTCTACATCTTTGCTTTAGGTTGCTCAGACATGCAAACATCCTAAGCCACACTTTTTAAATAGTCAAGCAAAAGGGTTCAGGGGTCAAATTTGGTCAAACCATGACTTGGAAACCTAATTAGTCAAAGTGACCAACATGAACAATGTTCCAAAAGACATTCTATGTGTAACTAAGTTACTTACAAGCATTTTTTAGCCACACCATGCATTGGTCACACAAGAATCAAGCAAGGTATGTACTGAAACAATGAAAAACACAAGAAATGTTGCAAATGTTTCATAGTCATGTTTCACATGTTTCATGATCTTGTTGCATAGTATTAACTAATCTTGTTTCACTAAGTGAGTGGCACATGTTGCACTTAAGTGTTGCACACTTTACATTTCATAAAAGAGACAACACACATGAAATATACAACATGTTGCAATGTTTCGAAATCATGTTTCATGTGATATAAGTTCATGAAGGGATGCATGATGCTCATGTTCATGAAATGCAGTGCAAATGTGGAAGCTAAACACCTGGGGTGTTACAATGCTGAGCTAGATGAGATGGAGAAGGCGCTGGCTCCCCTTGCACGGAACCTGGTGGACATGCTGAAAGAAGAGGTTCTCCCTTCACGGAAGTAGTTAGCGGAATTGGTTTGATAAACACTTATTTGTAACATGTGAACAAGTGTCAGTGCTTTTGTGTGCTAGAAATGGTTGCGTAAGTCTCGTTTCATTTGTTTAATCTTACCTTCTTTTCTTTTTTGTGATGAAAAGATCTCAACAATCGATCCTTGAATATGTTGAGACCGTAGGGCCGGAAGTTCTGTGGAGGAAATTTTAAGTGTACTGGTGAGCAAAATTACCGTAGCTATCGGGGCGTGGGCATCACGCGGGTGACCCGGGTTCGATCCCCGGCAATGATGCCATCTTGCCAGTCTGGTCCCCCGAATCTTGCCGCCAGTCTTGATGCGAGGAGGAGATCTAACATAATGTTTTTTTGAAAAGAGAAAGGAGGTACCCATACCTTTATCAGCCCCCTAGTGAGATCTGGCCCCTTGCGGTTGCTAGGGTCAGGATGTTACTAGGAGACCGGAGCGAGGGAGGCGAACCTTATGTTTATGTTTACTCGTACCTCTTACCTAGGACTTCGATGATCGCTGCGTGACCATGCGCTATGAGCTCGCTAACGGGGATGTTCGAACGGAATCCGATCCCGTTTGTTTCGCGGTGGGATCGGCGAAGCCCTCAGGGGGCATTCCGTTACTCCTTTGCCCGCCTTCCAATACATTCCCCCTCAATGGGGTTTCTATGGGCTCAGCTAGAGGCTAGATTGAACAAGAAGGTTGAGATGACCCTATTCGCCTTAATGTGGGTCAGGCAAAGGCCGTTGAGGCTCATCTGTGTTTTCTCTCCTAGCTCTTGTTTGACGCAAGGCAGCCCTAGACCCTTTGCTGGTTAGCCATCAAACCTCAGTCTCTCGATCTTGGATCAAGTGGCTCGAGCCCCCGAGCCCTTAAGGGTCTGCTAGGGGTCGGCCGTGTTTTCACGCGCTACCCCGTCCTCGGTTTCCGTGGCTGGAGGGGCTGAGTTGACGGCACTTGCCTCGATAGCTTGAGTGTCGTGCTCAATGAGCTTGCTAACAGGTACGTTCGTGTGGAATCTGGAACCATCATTCGCTGACAGGGTCGGCAGAGCCCTCATGTGGCATTCCACTACTTCTTAACCCGCCTCTCGGTAGATGCCCGAGCCGTTTGGTGGGCTCAGGCGGCCCGTTGGCCTCTCCTTGTCGGAGATTCTATGGGTCTGGCTCGAGGTTAGAATCGAACGAGAAAGGTCAAAATGTCCCTGTCCATTTCTGGACAGGGTCGGGCAAGGCCGCTAGGGCTCATTTCAGTTTTCCTCCCCTTGCTCTGTTCGACACGAGGCGGCCTCAAGCCCTTCGCGGGCCAGCCTTCGAACCCCGGTCAGGCATCGCTCATATTGAATGAAGCGACTACTACTTTGTGACGCGACACAAAGCATTGGGATGCAAGAATTTGCATATGCAATGTTTGGACGTATGAATTTAACATATAATTTAATTGAAATGAAAGCGGGGGTCGGTAACGTTACCTTGGTGGTATGAGCCATGGGAAGTTCCTACCAGACATGTCCGAGCTAGGTTCGGGTCTGACATGTTTTGATGAGGCTGGCGTAACCTGCATAAGTACCGCTACTTTTGTTTTTGATTTTAAGCGATCTGCTAGCCTTCCCCCCGAAGGGGGGCTCTACAGGTGGACCCCTCCAAACTCCTTTCAGGAAGGCAGGGAGCCAAGGCTAGTAGTGTGAGGAACTGTGAACGCGATTATGCTAGGTGAACAAAAAGACTCCGTAGCCGACGGAGCGTAGGGTCTGGTGGTTCGTCTAGTTGTACTTATCGTTTTATTCCCACACGCCGTGCTTTTGGTTCCACAAACGTAAGGAGGGGTTAGGCTAAGAGGGTGTTTTTAGACAAACAGGCACCCTCGGTAGCCCCTGAGCGATGTCTGTGCCTCTACCATTACTGGGGTCAGAAGCTCGGCAAAGAATTCAACACTCAAAGTAAATAAATAGTGGTGCTTATCTTTGAGTCGGTCGTTCGTTCGTTGTTTTGTCTAGGCCGCCCGATCGACCCAGGAGGCTCGTTGGGCTCCCCCTGGAAGAAGGTTCCAACATTGAGTTGTCCCCTGGTCCTATCTAGGGAAACATAGAGTCGCATGTAGGTGAACATGCCCCAGGTACTCGCGCCTAGGGGTGCATTAGTGGCGGGCCATGCCCGGGTGATGTTCTGGCTTACCAGGCGGCGTCTCGTCGACCAGAGCGTGTCCTGTCATTTCCGGCATGTCCCCTCAGATTTTTGTTAGCATTGATTTTACATTTGTATTGAATAGGGTAAGGCAGAGAGTTTTTCATCCGAGCCTTTTGCCTTTCCTTAGCTGTTAAGCCCCCTCTTTAAATAGGAGGGGGAGGGAAGAGTTCTCGCCCCACCTCCCCACCAGCCTCTGAGCCGGCACCTCTTCTCCTTTCTTCTCTCTGAATGCATCGGCTCCTAAGTAAGAGAGGGTAATGTCAGGGAGAGAAGAACTCACAAGTCCGCCCATGATTCTAGAGCGCGATGTCGAGCTGGAGGTCATCCAACGTAGATGAGATGGGAGGGGTCGCCGCTGCCGAAGGAGAAAGGGCACCAGAGGGCAATGAACGTTGTCGATCTTGCCGCTATGGTTGCGGCCTTCCTTCAGCAGGAGGCGCTTTCTGCCTCGACGCCGTTGCCAGGGTTGCGGCTGATGATGATGGCGTAGTCCCTAGGCGTCTCGACGGAAGCGCCGTTGTCGGGGTTGCGGCCGATGACGATGGCGTAGTCCCTGGGTGTCCCATGGAGGTGCCATTGTCAGGGTTGTGGCCGATGACGATGGTGTAGTACCTGGGTGACCTAGGGTCGAGGCACCACAGTCACCGGCGTGGTGCTCATTGTTGCAGATGATGGTGCTTTCGAAGATCCAACAAAGCAGTGGGACGTCACCGATGGACAGCATGGCACCACAGCCACAGTAGACGAACTGGCCCGTATACATTCCTGGACATTTCTGATGGAGAGCTTGGCGCGGCGACCATAGTAGACGAACTGGTCCGTGTACATGCCCGGACGTTGCCGATGAAGAGCCTAGCGTGGCGACCGTAGTAGTACTCGTAGTAAATCTAAGTAGAGACTGTAATTGAATAAGTTTGGGGGAGCCCCTGAGTGAACTAGTCCTTTGGATTTTAGGAGTACATTAGTCCTTTGTGTGATGAAATCACTTTGTAAGTGGTGAATTTGTGCAATAATGAACAAGTTTTCATGTTTTGTTATGGAAAACAGTAATAGTTTTTCAGTTCCCTCTTTTTGTGAAGAGGTTTTGATGCCTTCCCATGGCCCAAGTTGCAAAAGACTAGGAATGTGGGTGAATTAGTTCTGATTATGCTGGTGAGCAAAGAGGTTATAGCCGCTGGGGCATGGGTCTCCCGCAGTCCTACCAGTTGTACTTAGAACTTACTCTTGAAATCTTAGTTTTTAGGACTTGTTATGAGAAGAACCAAAAAACTTAGATGAAGATTTTGCAAAGACAATGTAGGAAGTGTTTTCAGAATGTGCTTGTATTATTTGTATCAGCCCCCGAGTGAGGTCTGACCCCTAGTGATTTGCAGGGGTTGGATGTCACTAAAGATCAGGGATTTGTAAGGACACAAACTAATAAGAAAAAACATGCGTTTATTTAAGGGTAAAAATGACGTAGCTGCTCAATATTACAGGCAGTTGGTGAAGACCTCGTCGTCGATGGTTTTCAACCTGTAGGTGCACCTAGGTGAAGTACTTCTACGACATGGTACGGCCCCTCCTAGGGCTGGGGAGAGCTTGTGGTAGTCCTTGTTGCTCTGTACAAGGCAGAGGACGAGGTCCCCGACATTGAAGGCTTGGTCCCACACTCATCGGCTATGGTATTGTCGCAACGCCTGCTGGTACTTAGCTGAACTGAAGGAGGGCTATGTCACGGGCTTCATCTAGCTGGTCCATGGTGTCTTGGTGGGATGCCTTGGCCCCCTGTTCATTGTATGCTCTGATTCTTGGTGCTCCATAGTAAAGGTCCGTTGGGAGAATGGCCACATACCGTAGACCATGAAGAAGTGCAGTGTAGCCGGTGGCCCGGCTAGGAGATGTCCTTAGGCTCCAAAGCATGGCCAAAAGCTCAGCGAGCCAGCGCACGCCGAACTTGTTCAACCGGTTGAAAATTCTAGGCTTAAGGCCTTGTAGGAGCATGCTATTTGCACGCTCGACCTGCCCGTTCGTCCGGGGGTGTGCGATGGCTGCCTAATCGATCCGAATGTGTTGTTCATCGTAGAATCGAATGAATTTCCTACCGGTGAACTGTGTGCCATTGTCTATGATGATGGAGTTCGGTACTCCGAAGCGATGGATGATGTCATGGAAGAATAGCACAGCTTGTTCGAATTTGATCGTGGAGATCGGTCGAGCTTCGATCCATTTTGTAAACTTGTCTATGGCGACAAGTAGATGGGTGAAGCCCATGGGTGCCTTTTTGAGTGGCCCAACCAGGTCGAGCCCCTAGACCATGAAGGGCCAAGTGATGGGGATCATCTGGAGCGCCTAGGCTAGAAGGTGAATCTGCCAAGCGTAGTACTAACACCCTTCGCAGGTGCATACAATTTGCTCGACGTCGGTTACTACGGTGGGCCAGTAGAAGCCCTGTCGGAATGCGTTTCCAACCAAGGTCCTTGGCACGGCATGGTGACCACAGACTCCACCGTGGATATCGCTCCGTAGAAGTTTTTAGTATTCGCCAAGGATATAGAGCTGTAGGATCCCCATATGGCTCCATTTGTAGAGTTCGCCTTCTACAAGAATGAAGGACTTAGCGTGACTGTGCGAGCCATCGGGCTTTTGTCTTGTCTGCCAGGTAGTGTGTCATGGAGGAGGTAGTTGAGGTAAAGTGTTCTCTAGTCGTCGAGAGAGTCAGACTCTACTGCTGGGTCCTCTTCAAGCTCCATGACCTTAGGGTCGAGCGGAGCAATTGGTGGATTAGCCCCCGGGGTCAGATTAGATGGGCCATCGTTGGCCTGTTCTGACCTCGCATAGCATACCAAAGGTTTGTGTTGATCAGCTGGTGAAGACACCTGCCAAGACTGGCTCTCGATAGGATGCTTCTTTCACAAGCGCATCGGCTGCTTTGTTGAGACGCCTTAGGATGTGATTGAGTTCAAGGCCATCAAATCTACCCTCCAGCCTCAGACTTCTTAGCAGTATGCCTCCATCTTGGCGTCATGGCAGCTTGACTCCTTCATGACCTAGTTGATGACTAGCTAGGAGTCACCCCTGACGTCGAGGCGTTGGATGCCCAGCTCGATGGTGATTCGTAGGCCATTGATGAGCGCTTCGTATTCTACGATATTGTTTGATGAGGGAAAATGGAGCCGAACCATGTACCTCATGTGGACCCCGAGGGGTGATACGAAGACTAGTCCTATGCCAGCGCCCTTTTTCATCAGCGATCCATTGAAGTACATTGTCCAGTACTCTTGATCGACGACTGCTGGTGGCATCTGGACTTTGGTCCACTCCGCGATGAAGTCGGCCAGCACCTAGGATTTGATCACCGTTCGAGAGGCATAAGTAATGCCCTGATCCATCAACTCGAGCGCCCACTTTGTAGTTCTTCCTGTAGCATCCTGGCTATGGGCGACCTCATTGAGGGGGAAAGACGTCATGACTGTCATAGGGTGTGTACTCAAAGTAGTGGCGTAGCTTCCTTTTGGTGATGAGGATGGTGCAGAGGAGTTTCTGGATTTGGGAGTAGCGGGTCTTGGAGTCAGATAATACCTCACTGATGAAATATACAGGGCGCTGCACCTTGAAGGCGTGCCCCTCTTCTTCCTGCTCTACCACCAAGGCGGCGCTAACCACTTATGTGGTGGCCGCTATGTACAGGAGGGGGATTCTCCGTTACTTGGAGGGACCAGGACCGGGGGTTTAGTTAGAAATTGCTTAACCATGTCAAGTGATTCCTAGGCCTCGGCTGTCCACTCGAAGTGGTCGGACCTCTTCAGGAGTCAATAAAGGGGGAGTCCTCGTTCACTGAGGCGCAAAATGAATCGGCTAAGGGTGGCAAGGCACCCTATGATCCGCTGAACCCCCTTTATGTTTTGGATCGGGCCCATCCTTGTGATGGTCGAGATCTTCTCTGGGTTGGCTTCGATGCCGTGCTCGGAGACAATGAAGCCGAGTAGCATGCCCCTCAAGGACCCCGAAAACACATTTTTCGGGATTGAGTTTGATGTCGTTTGCTTGGAGTTTCGCAAAGGTTTGTTCAGAGGTCGGCGACAAGGTGGTCAGCCCATTTGGACTTAACTATGACGTCGTCGACGTAGGCCTCAACAGTCCGCCCAATGAGGTCCCCGAAGCAGTTGAGCATACAACGCTGGTAAGTTGCCCCTACGTTCTTCAGACCGAATGGCATTGAAATGTAGCAGAACGATCTAAAGGGGGTGATAAAAGACGTCGCGAGCTGGTCGGACTCTTTCATCATGATCTTGTGGTAGGCGAAGTATGCATCAAGGAAGCAAGGGTTTCACACCCTGAGGTGGAATAGACTATTTGGTCTATTCAGTGGCAAAGGAAATGGGTCCTTCGGGCACTGCTTTAGTTGAGGCCCATATATTCGACACACATCCTCCATTTCCCGCTCTTCTTTCACACAAGAATGGGATTTGCTAACCACTCTGGGTGGTGTACTTCCCTAATGAACCCAGTAGCCAATAGTTTCGCTATCTCTTCGCTGATGGCCCTACGTTTTTCCTCGTCGAAGCGGCACAGGCGTTGTTTCACCGGCTTGGAGCCTGTATGCTCGGCGACCTCCCTCAGGATGCTTGGCATATCCAAGGGTTTCCACGCAAAGATGTCTTTGTTATCGTGGAGGAAGTCGATGAGCATGCTTTCCTATTCGGAGGAGAGCGATTCTGATGTGGACTTTTTTGCCCTCAGAGCTGCTAGGGTCCACGAGGACCTCCTTGGACCCTTCCACTGATTCGAACGATCCAGATGACCTCTTTGCGTCGGGTGTTTCTTCAACGACCTCCTCCCTAAGGGTGGCAAGCTCTTCGGAGGCGACGACTGCTAAGGCATGGCCGCAGCATTCAACTTCGCACTCATAAGCATGACGGAAGGAGGTGTTGACGGTGATGACCCCGTGAGGGCCTAGCATCTTCAGCTTGAGGTACGTGTAGTTAGGAACGGCCATGAACTTCGCATAGCATGGACGTCCGAGGATGGCATGGAAGGTTCTAGGGAATCCTACCACATCGAAGGTAAGGGTCTCAGTCCAGTAATTGGACTGATCCCAAAAGTGACAGGCAGATTGATCTACCCCAGCGGTACAAGCCTGCCTACCAGGCACGACACCATGGAAAGGTGCTCGGATGGGGTGGTGGTTCATTCGGTCGACGCCCATCTCATCGATCGTCTTGGAATACATGATGTTGAGGCCGCTACCTCCGTCCATTAGTACTTTTGTGAGCCACTTTGGGCCGACGATCGGGTCGACGACAAGCGGGTACCATCCTAGGTGTGGGACGGCATCTGGATGGTCGGTCTGGTCGAAGGTTATGGTAGATTCTGACCACCAGAGGAAGGCAAGCGTGGCTAGTCCGGCCATATAGACCTCGCAGCATGTGACCTTCTGGCGGCGCTTGGAGTCGTAGGCCGCTGCTCCTCTAAAGATCATGAGGGCGCCATTCAGTGTTGGGAAGGTGTCGTCCTTCTCCTCTGCATTGTCTGTGGTGGGGGTAGGCTCCTTCCCCTGCTCCCCTTTGTTGAGGCCCCTAGACAAGTATTTGCACATGAGGCCACAATCCTTGTATAGATGCTTGGCCGGGAAAGCATGGTTTGGGCATAGCCCCTTGAGCATTTTCTCAAAATGGTTCAGAGCGCCCTTCACGGGCTTCCAGCCACCCTTGCGGTTAGTGGCAGCCATGAGTGAGCTGTCGCACCATTGCTTCTTGTTTTTTCTTTTGGCGGGACAGTTGGAGGCGCCCTCGTCGGTGTCCTTGTCCTACCTCACCTTGTCGTCAGAGCGGTCAAAGATGGCCCCAACCACCTCCTCTCCTGAGGTGTGGCTGGTGGCGATGTCTAGGAGCTCCTTGGTGGTCCATGGGCCCCTGCGCCCTAGCTTGTGAACCAAAGACTCATAGGTTGTCTCAGATAAAAAGGCTCCTATCACATTGGCGTCAGCGACGTTAGGGAGCTCATTGCACTACCGAGAGAAGCACCAGATGTACCTGCGGAGGGTTTCATCGGCCTTCTAGCGACAGTTCTTGAGGTCCCATGGGTTTCTAGGGCATTTGTACATGCCCTGGAAGTTCCCCACGAAGATCTCCGGTAGATCCACCCAACTTTGAATGGCGTTGGACGGCAGGTGCTCCAACCATGCTCGTGTCGAATCGGCCAAGAATAGTGGGAGATTGGGAATAATGAAATCATCATCACTCGCACCACCGGCCTGACATGCAAGCCGATAGTTTTCGAGCCAAAGCCCGGGGTTTGTTTCCCTAGAATATTTAGGCATGTTGGTTGGCGGTCGGTACTTTAGTGAGAACGCAGCGTTGAGGATGTGTTGGCCAAAGGCCTGAGGGCCTGGCAGGCCAGGGCTTGGGCTTCAGGTCCTCGCCATTTTCGTAGCGTCTGCCGCGTCGAGGATGGTAGCCATGTAGTAGGCTGCCTCTCCTATGTTGCTGTGGGTGCGCCAACGGGCAGTCGATGGTGCTGCGCACGTTGCGGTCGTGGCAGGAGACGTTGATGTACCAAGACGGTGGAGGGCTACCTGCCGCCTAGGCAGTGTCTAGTGAATGGATGTGTCCCTGGTGGGGTGCACCAAGGGCGTGCGCTGGCTGGCATTGGGGTCGCGTCATCGGGACAACTGAGCTTTCTGCCTACTGCGCCGCTGCACGCTCGAGCAACGTGCGAATTTCTCAGCGAGCGTGGTGATCCTCGGACGTCGTGGCCTCTAGAAGGCCGTGCAGTAAGGCCATTGCTGCGGCTATGTTTTGGCTTGCCCAAGAAAAGTGAGGAAGGGTCCTGTCATCAGTGAGGATCCTTTGGTGTATGGTGCAGGCCATGGCATGGGCGCACCCACCGCTTTCGCTATGTTCGATCTCGCGATTGATGTCTGCGTACTCCCGGATGAGCCCTTGTTCGGCCTCATCAATCTCTAGCTTGTGGGCTCTTAGCTGCTCCATCCTTAGGCGAGATGGGGCTGCCGTCTCCTCCCTAGACCTGCCACCAGAGTTGCTTGTTAGGGTGGCCTCTTCCCTAGAGACACTTTCGATGTGCCCCTTGGGGGTTTGTGCCATGAAGCATTCCTAGGAAGGATGATGGCTCCCCATGCTAAAGTCAGAGCTAGAGAATGATCCTAGCTCCTCCGTGAGGAGCCTGTGGAGAGTCTCTGTATCAGGTTCAATTATCCCCATGAACTCGCTGTCCATGGGTGGCTGAACCATGCGTAGTGCCAGAAGGTGGCCAGCGGTCGCCGTGGCGTTACGGAGACTGAACGGAAACATTGTTGGGGCGCTCCGTACAGGGCCTTCTAGAGATAGGGTGATGCAGCGTAGGGCCTCCCTAGATAATTGGGGTCTAAGGGAGTCGCCTGGCTGGCCCTCATGCCTCTAGTGGCTGAGGCTGATGGAAGGGAGAGACTAGACGCCCGTGTGGGCCAGCGCTAGCTCTCCTCCTAGTGTGATGATGAAATCTAGGTCGCTAAAATGCACGTGTGCGCCTGGGACCCAATTGATTGCATGGGTGGCCATCTTAGGCCTGATTTAGAACACGTAAAGGCCCCTACCTGGTGTGCCAACTGTCGGTGTTTCGTACAAGCACCGGCAAGTAAATTTATATTAATGCGCATTAGGCCCGGATGGTGCACTAAAGGACACAAGGTTTATACTAGTTCAGGCCGAATGTCCCTACATCTAGTCTGTTGTTGCTCATGTTATTAGCACCGAAAAAAAGTTCATAGTAGGGGGTACAAATGATCAAGAGAGGGACTAGTCCCAAGTCTCTGATGGAAGGGTCGAAAGGATGCCAAGAGTTTGGTAGCAGCTTGACTGTGTGTGTTGTGTGTTGTGCTGTCAAAAGTCGGTCCCTTTGTCGAAGGAAGCACATCCCCTTTTATAGATGAAGGGGATAGCTTTACAAGTGAGAGGTCTTAGGTGTGCATGCTACCTAGCCTTGTTGTTCACATCTACCAAGCCTTGTTGTCCATTCTGGTGGGTGCAAAAGGATGATAAGTGTCTACAATACTGTCGATGCCTCTGTAGAATGTCAGGATGGCTATAGAGTACTATCCCACGTAGGGTATGGACTCTGGTACAGTGGTTTTGACTTATGAGCCTTGCCAAACCTTGCTCCACACGCCTTCTGGTTCCTATGAGTCCCTATTGGAGGGACGCGGGGTCGGGGTCTAGAGTAGCGCTGTGGGCAAGGTTTTCCGATTGGAGAGGGCGTCGAAGGCTAAAGCAAGCTCTCCGATCTGGTGGACCTAAGGGGCCGGGAAGCGGATGTCGCTCCCCTATGATCATAACGTGGTGACCACACATCCATCATTTGTGGAGGACATGAGTCCTTTCCTGGACCATAGTGGTTGTCGCATATCTACGACGGGTTCCATGTTCCAGAGCTGAAGGCGGTGCCTACAACTCTACAGGGCGAAGAGCACACACCTACAGCACTTTTCAGACTCTGCTACGTCCGAGGAGGGTCTAGAGCACCCATCCTGTTGTTCCCTAGCAGTACTTTTCCTACCGGGGCGCAGGGTATGGTCCCTGAAAGCCGCGGTTGACCTGAACATCTTATCCTACCCCGCACCTATCATCATGAGGGAATGGGGAGAGGTTGTTCGGCAAGACAAAACCAGTCCTAGGACATCGAGTGAGGCAGGGGTTCAACCTCAAACGTCGGGCGAGGTGGAGTCCAGTCCTTATCCCTCAGGTGAGATTGTGCCCATCCCTCGGGGGTCGAGCGAGGCGGAGTCAATCCCTAAGCTCTCGGGCGAGGCGGAGCTGGCCCTTATCCCTCGGGCGAGACCAAGCCTGGCCCTCAGGGGTCGGGCGAGGTGGAACCAAACTCCTGTCACTCGGGCAAGAAACGCAGCGGCGCCTTTGTCCGTCTAGAAGTTTTTAACGTTCGATGGTTATTGGTTCCACCTCCTAGGGTACCCCAGCTGCTAGGTCCTCGACACCTGCGCACGCTGACATATAAGCGAAAACGCCCCTAGACTTTGAACAAAACAACCCTGCAATCCATCTTACTATTCCTAGAGATAACACCTATCCAAAATGACGCTTGTACTCTCTCCTCTTTATAATGGCATGGCCCCTGGCCTCCCCTACGTGCTCCGGCGTGGCAAGCGGTGGCACTAGCAACAGCACCTGCCACCCTAGGACCCATGCTAACCTTGCTAAGAGGCTAAATCTCACAAAGGTGGTCAACACGAGGTGATGGGCAGCGGTTGCACGAGCTAGGATGCTATAGAAGGACCTCTCCACAACGGTGGGCACCCTGTGGCAAAGGCGATGATGTTCTGGTGAGCCACAACAACAACAAGGCAATAGGGGTAGCGGATGAGCAACGACGACTCATGAGTGACCTAACTGAGGTCCCGGCTCAGCTAGAGATGACCCAAGCGAGGCTAGCCATGTGCGCGCTGTGAGGTGAACGATGGACCATAAAGGCACGGTCACTTCAATGATGAAGGGGAGGTGGTAGCGGTTCAATTAAGACATGCAAGGTGGAGAGGGAGTCAAGGCGATGCTAGTGGTGTAGGTGAATTGGCTCGAGAGGGACGATGGGAGAGCTACCGTCACTCGTGGCCAAACATGGCCTTATCGGCACGACGGTAGAAGAAACTCCAAAATTGGAGCTCAACCAGGCACCATTCAAGGCAGGGTGGGGACAGGTAGCTAGGTAGCTATGTGACAAAGCCAACAATGCGAAAAATCGACTTGAGGTGATCTTTCCTTGATGAATTTAATGGCGCAGCTCGACTGGTGGCAGCAGAGACAGAGAGAGAGAGAGACGAGGCGTGACAGGTGGACTCGGTTCATCCTTGCCTTGGTGGGACATGAGTGGTTGTGGATGAGGGACCTACATCCAAGCACGAAGGGATGAGCACGAGCATCCATGATTGGCCATGGCCTGCGCGTCGCAGCGCCATTAAAAGCATGACGATGGCGTGCACGGCCATGTGCAGACGACACTCAACTAGGCCAGGGAGGGGGCAGCATGATGCAGCGAGCAAACACAAGTATAGGATTGACATGTTGGCAGTGATAGCGTCACAACGCAAGGCAGCAGTGGGTGGATGCAACGATAGTGGCAGTGCGGCCATGGTGGCACCAATGGCGGCAGCACGAGGTAGGACAGTAGGGCGCGGGGCCAATGGCTCGCTTTGGCTAGCCTCGGCCAAGCCCAGTCGGCCCGACCGACCTAGCATGGTGGCACAGGGTGACCACGTGAGATGCGACCATGTGCGCGGCGTGGGGAGGCCGCGCGGTGACTGCACACCTAGCGCCAACCAACCCGAAAACAAGTACGCGCACGAATTTTAAAGCACTAATCACGACCAAACCGTTGCTCCTAAACCTAAACCGGCTTTACTACACTCAAGATGGCATATGGAACTACTAAATCGAATTATAGCACTACACCACTCCTTAACCCAATCTCTCCAAATATATTGCTAAACATAGCAGCGTCTAGCTGTTGACAGACTTGGTAATTTTCTATGTTTTGAACTGAACTTGATTACAATTTGCGATTTCTAGGCTATTGAAAATATTACAAAGCAATATTATTTTTCAAAAGCAAATATTTCATTGTCATCTACACAGTTTCTACTTCAAACTTTATTAAGGTGTCACATATATGTTCTATAGCATCTTTGCTTAGTAAAATTTGGTTTTCAACATTAAGTGATATAACAAGACTATTGAATCCTTTTTATGTAGCATTTGTCTTAATCATTTTTCATGCCAAGAAATTTATTTTTCCACCTTCTCACTTGCATTATCACAAAAACATGATGCTCATGACATAGTTTATCAAGTTGTTTAAGCGGTAACACCGAGAGTGTTATAGCTCTACCCCCTTAAACTAAATCTCGTTCCGAAATTTTATGTGCCTAGTGTGGGAAAAGAGATAAGAAATAAATTTTGATTTAAAATAATTACCTCGGTGAATTAGAAATCAGGTGGGGATAATACTTCAAGATATAGCTTTCTTGCTCCCATGTTTCTTCATCCTCTGATTGATTTTGCCACTGAACTTTATAAAATTTCACCACATTTTTTCTAGTCACTCTTCCTTTTTCATCCAAGAACTTGACAAAAAGCTCATATATAAGACAAGTCGGGCTGGAAGAGAAGTCCTTCAATTTAGCAAGTTGTTTAAGCTATAACACCGAGAGTGTTATAGCATATATTTGATCTAAGTCTAGGTAATTGATGGATATGATATTAGAAGATCTGAGCTACTGTTTATCCTATTCCAAGTGACACTAAAGTTCTAGAGATTTATCTTTTGAAAAACACAAAAATACTACATGATGAGTTCCTATATGACAAAGCTTGAATTCCTATAAGAGCCATACATGTTATTTAGGCTAGAAAAACTTCCACATATATGCTGCTTGTTTTGCATTAAGTTTTGTCAAGCTTTGTTGAACCTTATGAAAGGTTTGCCATGCTCTTAAAATCAAGATCACGTACACTCCACCCATATATGCACTACTCCTACACTGGGGGTAGGCACAAAAATATGCCATTCTATCTAGATCCACCCAAAAATGTTCTACTCCTACACTAGGGGTGAACACAAAAACATGCTTGTTAGGTTTTCCATCCATCAAATAAATGCTCCAAGTTCTTGTTGCTATCTCTCAAAAGTTTTGTTAAAGAAAAGAGACATGGGGCTATGCAAAAGTTATTCATAAAAAAAGAAAAAGAAAAAAAAGAGTTGAGAAATAAGATGAATAAGATAGCCCCTATTCTCTAGCGAATATTTTCAAAAGAGAGAGAAGTTTTCAAGGAGCAAAGTAGAATTAGGTTAGCCACTATATATACCTACCATACATCCACACCCATGCACATCTTGATTTGATTGTATGACTCAACTCTCTTTGGATCTGAGGTTTGAATTTATAATATATGTATTGCAAGTATGCTCTTTCATGCTTTCTCCACTCCTATGAGCTCCACATAAGACTTAGATATAGGAAGATAAGGGCATAACATCTTTATTGCCTTGGTGAGGATCCACAAATACTACATATTTTGAGAGACTTGAGAGTGTCATAGAATGGAATCTCTGAGTTTTATTTTGAAAACTTATAAAAAAACTCCAAAACAATGGTGGAACAAAGAACTTGAGATATATTGCTTGACTTGATTGTTCGGTCTTTCAATTACTTAAGACCCAAGTGAACATTAAGAAGCCCCATGGTTGAAGGTAATATGGGTAAGTCTGAAAGTCAGATTAGTTTATTCTAATCTAGAGAAGAATTTTTGATTGAACGCCTGCGTACTTTTGAGGCAGTGAAAGCATTGTAGCAACTCCTGATCCATTGTTCAAGTTTAACTTTGCTCAGGGACTAGCAAAGGTTAAGTGTGGGGGAGCTTGTTGATGGTCGTTAACATCAATCATAAACCGTCAATATAACTTATATAAATGCATAAAAAGGATCACCAACATGGGTCTAGGGGTTTAAACTAATAAATTCCATAAGTTTTGCTGAATCTGTGTTTACAGGAGGATTTAATCAGGAAACTATCAAGGTGGACCTATATGTCAGAATTAATTATGCTTATCCATGGCGTAAACAACACTAGAAGACTCTCGAAGACCCTAGAAGACTCTCCACCGAAGATCGACCCGAGACGCTGACATGGGGGGCCGGTCGGCCACACCTGTAGGCCAGCGGGCCTATGGGACCCACGTGTCAACCTCTCCTTCTAATGTCAGTTCTCCACCACCTCCTAGATTACATCTACGCCGTTCGTTCAAGTCAGTTTGATCTGAGGGCTCAGAATTGATGCTCTAGCCTATATATAGTAGCCCCTATCCCCCTCCCTCAGGCCATCTTGGAAACCCTAATTCATATCTCTCATTCAGATTAACACACACTAGGAGAATTAGGTCTAGAGCTCTCCAATATAGTAGATTAGTAGATCAAGAGTGAGGTCGAGTGGGGTTTATGCTCAAGTTCTAGGATCTAGTCTTGGAGGCTCGACAAAGCCGTGTATCTTCACTTCTACATCTTGTAAGACTTACTATCAATTCATCATATTCTTATCTACATGGCTATACTTACTTTGAATATATATCGTGCTTAGTTGAGGTTATCATTACTTTTGTGTGTAGGTTCATAGAGCTCTTAGCCTACTATAGTTTATCGATTGGGCTAAGTAGCCAAGCCTCGTGTAAGCATGGTGCTTATATGATTGTCCGCCTCTGAGTACACCCTATTCTCTAGTTGTGTGGTAGCAGCGGGTGGTGACAGTCCCAGTCTATCCTTTGTAGTCCACGTCGAATTAAACAGGTTATTAAATTGTAGGACCGTAGTCGTGTTAGTAGAGTTATCTATTATGGGTGCTCTACCGTCTAAGCGGCATCCTGAAGTGCACAAGAGTAGAGTTAGTCTTAGCTATAGTTGGGTATATATATACTTTGATCCTGTAATAAGAATATCGTAGGAATCTACCTCACCCATTGTTCTCTCGAGTTGACTATTAATTTATCTTAGTGATCTATCCCCTGAGTGCTTTTATGCTTAAATCCTATCATTACCTTTACCCTTGCTCTAGCTATGCAGGTATGTTGACTGATAGATATTTCTATATTACTCAATAAGTCTTTACTCCATTGTTTTCCTGTGGTAAAAATATAAATAACAATACCTGAAATACTCCTGGTAAAATGCTACAATGGTATTCTATGCGCTTAGTGCAATCCTTCATATTCTATTTGCACTTATAAATACCAACAGTCGTGGAGGTCAAGGCTTGGCTACCACACCTCCACCACCTCCGATGCATGTTTTTGTTGAGGATGATCCCATAGTGGATCATGAAGAAGAAGCTCTCGAGTGAGTAGGCCGCACTATCATTGCTGTAGTTACGAGTACACCATGTCGAGGCCTACCTGGTTTTATCAGTGAGCTTGTCCCTTTTGACAGTCCTCTGCCAATCATGTGAGAGCCCCAGCTCGCTCCTAATCCTTATGGTGGCTTCTCCCCTCCTCTGCCAGTTGACTACCGTCACAGGGTCTGAGACATCAGGTCTATGAGAGGCCAAAATCTATATGCTGAGGATGAGAAGGATCTCTGGCTTTAGTATCATTTTTGGCACCCTTTTCACTTTGACTTCTATGATTATCTGCTTTATTGCAAGTTTTTGAGGAAGAAGGAGCCACCGGTCATTCAAATGAAGGTTATTCATGCTTATTCACTTGGTTTGTTCAAGGAACCAGAGCTAGTGTAGTTGGTAGTGATCTACGCCACATGGGGCTTAACTACTTGATGGAATTTAGGAAGCATTGGAACAACAAAATCATCTATCAATTTTATGCTTCCTATCATCATGAGAAAGACACTATCATTGCCATTGACATCGTCCATTGGACCACTGAGGGCAAGCACTACAAGGTGGATTTCATCACTTTTTCTCGCCTCCTTGGTTTGAATGAATATGACCGCACTTCACCTGAGCTTACTGAATATGAGGATGTGGCTTTGGAGGAGCACCAGCACCAGCACATGTATCTTGATGGCTATCCTACTGATGGACAGATAGTGTATCTGAAGCCCTACTTCTATGTTCTGAACAACATCCTGCGTCAGATCTTGTATCCGAAGGGAGGTGACTCCACTTACCTTCGTGATGATTCGCAGAAGGTGCTTCAGCGCTTTGGTGAGGATTTTGACAAGTTCTCCATCAGTCACTATATTTGGAACAAGATTCATGATGCTAGTGAGGATAATGTGAGGCACCTTCCATATGCCCCCTATCTTATGCATGTGATTGAATAAGTGTCAGGCATACAGTTCCCCACAAATTCTAATCACAAGCTCCTCAAGATTTCCAACAAGGTATCTATTACAGCTGTCAGGGAACTGAAGAAGAAAGCTGACAAAGCCAAAGGCAAATGTGCTTTGGGTTCTCGCTCTCGACATGGTGCTTCACCTCCTGCTGCTTCTCATGGTTCTAGTGCCGTGCCGCTCTCTTCATCCTCCTCTAGTAAGAAGCCCAACAAGTTCAAGTTCCTCATGACCTATATGTTTGGACAGTGTTGTGCTAGTGCTCAACACGAGCATGACATGCAAGAGAGGCTCTATCATTTGGAGCAGTAGGCTGGTATTGTGTCTTCACCTCTGCCACCGTTTGTGCCTCCCCATGACCCTCCCACGCTTTATGATGAGGCTTGTCAGGCCTACGAGGATGATGCTTCTTCTCGCCCTCATGGTACGAACAAGGCCACTATAGAAGACGAGGAGTACATCGAGGAAGATGATGATGACGACGACAACGATGGTGGTGATGATGGTGACCAAGATGATGATGAGGATTACGAGGACGAGTAGTTGTTTCCCTCACGCGTCCTACCCCTTTTGGCACTGGTTGACAAATGGGGAGTGTTTGGCTTTGATTATCATGTAATAAGTTAGTTGGCTTGGTTTGAGACTTTAAAACTCTTTAGCTTGTATGAACTATGTCGTGTGGTGGTACTATGTGATGGACATATATATATGTGTGTGATGGATGGTTGTAGGACAAGTCTATGATTTTCTAGTTATATTATTAGCTTTGTGCGTGTCTCTACTTGTGATGGTGATTGTTGTTTTTGTATGGCCATATGATGTCAAGTTTCCTTTATTTGATCTTGGTCATACCTTATTTTATATGTTTGTGAATATATCAAGTCATATTGCATCACCTCTTTATATATTTGTTCACACACTTGCTTAGGCACCCCACGAATTGCAAAATTTAAGGGGAGCTCTTATATCTTGATATATGCAAATGGTGGATAAACAATCATCATTGAAATTCAAATTCATTGCATATATTAAGGGGAGCTCTCTATAAATTTTGGGGTTCAAAAGCTTTAAATTCCTTCATTCTTATAAAAGCCTAAGTTGGTTGTCATCAATTACAAAGAAGGGGATATTGAAAGTGCATTTGCCCCCTATGTGGTTTTTGGTGTATTGATAACATCCAAATTAGGGACTAATGTGATCTTAATGAGATATGTCGCAGTTATTAGTTCTATGAAAGATTCAAAGAGTTGATAAAGATGAATTGGTATCCCTCAAATTCTTCAAGTACAAATGGCGGACGAACTCAAAACGCTCTTCAAGTTTAAATTTCATGCTTTTGAGTTTAGGTTTGCCGCACTATTAAGAGAGATGCAAATTTAGGTGGTCTGAGGAAGATAGAGTGCTCAAGTATAAAAATAAAAATCAAAAGAGAGATACTCTAACACTTCACAAGCACGTAGAATATCTTTTCGAGACTTTTGGTGTCAGAAATCCCGACTCAGCTTGGAAGTCCCGATGTCTAGACACTTAGCTTGCGCGATTACTATGGCTATCAGAAGTCCCTGACGTGAGTCAAAACTCTCGACGGTCAGAAGTTCCTGACTCAAGTCGGGAGTCCCTGACACCTAGACCTTGGCTGGCTCACTGACCGCTCTCGTTGGAAGTCCTGACATACGTCAGGAGTTCCGATGTTGACCTGCTCGTAGTGACTTTGGCCTAGTGTGAACAGTGTTTTCTATAGAGGTCGAAAGTCCCAAAATCTACGTCGAAACTTTCCACATAGATCTCAACGGTTAGATTTCTACTATGAGTATAAATACCTCTCTCCTCTCTTCTAACTGTCATCCACTAATTCACTGCCACCAACCTTCGTCCAAAACAACTCCCAAGCATTCAAGGCTCTCCCTCTCCTCTCCCCTTTGCTCCTAACTTTGATTCCCCCAAGGATTTGAGTGATAAGGAGAGTGGATTGAGTGAGAAAATCACTTTGGCAAGCTTGAGCACTAGATTTCTTTATCAAGCTAGTTGGATTTCCGTCTATTACTCTTGGGGCTTTGCCCCTAGTCGGCTAGGCGTCGCCCAAGAGCTTCTATCTTGTGGAAAAGCCTTAGGAAGTTTGTATTACCATTGATTTGTTAGTGGAAAGCTCAAGGGACCTTTGTGGTAGCTTTGAGAGAGGTAAGGAGGTCAAAGAGAATCTTACCTTTGTGGTCACCTCAACAACGAGGACGTAGGAGCTCCTTTGTGGGGTTGCCGAACCTCGAGATAAATCCTTGTGTCCCACGTGCTTTTTGTTGTTGTGATTTGCTCGAATTACTTGTATTTGTTTCTCTCTCTCTCAAGCTTTTCTTTAGAGTTTGGACTCGATCCATGATTTGGAGGCATTTCGGCGTTAAGAAAGTGACCCAACATCTTCACCAAACCACTAGAAAGTGAGGTTGTAAGATTATTTATCCGCAAAGTTAAATTTGTCACTATTTTTATAGTTCACGTAGGCATCAGGACTTCTGACAGTTTGTGCCAGAATTTCTGATGACGTCAGGAGTTTTGACCCAAACTGTCGGGACTTTCGACAGTGGCTGACAAATTTGAACTTAGCTTTTGCAGTAAATTTTTTAATACGCCTATTCACGCCCCTGTAGGACATTGTTAGATCCTTTCAACATCAAATAGTTATACTATGAAAATACAATTAATGAAGAATATAATGATATTTATTTGATATGATAAATTTTATTATTTTACTATATAAATTTGGTTAAACTTGAGATATTTTGACTCTCCATGGAAATTAGAATAACTTATAATTTGGAACAGAGTGTGTACAATGGTATACATAGTCTTTTCAGCCTACATACGTATCCAAAAATATAGAATTTGCTATATATAAAAAAAACGCAATTGCTAGTGCTCAGATGTTCGATCCGGGCGCTAGCGTCCGGACGGTGCCAGCACAGGGAGTGAACGAGCGCCTGCCGTATCGGGCTCGCGAGGGAGCGCACCATTAGTGGTCCCGCGCCACCTGGCCGCTTTCCACGCGCATCCCATGTGCGACACCCGATCTACTATTAAAACATACGTAACAATTGCAATATAAAAAAAAGACAGATGAAACACTTAAAACAAGCATATGAAACACTTGCGAAAACGTCTGGAAAAACATTTAAAAACCATTGCAAATATGTAACATCTAGATAAAACACTTGCAAACATACGTATGAAACACCTAAAAACACTTGAACATATGCAACATCTAAATCTACTTTTGCAACGTCCAGACAAAACACTTGTAACATTCATTTGAGACAGATGAAATATTTAGAATATACACTTAGAAACATACGTGTATAGCCATTCAGAACATGTGCAACATCTCGATCTACTTTTGCAACATTGATATACAACATTTGCAACATACCTCGAAAACATCTGAAACATTTAAAACATACTATTGTAACATGCGCTTTCAACATAACATCTGCTTGCTGCTTGGACGAATGGAGGCTCGTCGATGCGAAGCTCGACATCGGCACGAAGCTCGAAGCCGCGGAGTGATGCGGAGGTTGCTGGTGTGAAGCTTGTCCGTGGCACAGACCTCAACAGGGACAAGGTAGACAGATGGAGCTTGACCACGATAGGAGGTGCGAGTCCAGGAGCGAGCTAGGGCAAGCGGCGGGGCACAAGCACGAGCCAGGATAGGGTCATAGTGAACGTGTAACGTGCACGGGGCGGCATGGACTGAGTGCGGGGTCAGACGGATGGACGTCCTGTAAAGAGAGTTTCCGATAAAAAATATGAAACAGTTACCACGTCGGCAAGTAAGGACCGTACAGTCAGCTTTAGTGCTAGTTGGGCCGATAACAGTGTGTCGAAGTGGATCGATGAGGATGGGTGTGTATGCAGCAGTGAGCAATGGAAAAGATACATATTCATGTCATGCCCGAGAACGTATGAAAGCGCCGGGAAAGCGACACGTTAACGTACACGAAAACAGGTAGTTACTGCAAACTACCAAATGGTCAATATAATACGCAGACAATGATATAGTTTGGGATGCGGCCACCAAGCTACTAATAATTGAGAGCCCTGCAACTGAGTCAGTTAGCTGTGACTGTGACGCAAATAACGTTCCCATCACACAGCTGTTGAGCCCCACTTGAGAAAAAGGCACACTACTCTTATATCTGACTGTAACAACGTCACATTTGACTTTGGTAGCTCTCTCGATCGGAAAATATAAGGGAAGTGTTGACAGAAAAAAATATGTCAACAAGAACAATGGACTCCACCATTAAATTTCTAATGTCAAGATATTAAAGAAGTATATTTGGAACATCAAAGTCGAAGTTCAAGTAAAGAAAAAACAGGTTGTATGCCTGACCTGCCAAAATCATATTCTTGTGATTTTTTTCTTTATTTTTTTCAGCTGGCTGCCGGGCCAGCACGGCACGGTTAACCATACGAAGTGTCGTGCCTAAACCTCTGGTCACGCTTTTGCGACACAGCTCTAGCTTCCCAACTTATTTCTAATTGTCGTTTCGTAGGACAGTCATCCATACAAATAGTTACATTGAAATTATTAGACTAGCAAACGGCACGAAGCGGTGTGCACCTATCACTAACCCTCCACTCCGTCTGTGTCTAAAGAGGGTCAAGGGTCGACCCGCTCTGTTCCCTGCTCTAGCCTGAATGATCCACGATTCTCCTGTGATCAAATCTTCTCGGCTCCTTTGTTGCTATCCCCTTGATTCATTGCCCGATCATAGCTTTCTGTTGTTTCTGGCCACAAGCGCACGTGCGGTGCGGATGAAAGCATTAGAGCAGGGAGGAAAGAAGAAAGAGCAGATGTCAAGTGCACCGGCCTCCAGCCATGGTGGGCTCGTGGCCATTTTTTCGAGAACACGCCTTCACACCTTTTTTTTCGTTAAGGAGGGCAAAACCAAATACAACGCCTGGGACATCAACTGGCGAGATGCCTGTGGGCTGTGGATGAGCAGGAAAGCGACACGAAGAAAAAGAAAAGAAGTAGATCGTTCACTGATTACATGATAGCAGATGTTGTGGCCATGACAAAGCAAGCAGAGAGACATGGCTCCAGAAGTTGAGAAACGGTCAAAACGAACGTAGATTGAAGGGGAAGGCTGGTCCTAGCTGTGACGAGCAGGATCTGCCAAGCTAGAATGGCTAGGTGGAGGGAGCAAATGGGGAGACACGAAGCATTGATAGGATCGAGTCAACCCCAGTCTAGAACCTGACCGCACCTCTCGTTCCTTAAGGGTCGACCCGCTTCAGTCCGCTGATAGATTTGAGGAGTGGAGTGGAGCGCATTCATGAACAAACAGGTCGAACCAAACCCACTGTATCCAGCTGGGTCACCTTCGTCTCAATTGTTCTTTTTTATAAATGTCTCTAATTGGTGGTTGAAGGTCCATTCCAGTATGGATAAACCTAAATCAATGAGGCAGTGAAGCAAGCAAATAGGAATTTTTCTTTTGGGCGTGGATAGCTGTATGGACGTTACGTGGTTCTTTTTTGCAGCAACTGTCAAGCACACAACAACGAAGCCACCGCCAACAGCTGCACTGCAGATAATCGACAGACACAGAACTAGCTAGCTGCACCTGTGAGCGGAGCAACGGCCAAAGGGGGCATTGCCGGCCGTAGCATAGCATGTGCGCGATTCGTTCCACACATAGACGGGACAACTGCATGCAGACAAAGAGTGGATTAGGAGACCGCTGGAATGGGATACGGGAAGCACGGAGGCTGACCTCACCTGACCTGGGTGCGGTATAGCTAGCTGGCGGACGTGATGAGCTAGGTGGGCCTACAGAATAGCTGCGCCCCTAGTCCACTACCACTACCACGACGGGGATAGAAATTAAAGCAACGGTTATGGTTAGTTACAGATGACGGCACGACTCTTTGTTAGGAGTATATACGGCTGGTTTAGTTTCACCTCAAATTCTTAAAAAGTGTTACAGTACTTATTACATCGAATGTTTGCGGACCCGTGCATGGAGCATTAAATATAGACGAAAAAAACTAATTGCATAATTTAATAGGAAATTGTAAGATGAACATTTTGAGCCTAATTAATCCATGATTAAACACTAATTACTAAATAAAAACGAAAGTGCTACAGTAGCTCAAATTCCAACCTCCCGGACACTAAACACGCTTAATTTCTTATGACCAGTAGTAGTACTACCGTACACGTCATGTCGTCTGCCTGTCCAAATATTCCTGATGCCAGCGTTTGCCAGAAAATTCTGCTAGCTGACGGGGGTCGGTTCTTTAGTAGCACTTAAAATTTATGTCACATTTAATGTTCTAATAAAGAGCATTAAATATAAATTAATTATAAAATCAATTACATAGATGAAGGTTAATTTGTAAGATAATTTTTTAAGCCTAATTAATCTATCATTAGCATATGTTTACTGTAGCATAACGTTGCCCAATCATGGACTAATTAGACTTAAAAGATTCGTCTCGAAAATTAGTCGTAAGTTATGTAATTAATTTCATAATTAGTCCATTATTTAATATTACATATATATGTCTAAATATTCGATGTGACAGGAATTTTAGGAGCGCTGACCACTGCCGTGTGGCTGGTAACCTAAACGTACCAGGTGTGGATCCAGCAAAGCCACTAGCAGCAACCAATGCGTCATTCTGTTATTTGATCCTGAAATTTTCACAATTTCTGCAAGTGCCATACCATATGCTTCCTTTAGTTCAAAATATATATATAAGACGCATTGTGTTTTTTTAATTACAAGCTCTAACATACTGTCTAGCTTAGTGATGTTAGGTCGTTGACAATTAAGTCAGCGGCTCGCCACTTTTATATACCTTGACAAACCCTGACCATGCTGCCAAGGGCTCTGTTCACTAGAACTTATCAGCCACCTAACATCACGGTGGGTTTGGTTCTTCTGCTTACGTGTTCGCTTAAGCTTATTAGTCATGATATAGTATTTTTCTCTCACAATAAATTAGCTAACAGTATTTTTCAGCCTAGCTCTTCTGCTTACGTGTGTGGGTTTGGTTGCTGTCGTCGACCAATCCCATTCATGCATCCCGATGTGAATGCACGTCTGTGTCATTGCTAGCTTGTAGTGTTTGTGTTGCGGTGGCCTTCATCTTCGTTTCATCGCCGTGAGCTTTGTGTACCTTTGACCCGTTGGAGAGGAGGCGTAGCGTACCAGCGCCCACGCATGCAGGAGCATTATAGATGGCAAAAAGGACAGTGCGAAATGGATAGTCACACTAGGTATATGATTTGTAGGGGCGGCTCCAGGTGATATGTAGGTGTGGTTTTACCAGCCGCTTCTACCAAACTATTGCTACAAATTGCGGATTTATAGGGACGGTTTAAGATTTATAGCCACCCCTACAAATTATTTTCCAGAAATCAAAATTCTAGACCTAAAAATCGCAAAAAAAAGCAATGTTTTTTAAAATCTCGGGAGGCCTCCAGTGGCTAGCCACCCGCCCGCTCCGCCGAAGTCGTGGCATTTTTCACGCAAAAATAACATGCTTCGTGGCTGGTGAGATTTGAACCCGCGACCTCCCCTCACAGGATACTCCTCTAACCACTACACCACACACTCACTTGTCTATAATGGATTTTCTTTATCCACATATTATCATCAACTAAGTTTAAATTGAGTGTTTGAGACGCTAAACGAATTCAAATCAAAAAAGTTGTCAACCACAAAGTTGTATAATTTTTCAAGATCTACAATTTTTGTTTTTGTTGTTTCTTCATCCGAGGTTGTTTGAAAATTTGAATTTTAAATTTGACACATTCAAACATAGTTTTCCTTGACAAGATGATTTCAAATCAAAAAGTTGTCAACTACAAAGTTGTAGAACTTTTCGACATCTACAACTTTTATTTTGGTTAGTTTCGCCATCCGAGGTCACTGGAAAAATTCAAATTTCAAATTTAAGACATTCAAACATAGTTTTCCTTGACAAAATGGTTTCAAATAAAAAAATTGTCAACTATGAAGTTATATAACTTTTTGACATCATCTTTTTATCCAACAAAGTGGTAGTAACATTGTTCACAAATTTTACATCTCGGCATGTAAAATTTATGAACAATGATACTACCACTTTGTTGGATGAACAAATGACCAAAATAAAAGTTGTAGATCTTGATCAGTTCTCTAACTTTTATGTTCATGACTTTTTCAGCTGAAATCATTTACCCTTTCAAAATGTTGTTTTAAGTTGTCATTTTTTGAAATTCAAATTTTGAATTCATAAAACAAAGCCACATGAAAAAATGACCAAATAATAGCTGTAACAACACAATAAATTGATAGAGCATGATTTTAAAAAATTTTAGAAAAAAAATCATCAAATTTGAAATTAGTATAAGGAAGAAAGACGAGTTACAAGTTTTAACCAGAGATTAAATAGAGAAATCAGAGTTCCTCAATAATTTAAAAATTGAATTTCCAACACATTTTGAAACAGAAAATCTATTCTCGCGCGGTAACCTCTGCAGTTCTATTTCATTTACGTCTGTGTTTTCATTGGTACAACCAAACAGCTCTGTCTAAGCACGGCGACAGCAGTATACTAAAAGACAATTTTAAAAGATAATGAATTTTACTTTCCGATACAGATTTGTTTCCATAGTGAATCATCTATAGACGTACGTCCGTTTTAACCCGGTGGCCGACTCTACCACTCCCAAGTCCCAACCATGGCAGTCGCCCGTTATTCTACCCTCCCCACGGCTTTGAAGATCTGATGACCGCCACGTCAACCCCATCCACCCCGGTGGTCATCTCTTCCCCTCCCCACCATGGCAGCCGCCTATACGTTCTTTTCCCTACACTGACCATTTTGTCAATGCTCTCTAGGTCTCTCCTCTGCTAGTCCCTCTCCCACTCATACAAATTTGACTAATGGTGTTTTGCAAGTGCTCTATCCTTGGCTATTAGCTCTCGGTCATGGAGAACTCGGTTGCTGTATCTGGTGGTGTGTTTCGTGATGAAGAGAAGAAGCGAGACAACGAGGAGCAGTAGTGGCGTGCATGGGTAGCCACACCCACCTCTAGAAAATACATTTTCAAAGGCATATTGTTGGACACACCTGCTAATCACAATTAATAGAGGCCCTGGGTAGTCTGCCTGTCTCTAGAAGGATTTTTGCTTGTCTATGAAAAGGCTTAACGTAGTAGCTGTAGGGAGTCTTGCCATGTCTGCATGGCACAATGGCTAGTGCCATGTTTGGACTTAATCTTGGTCCATAGTGCCGGTAAAAAATCCTAATAGTCTAGAGGGGGGATGAATAGTCTATGTAAAAACTCTACAACAACACTAAGATAAGTGATTAGTAAATAAGATGGCAAAGCGAATCTTGCGCTAGCACTATACTTGTGTTGCAAGCCACCTACTCAATTCTAATATCTATGATCTCTAGTGTATCACTCAAGGGCTAAGTCACTAACTTACATCTAGGTGAACAAGCTAGCAATAGAGCTACAACTAAAGAGCTACACTAACTAGCTACAAGTACTACATAAGGTAAATACACAAAGTAATACAAGAGAGTGGTAGATGTGATATACCACCATGGCAAGTGATCAATCAATGAATACCAAATAATACCAAGGAGACAATCAAGACACAATGATTTTTCGTCTTAGGTTCATTTGCTTGCTGGCAAGCTAGTCCCCATTGTGGCGATTCACTCACTTGGAGGTTCACTGCGCTAATAGGCATCACACACCTAACCCGCAACCTAGGTGTCGCACAACCAACACAAAATAAGGGATACATAAGCCACGTGCAAACCATTAGAGTTGCGTTTGGCGCTCCTCCGAGGAAGGCACAAGAACCCCTCACAATCACAATGATCGGAGCCGAAGACAATCACCTTCCTCTGCTCGACGATCCACCAATGACCAGGCCATCTAGGTGTCGGCAAACACCAAGAGTAACAAGATTTCCACCAGCCCAAATTGCCCAACTAGTGCCACAAGATGCTAGAACACTAAGCAATGCACTAGAGGCTCTCCAATCTCAATCAAGATGATGAAATCAAGTGTGCAAGTGAGTGGAATGGTGTGCTTAGCTCTCAAAGAGTGTATGCAGCTATTAGAAATTCCATGAGAATGGCCAAGGCTAGCCACACCCTCTATTTTTAAGCCCACAAGCAAATAGAGCTATTACCCCTTGGAGCCAACCTTTGCGAGGTCACCGGACACGATGGTGGTGGCACCACCCAAGGGGTGGCGGTGCCCCCAAACGATCAAATCCAACGGCTTGTTTGACTAGCCGTGGTCACCGGATAGGGTGGCGGTGGCATTGCCCCTAGGGTGGCAGGTGACCACCTGGCCAACTGCCTGAAAACGCCAGTCTCTGGAAAAATATGGTGGTGCGCCGCCCTAGGCACAGCGGTGACAGTGGCAGTGTCCAACCCCATTTTCCCTGCTCTCTAGATAAATATGGCGGTGGCACCGGAATAAGGTGGCGATGCCCCTTGGTGGTGCACCATCCCGCCGGTGGCGGTGCACACCGCCCCTTTAGCTGCCAGCCTTAGCGTTAGCTCCTTTCGGCCACGTCCAAGTGGGCACCGCCCTAGGGGTGGCGGTGCCACCGGACAAGGTGGAGGTGAGCACCTACTTCTCGACCTCTCTAGCTGGTCATTGCCATAGGGGTGGCGATGTATTGGACAAGGGGTGGTGGTGCCCTCAGGGCAGCACCTCGAGCCAAGTTTCAGCTCCTTTTCTTTACCTTTTTCACCACATTTGCAAATGTGCTAACACTCCAAGTGTTTCACCATCACGTGCAAGTGTGTTAGCATTTTCTCAATCAATTTTCAAAGGTTAATCACTTTCTCACCGATTGTGCACTAGGCCTAAAATGCATATGCATGTTTTTCCAACACCTAGTGGCACTAGATGATTGAGTTGTCCGATAAGAGCTCCCCTCTTAATAGTATGACCATCTATCCTAAATGTGATTACACTCTCTACAGTGTCTTGATCACCAAAAACAAAATGGCCCTAAGGATTTCACCTTTGCCTTGAGCCCATTTGTTTTTCTCTTTCTTATTTTCCAAGTCCCGGAGCTTGATCATCATCAGATGTCCACACCACCACCATGAACTTCATTTCGTGTGGCCATCTCCATCCATGAGTGCCACCTTGCTCCTTCACTTGGGTTGGACCAACCTATCTCAAATTCACACTTAGATCATAGGGTTAGTCCAAATAGGTTTCATCAATTAACCAAAACCAAACTAGGGCTTTTAGCCGGCACAAGAATGACCCTTTAAAGGATAGTCTCGATAATGTCCCATGCCATAGAAAACTCTATGCCTAAAATAAAAAACTGGCCTCCCCAACTCCTGCCCTACTTGTACTCCCGCATTCGACCATGCTGCCCATCCCATCCCTAAAGATGCGATCTAGGCATCCCCACGTCTCCTCGGCATCATCACCCTACCTGCCCCCTCGAGGCCTCCTTCTATCATAGGCTACTCTCGTCCCCCTAGCTTTTAATCCCTCCAGTCGAACAATTCATTGTGACAGAACCATCCAATTTATAAGAGCACAAGTACAATGGCAGCCTACGAAGCAATCGCACTATCATACCTGAGCCCATATAAACCTGGTAGTCCGCCGAGTACCACGAAGGGTCTTGATTAATTGCCAACATACAACCAAGATCGTACATGATTCAAGATACATGCCACATGTTATATAGAGTTCACAAATACATTGCCATACATCAGAGTACGATTAAAGTTATTACAACTCAAGTTCAAATAAAGTAGTAGCGGAAGCAAATATAGTTTGAAACTAACATCTCACACCGTTGTTCAAATAATTTGCCAGTTTACGATCACAACCCACAAAAGCATGATAGAGGAGTTAACGAGAAGCGCCTTGCCTAGGGCCTACTCCTCGTCCATGGTGGGACAGAAGCAGTTCTTACAATATCCATGATACAATGTGTTATCTGCAACAAGTGGAAAATAAACCCTGAGTACAAGAAGGTACTCAGCTAGACTTACCCATCATAAATCAAAAATAAAGTGCCTCCAAGGATCATGCAAGGCTTTATAAGTGGAGCTAGTTTGACAACATTTTGCATAAAAGCCACTAATTAAGCTATACATTTTGTAATTCGGTAACCAAGTTGATTATAGCTATTCATCTCTAGATTAGTAACTAACCTATGCCAAACATGTGGGATATCATTAGTAACATACAATAGTAACCATAGCTAGTGTAATATTTTCCATGTTCATCATAACCATCACATTCTATAGTCCAATTACTACGATGAAGGGGCTCCGCCAAGTTTCTCACTATCCGAGAGAGACAGCGATTCGAATCGATTGTAACCAGCTAGGCAGTTATTCCTAACACAAATCCTAGGTCTACTAGCCATAGTAGCTTTAGGTCACATTTGGTACAACTCAGGTACACATTTCATGGGTTTGATCAGCGCCGCACAACTAGGGACAAGCCAACTACAAGGACGATCAGGGTTACCCTACCCTTGGGCTCACATCTAGGCTCCCCACATATCCTTAATACCATCTAGAGTACGCACTTTGACAGAATGAGGCCCAGGCCTAAGTTGAGCTACTCGGCTTTGCGGTCGAAACGAGTTATCCGGCCAGCTAAGTGAGAGGCATGCATTCAAAATGACAAGAGGGACTCCAATGATGCGGTCCTTAATCGGCACAGACGGAATCACATGAGTCAACCTATACATCGACTCCACTCAACCTCCAGTTACATTATCCCATGGTTCTTTTCCACGATAGCAAATATAGCCAACCATGCTCTGATATCCACCTATATCTCGCAGGTGATAGGAAATCACCCGACTTCTACCGGTCTAAGTATGGCTAAGCATATATTCGATCCTAGACCTACACATGGTTTAAAGTATATATCTAGACAAGGTAGTTCTATGCATCAAGTGTTTCTAAATCAACTCTTATAACATAATGCATCAAACATAAAGGACTCAAGTGATATTTTATAAAACATAGGAGGCTTAGAATGCTTTGGGGCTTGCCTTTCAGGAAAGAGGTGGGTCGGTGATCTAGGCACTCGGGTTGTTCTTCTGAAGCCTACTCCTCATTTTCAGGAGCTACCTGCTATGGTGCCTCCTGGGTCTCCTCCTCTTTAGCATCGAACTCCAACAATGTGATTCCTTCGGGTGATCCTATATGCATGAGCGTGAAATAAGATATCATGGATGCATAGATAATGACATGGGTGATATGACATGATGAAATGCATAATCATAAGTGTTCTCAACATCAAGGTATTAGGGTGATAACAAGATTAACTTTCTCATATCTCTTCTTTAGTAATTAAACAAACACCTATTTAAAATATTTTCTGTACTACAAGACAACAGCCAATTGTTTTGACCCTAACTAGAGTTATACACATCCAAACAATATAGTTGTGGACTTTCTAGAAATCTTATGAAATTTCCTACAACTTTATTTTAATCATCTTAAGGTGATTCAGTAGCTATCTTGGTCAAACAATTCAATCTTCTAGATCTATCCAGAGGATAAGCAAATCTAACAGCAGACTTCTAACAACTATATTTTCTAAACCATTAATCCTATGACCATGAAATTTTAGGACAAGCAAGATGAGTAAGTTATCTACAACTTTGTTATTAACAAGTTTATCATGAAAAGTCACTATAATCATGAATTTGTCAATACAACAGGAACTACTCATGCAGCCATCTAGTTGAATTATAAAGCAAGGATTAAGTAGTTGCCTATAACCAATCAATTTCAAGTACAACTACTAATATCAACAGATCATATGCATCACAAGCACCATAGAAAACATCATGGTTAAGCCCAACTAGTTTATTTATATACATTTATTAATTTCCTTATATAATAGGGCAATTTAGAAGATAAATATTTCATTGCACAATAAATTCTGAGAAAATTATAGTAGCTTACATATGACCCCAAAAATATACTGTACAAATTTCATTCCAATTTGATATGTATATCCATCTCTACAAAAATGGCAAGTTGCATAGGCTTATTTTAGTGAAAATAGTTTAGCCTAGTGAAAAGTGTCAAACAACATATTTCATATTTTTATTACTTTCATCCTAACATAAGAACACTATGCAAAAATTTGCATGATCATATGTTAGGTATTTTTACCCCAATTAATTTCACCAGAAACTAGTATTTATTTAAGATTAAATAGAAAGACCATATTTAAAGTATTCCTACTATAAGTTTAGTACTTTTCCTAGCTATATAATCTCAATACAAGACCAACAAAATTAGAATCACATTTTTAACACTTCTATAGCTCAAGTTATGCTTTTTACAAGATAGCAACTAATTTAAAAGCACCCTTACTAGCTTAATTTAATTCCCCTAGAAAAATAATCAAAACAGTAGATTTCATATTTTTATCAAATAGTACACTTCATGGTGAATCCAACAAAATTTGGATCACCCTATTTGGACACTCCTAGATCAAGATATGGATTTTTGAAGTTTGCTACAAAATCTGGAAAATAAATAAAGAAAATCAATTTCAAATCGGGCCCAGTAGCTAGGTGCACCCTGGTCCATGCACCCACTGCGACTGCCTGCCGGGTCCCATGGGTCAAAGGACCCCACAAGACAGAGATACAGAGCAGGGGCGTGGATGGTTGACTGGCCCTATCTCGCTGGCAGCGAGGTCACCGGCGGTGAGGTCTTTACCACTACACTCGCCACATCAAGCCGCATCGAGGGGTACCCTCGGTTGGCTTGGTGCATCACTGGAGCAACCTCACTGGTGAGCATGGTGGCTCGGTGGCATCGCGTGGTGGCAGGACTCACCGTCTTAGGCGATGGCACAGCCAGCCGAGCGCGGCTACTAGCTTCTACAAACCCTAGCGAAGCTCTATGGTGTGGATCGAGCCACGATAAAAGCGGCGGTGAGCTTCGACCACATGCATGGAGACAGCGGCGGCTGCATAGCGCATGCAGGCGATGCTCGCTGTTTTGACGAGATGGTGGTTGCTGGTGGGTCTTCATCTTTGGTGATGGTGCTAGGGTTTGAAGCCATGTGGAAACACACTCTAGAGGGGGACAATGAGGTCTAGTCAGTGCCAGACGCGGTGAGCTTGAGCTCGTGGGCGCACGTGGTGCGGTCGCATGGTCCCGCACGGTGGTGGTGGTAGCGGTTAAACTGACTACGACATGAGCTATTAGGACCTAAGACTGATGACAGACCAGGGGAGAAAGAGGTAGGAGAAGCAGCGGATAGGGCTGGCCACGGTGAGCTCAGAGCTCAGTGGCGCTTCGTGGCCATGGCGGCGATGGCGACATGAAATGTCGCATTACCTAGGCTCAAACGGTGGCAATGGTGGGTTAGGGAAGTATAGTGGCTCATGGAGAAGTTATGCACATGATGGATTGGATGTAGATGCAACGGTGGTGATGGCGGTGTGGCAATGGTGAGGGCAAGAGTGAGAGAGCGAGAGCGAGAGAGCGAGAGTGAGAGCGAGAGAGCGAGGGCGAGAGTGAGCACACGTGGAGAGCAAGCGGGGGCATGGTTCTCTTTGCTGTCCACCCTAGCCTAACGCATGGGCCCAATGTCGGCATATGATGTCCACGCGGCGGACGCAACCTGTGGCTGGTCGGCCATGACGTGAAGCTACCCCGACCGATTTAGAACTGCATCGGGTGACTGATAGAGCGACTTCGTGCACCTATAACTCCTAATCCATGGCGATTTATTGAAAATGGGATTAGTGAAAGTTGTAGAGCTATGTGAGATCTCCAACTTTGCTTTTGGAAGCATCATCTCATTCTCAATGGTTTGCAAGTTACAAAGCCCCAAAGTGGTGCACTTGAAACTGAAATCTGCATTTTGACTTAGCAAAATTTTGAAGTCTAAAAACAACATTTTGTTGATTCTTGTGGCCCTATTTGACCATGTTAGGCACTGAATTAGCTCATGACCCTTAAATAAAGTTTGTTACCCATGTCAGGAACTACAACTTTTATTAAGGGTGCACTACCATGCAAATCCTTTATGCTATAGTTCAACTGTAGTCAAAGTAGTATCATGAGAAATGACATTTTTAGTAAACTATGACTTAGAAGCAAATTTGGCTCATGTCATGAATACAAACATTATTCCATTTTCCATCCTAGATGTGTCTAAGGTGTTTTTGTGACCTCACAACCATCTCTTGCATTGGTCACACATTATCACAAGCATATGCATGTATATAATCAACACCACATGTGATAATATGTAAAGAATAAGATGAAATTCTATATGCTCATGCTCATGAATGCTTGGATGATGCTTGTGCTCATGAAATGCAAGTGCCAAATGCAATGCTTAACACTAGGGTGTTACATGCATCCCCTTTCATGCCAATAGCTCAACCTCCCCTCCATCCCCACCAGCAACTCCTCGCTCAATAACCCGATGCTCCCCTCCTTACTGCTCAGGCAAGCAATGCATATGTCAGCGCAGGCATGCGACGATGACAAGCACCAACTAGCAGATGAGATTTTCACCATGACTAGTCTTTTTTTCATTTGTGATGTGCTGTCTATTTGGCCATCTATATATAAAGAGCACATATATACAAGCTGGCCATTTTCATTGCCGCCCATACTAAGACAAGTACTTATACATCCTCTATCTCACAATTGTTGTAATTATAGGTTGTAGTGAGCCAAACTTTATTAAGTTTAACTAATCTTATAGAAAATATTATTAACATTTATAACTCCTAATGTCGGTGTCGATAGAATATCGTCAGGTAGTCCTCCGAGGGCTATCCCACGAAGGTAGATTGATCATTAGAGAAGCATGAGATCAAGAACAAGAAGACAATAGATACACACGAGTTAGATAGGTTTAGGCCATCAGTATGACGTAATACCCTACTCCTGTGGTCTGTTGGTTTGTATTAGCTATAGTATGATATTGCGTAAGTTTGGAGGGGGTCCCTGCCCGCCTTATATAGTCCGGGGAGTAGGGTTACAAGTCGGTTAGATCTGAGAGATAATCAAAAAGTAATAACTGATTACAGGAATCTTGAGATCATACATATCCTAACAGATCTTGTAGTATCTTATGGATATCTTCCTAGTGTCTTGCGGGAGGCGCTGAGCAGAGTTGTGCCCCACAAGGCTTTGTCTTGTGGGCTGGGCTACCCCTGGGGCGCAACCCATGTGGTCTACCATGGGTATCTAGGGTCATACCCCCCACAGCTAGTCCCTGAGTGCCTTGTACCCATTATGCAACACCGTCTTGAGCTAGTTCGAGTAGGTGCAAACAAAGCTGAGCAGTCAAAATCATGGTTCGACCACCATGATGAGTTGTCGAGCAGTTGTAAGTAGTTGCCGAGCAGCATGTATCGTCTCCGAGAAGCATAACTCAAGTACGACTTACCATAAGGGTGTAAGGAGCTAAAATTTAGAATAAAAATTTTCTTCATAGTGGACCAAGTGTGGCCACTTAGAGTCCAACCATGAGAAAAGGAGATAGTCTTCTTCAACTTCAGGAGGCGCGGAGTCTTCCAGATTGAAGCAAACACACTCACCGCAAGGTGAAGTATGCCCACTTAGTCCCCGAGCCTAACAGTAGATGACATAGTCATGTGGTGCCAGGGTCCAAAGTAGAAAAAATAAAGACCAGCCGAGCAGGCAGCCAGTCCTCGGGCGTAGCCCCAAAAAGCACAGTCACCACAAGGTGAAGTGTGCCCACTTAGTCTCTGAGCCTAATAGTAGGTGATGTGGTCACGTGGTGCCAGGGTTAGAAATAGTAGTCAACTAAAGTAAAATCCCATATGCGGAGAGGAACCGAGACATAATTCTAACGCAGTCCCCGAGCCACAAGAGGAAGTCTTGGAGAAAAATAAACACGGAGAAAATACCATAGGGCAGTTGTACAATAGTAATTACTGAGCCATAACAATTGGTGAAGAAGTCGGCAAAAATTCGGAGGGCCATAACAAATTGCGGAGATAAATTAGCTATATGGGCCACGGTCGTGTAGAAGCCCAGGTAATGTACCACCTTACTATTGTGGAGAATTTGGGGTGGCATAAATCATGGGAACAGTTCCCCAAAAACCCTCGAATGTGAAAGGGTGGGGAAAGTGGTTTATAACCACGTCACCGCATCCCGCGTTCCCACCTTTGCCACTTTGCCATTTCGTCTTCCTCCTTAGCCCTCACATTTCCATATTCGCATCCACACTCGCTTCTGCCGCCCTAAACCCTAATCAGATCTGAGAGATGGCACTGAAGAAGGGAGCTGCCAAATCAAAGAAGATAAGCCCCAAGAAGGCGAGCGCCGAAGCCTGGCATGATGAAGAGTGGGTGCCATCACGAACAGGAGAAGCAGAGCTCAACAGATTGGTGGAAGCTGGCGTTCTTCCTGACCATGCTACCACCAGGATGGTGGCTGGCCCTCGGTGAGCCCTTCCCAATGCCTCATACCGATGAAGTGGTGGTATTTGAGGATTATTTCTGGCATGGGTTGGGATTTCCTGTTCATCCATTCCTGAGGGATTTGTTGGAGCTTTGGGTGATTAGTCTGTGCAATCTCCACCCAAATACCATTTTACACATCTCTATCTTCATCCATTTTTGTGAGGCATATCCCAGAATCCTTCCCCACTTCAACCTCTTCCGTCACCTGTTCTGGCTGAAGAAGAGAAAGCGGCGTTGGTCCAAGGTGGTCAGTGGAGTGTACCTTCAGCTGCACGATGGAATGGTGGGGGAGTACCTTACTATGCCGCTGAACACGTCCCTAAAGGGGTGGAACGCCTAGGTGGTTCTACATGAGGCAGAGCCACCCAGCCATCCGCTGCAACACAGGACCACATCCTGGAGAGCCAGAAGAGCTGGTTAGAGACTGCCAAGTAGTGAAGATATGGAGCAAGTGAGGGAGCTCCTTAGCTTAATAAAGGGTGTAAAGACCAATGGCAGATTGGTGGCGGCAAGCTTTATAGTGCACTGCGTTCAGCCCTGTAAGGAGAGAGCCCACCCCACCTTTGAATTCAAGGGGGAGACCGATGGTACTCGAGAGAGGCCAGAGATGCTGCCGAGGGACATTGTGGAAGAGTGGGCAGTAGAGCTATTCGCACTGTTTGCCTTATTCAGCATGTTAGGGTATACAAAGCCCTTTAACTACAAGAATCTGCCTCCTTAGGTAAATATCTCAGTTGTATGTTCCTGATGCTTTTTACCTTTTGCCATTTCCAAGCATTGGACTGATTCACTTATGCGAAGATCCACTTGTAGGATAGGGTGGTGTACTTCTCGGGCATGCCGAGGAGCAAATGGCCAAAGGGAGTAGATGCCCGGCCATCACCGTAGCCTGAGGAGGGAGTAGTCAACATCTCATCGGAGAGTCCGTCCCCGGTGTCGGAGAAAATCTGAGGGAAGAGGGCAGCTGTTGATGAGCCGGCATCTCGCTTGGTGGTGACCAGACCACTCGAACGCGAAGGACCGCGGTGTTTGAGTGGTTGGATGACGACAAAAGTTTGGTAGCTCCTCCACCAAGCACTAAAACACCTCCGCGTAGGATGCACGTAGAGGAACAAGCAAAGGGAGGCAAAGAAGTCCTCGAGTAGCCGACGAGGGGAGTCCCACGCAACAGGCAATGGGGCCCCCGAGCAGCAAGCGATGGGAGTCCTCGAGCAGCAGGTGAATGAAGTCCCAGAGCGATGAGCAGAATAGAGGCCAATGGTGGAGGAGGCGGGACCTCCACCCCTAAGCACGGAAGTCGACCCCATGGCCGAGCCTGGGTGATTGGGTAGGCGCCACCGGTTCAAGAAATTGTAACGGTAGACCAAACCATAAGTATCCTTGTATTGGAGTTTATTTGTTGTCATGTCTTAGCTTTTTTGGCAACTGACGAGGTGATCTGATGCAGTGCAAAGCATGCAGAGGATCCAGCTCTGCTCATTTAGACTATCAAGCAATCGAAGGCTGGTCCTAGTGCAAAAAAGGTGCCGGTAGACCCCATGCCAGAGTCCCTAGTTGCTCGGCGGCCTATGGAGGAGTCAACCATAGCTATCGGTGGACTTGGTGGCGGTGAGAGGTTGGCTGATGGATCAGCGATGGTGCCCGGGGCGATGGTGGAAACCGCTGGATCTTTTAGGAGCAGAGGTTGGAGCTGTCGATGCCGTGCTAGTGTTTGGAACGGAGGGGCCTGTGGTGCTGGAGGAATAGGCGGCGCTGCCTGAGGCATCAGAGGGCATGGTTAGACACGCTATCCAACAATCAAGCCCCCAGGTGGTGCATCTAGCTACAGCGAAGGAGGACGAGGTGGAAGAGATCGAGCGTGCTGAACCTTGACCCTAATCTATCTAAATCCTCTACAAGCGTGGCGACGAGGTGGTGGTTGTTGAGGAGGAGGATACCACCAAGCAGATGAGGAGACTGAAGTCCATCATTGCCGGTGTGATGAAACAAATCGAGGTCAGTACTGCATCTTGAGAGCTTGTCTTCAACGTTGGAGACTAGAATTCATCATTATCAATGTGCATTTGCAGGGGATAACTCGAACTACCGAGCAGCGACACCAACTGATAAAGAGGATGGAGCCCCTCACCAAGGAGAACAAAAAACTCAAAGCGGCAATGAACCTCATGGAGAGAAACATCTAGAGGGCCCAGTGCGAGCGAGATCTTGCAGAGTCCAACGCGTGGGACCTAGAACACCAGAAGGGCATCCTATTGGAGTGGCTGGCGACCATGTCTGAGCAGCTATGGAGCAAGTTTGAGCAGCTGGTCACTGTCTCAGAGCAACTGATGAATGCTTTTGAGTAGTTGGAGCAGCTACAGAAAGTCTCTGAGCAGAAGAAAGGTATGTCGTATTGGTGAATGTGCTTTGTATTGCTGAGTAGCTATATCTTTGGTGATGACTATCGTGCTTGTAGAGTAAGATGCGGAGCTCGGCCAGCTACGCTAGGCCCTCGAACAACTCTGAGAGGAGAAGGCAAAGGAGTCAGAGCGAGCAGACAAACTAGCTGAGGAGCTAAAAGGTGAATACTTCTGGGCCAAAGTTACTGCTGAAGTGGTTTTCTTGTTTGATAGAACCTTGTAATGCTTGTAGGCTACCATCATAAAGTCAAGGCATTGTTTTTGTGCTTGTGCAGGAGGCCAGGACCCAAATGGACAAGTTCAACGCTGTAGTCACCGAAGTTAAACCGGCGCTCGACTACGTCGACCTGGAGGTGGCTCCTCAGCCTGATGGTCGACCGTAGCGTTCGGACACCATCATCCAGAGGTGCAAGGTAGCGTGGGAGAACTTCAAGAGCTTCAACCACGATGCCATTGTTACCGCCGCTACTCACGCTCTTGCAGTGGTTTAGTCCCACTATCTAGCCATTGACCTTCAGGCAATAGGGGGTGGATACGCTGAAGGACTGGGTGAGGTGGAGACCCAGCAGCTAGAGGATGAGGTGGAGGACGCGGCGAAAAAGTTGGTCAGCGATATAGATCTATTTGGAGAGACGGACGGTGATGACAGAGCTTGGTGATCTGCTCAGATAATATTATCTATAACATCTGGAGAAGGTAGTTAGAGCAAGCAATAGAGCGAAAAACATTTATGCATTTGTATAAATGTTATGAAGTGCATGTTTCTACGACTTGTTCATATTTGCGGTGAAAAATCGTTGTAGTAACATCCCAATGCAATTATACGTAGTATAAGTAGCAGCCGAGCAGTTAGTCCGTTACTGAACTCTTTGGCCTCAGCTAGCCCATAGTCCATAACATTGAGCGTGGAGCCCATGGATGTGTAGGAGGAATAGGCATCACCAAGGAACCGCAGCTGACCACCCATAACGCAGAGCGTGGAGCCCATAGCACGTGTAGGGAGAGATCGGAGATTGGGTCTGCTCCATAGAGCGCAGAGCGGAACGTGTGCTGCTTGGCGGTTGGTGAAATGATTTGGAGATAAACGTAGTATAAGTGGCGTCCGAGTAGTTAGTTCTTTATTGAGCTCTCGGCCTTGGCTAGCCCATAGTCCATAATGTCGAGTGTAGAGCTCATGCACGTGTAGGAGGAACAGGTGTGACCAAGGAACCACAGCCGACCACCTATAACGCAGAGCGCAGAGCCCATGGCATGTGTGTGGAGAGATCAGAGACTGGGTCTTTTCCATAGAGACCAGAGTAGAACGTATGCTGCTCGCTGATCGGCGAGATATCTTGGAGATTTGGAGAAAAGTCTTCAACAATTTGGAGAAACATGTTTGGTGAAATACGTTGGTAATTTGGAGAAAACGTGTTTGGCGATTTGGAGAAAATGTGTTTGGCAATATACATTGGCGATTTGGAGAAAACGTGTTTGGCGATTGGGAGAAAACGTGTTCAGCGTTTTGGAGAAAACATGTTCGGCGATAAACATTGGAGATTTGGAGAAACGTGGTCAGCGATTTGGAGAAAAACTGTTCGGCGAAAACGTTGGAGATTTGGAGAAACGTGGTTGGCGATTTGGAGAAAAACCATTTGACGAAAATGTTGGAGATTTGGAGAAACGTGGGCAGCGCTATTATGATGATTTCATATTGGAGTTCGTCATGGAGTAGCGAAAGCTTAGCGACCGTAAGTGGAGATTAAACCATAATAGAGAAATAATGGAGACAAACTATGGAAACCAAAACCTTATTCATCATAGAATGGAGAGTACATATCTAGAGCATTTCAAGGATAGAAACGTATAAGGTGCTCGATGTGCCATGAATTAGGGACATCGATTCTGTCTAAGTCACATAAGTGATAAGACCCTGGTTGGGTAACCTCTTTGACGACATAAGGCCCTTCCCATGGGGAGGAGAGCTCGTGCATCCCTTCAGTTTTTTGTTTTCTACGGAGAACGAGGTCACCGACATCAAATGAATGACCTTTAATGTTGCGGTTGTAGTACCTCCGCAAGCCTTCTAGATATTTGGCTGTGCGGACACAAGTGATTAGGCGTTCTTCCTCGGCCCTATCGACATCCTCTGTCCAAATAGTTGTGGCTTGCTCTTCATCATAATTTTCCACCTTAGGTGCTCAGAAGGCAATATTCGCTGGTAGTATGGCTTCTGAGCCATAAACCAAGAAATATGGAGACACACCGGTGCTACGACTAGCTTGAGTGTGCAATCCCTAGACTACAGCTGGTAGCTCCTTGAGCCATCTGCTTGGATGCTTATCTTCTTTCTAAAATAGCCTCTTTTTGAGGGCATCAAGGATCATGCCATTTGCCCATTCGACCTAGCCGTTGGCTCTAGGGTGGCAATGGAGACGTATTTGATGGAGATGCACTGGTCTTCACAGAAGTCCCAAAAGTGGTGGCCAGTAAATGTAGTTTCGAGGTCGGTGATGATATTGTTCGGGAGACCGAATCTGTGGATGATATCTTCAAAGAGCTCGACTGCTTTCTTTGTAGTAGCCGAGACGAGCAGTTTATACTCGATCCACTTGGAGAACTTGTCGATGGTGATGTATACATACTGGAAAACCACCTGCCGCTGGCTTGAAAGGCCCAATCATATCTAGTCCCTAGAATGCAATGGGCTAGGAAGCTAGGATGGTCTGTAGCTCTTGTGCCTGCATGTGTATCTGCTTGGCGAAAAATTGGCATCCTTCACAATGTCGGACGAGGTCTTTTGTGTTGAAGATGGCCGTGTTCCAGTAAAAACTGACTCGGAAAGCTTTGTCGACCAATGTTCTCGAAGCCATGTGGTTGCCGCAGGAACCAGAGTGAATTTTGAGAAGTAGCTTCACTCCGTCTTCTTGGGTGATGCATTTTTGCAGTATCCCTTGGCAGTTTTCCTCATCAAGTTGCCATCCACCAGCACGTAATGTTTGCTTTGATGGATTAGGCATTTGGTTTTAGTCTTATCGGCGGGTACTTCAGCGTTGGAGAGGTACTTGATGAATTGTTCCCTCCAATCGGTGACCGGTGAAGGTACCGTAAGTACCAACCGCTCGGTGGGAGGAACTTCCTAAATTTCCTTATCTTCCTTAATGGATGGCGCCAGAAGATCTTGAACAAAGACCCCTGGCGGAATCATGGCGTGAGAGGAACCTAGCTTGAATAGGTGATCGACAAGCTAATTTTGATCACGTACCATGTGGTGGTACTCGATACCGTAGAACTTCCCTTCAAGCTTTCTGATTTTGGCACAATATGCATCCATCTTCACACTGAAGTAGGACCAATCTTTATTGGGCTGGTTGATGACCAGCGTAGAGTCCCCGTATACCATGAGGCATTTAACGCTGAGCTCAATGGCTATATGGAGTCCATGGAGACATGCTTCATATTTGGCGGTGTTTTTAGAGGCTGGAAAGTGTATCCGGAGAATGTATCGGAGCTTAACATTGGTTAGCATAATGAATAGAATACCCACACCAGCACCATTGATGTTAAGGGCACCATCGAAGTACATCATCCAGTGCTCGAGGCAGGTGGCGGTGATGGGCTCTTGGATCTCGGTCCACTCAGCGATGAAATTAGTAAGCGCCTAAGACTTGATGGTAGGCCTGCTTTTGAATTCAATGGAGTAAGTGCCAAGCTCGATAGCCCACTTGATGATATGGTCATTGGCCTCTTTGTTGTGGAGAATGTCCCCTAGAGGGAACTCGGTGACCACGGTGATCTTGTAATACTCAAAGTAGTGGTGGAGCTTGCGCGACGTAATCAGAACGGCGTATAGCAGCTTCTGGACCTAAGGATAATGAGTCTTGGGCTTGTTAAGAACCTCGCTGATGAAATATACTAGACGTTGCACCTTATAGGTGTGCCCGGTCTCCACACGTTTGACCAAAATAGCTGTGCTAACGACGCGAGAAGTAGCGGCGATATAGATCAGGAGAGTTTTCATCTGGCCGTGGTGCCATCATGATCGGAGGCTTTGTTGGGAACAACTTAAGCTATTCGAAGGCTATGTCTGCCTCTTCCGACCAGGAAAAGTGCTCGGAGGCCTTGAGAAGTTTAAAGAATGGTGGCCCTTTTTCACCTGAGGCACGATATGAAGCGGCTTAAAGCAGCCATGCAGTCCTATAAGCTTCTGTATATCCTTGACGCATGTTGGCCATTTCATGTTTGTGATGGTGGAGACCTTGTCAAGATTGGACTCAATGCCTTGTGCGCTGACAATATAGCCTAGGAGTATATTAGATGGAACTCCAAAGATGCACTTTGAAGGGTTCAGCTTCCATCAGTGCCTTTTAAGGTTGGTGAACGTTTCTTTCGAGGTCGGTGATAAGATCATCGGTGGTCTTGGACTTGACAACCACATCGTCGATGTAAGCTTCGATGTTGTGGCTGATCTGTTGATCAAGGCACATCTAGATAGCCCTTTGATAAGTTGCCCTAGCGTTCTTGAGTCCGAAGGACATGGTGGTGTAGCAGTACGCACCGAAGGGCATGATGAATGACGTCTTGATCTGGTCTTCTTCCTTGAGGGAGATCTAGTGATAGACGAAGTAACAGTCAAGGAAGGAGAGCAGTTCATAGCCGATGGTGGAGTCTACAACCTCATCTATCTGAGGTAGACCGAAGGGGTCTTTAGGGCAGTGTTTGTTAAGATCAATGTAATCAATGCACATTCTCCATTCTTTATTCTTTTTTGAATGAGAACATGGTTTGCTAACCACTCAGGATGATACACTTCTTTTATGAATCCGGCAGCTAAAAGCAGTTTTATTTCTACCCTAATAGCCATCTTCTTGTCTGGTGTGAATCGGTGGAGTTTTTGCTTGATCGATTTGGTGGTCGGTGAGACATTCAAGGAGTGCTCGATCTTCTCCCGTGGTACCCTCGGCATGTCTGCAGGTTTCTAAGCAAACACATTGGCATTGGCACGTAGGAAGGAGATGAGCACACTTTCCTATTTGGGGTCAATCTAAGCCCTAATCTTCATGGTCTTGGAGGGGTCGTCGAGGCCAAGGCTGACCTCCTTGATTTCCTTGGACTTGGTGGAGGCGCGAGGAGGCTCTAGCTCTAGGATCTTCAAGTCATCGGCGGGCACCATCTTGGCTTTGGTGACCATGCTATCCATCTAGATGGAGAGGTCAGTAGCTTCGGCGAGGGCGAGATTCTCTATCTCAGCAGGCATAGGCGATGGAGAGGTTGGCCCATAGGGCTAGGACTCCTATAGGCAAGGGCATCTTCAGCACCAGATATGCATAGTGTGGTATAGCCATGAACTTGGCCAGAGCTGGCCGACCAAGTATGGCGTGGTAGGTGATGTTGAAGTCGACTGACGTAGAAGTTGATGTGCTCGACGCGGTGGTTGCTTGTCGTGCCAAACTGTACTAGTAGGGTGATCTCTCTAAGCTTTTTGCAGGCCTAACCAAGTATCACACCCAAAAGGAGGAGTCGAAGGGTGTGAGATCTGCTAACCCAAGGCCCAGCTCCTTTAGGGCTCTAGCAAAGAGGAGATTTAGAGCGCTCCCACCGTCGACTGAGCACTTTTCTAAAAAGCACCTTCCGAACAGGTTGCATCATGGATGAGGGGGAAACGCCATATGTAGGGAATGTCCACCCACTAGTCAGCCCTGCTGAAGGTGATGGGGACCTCAGACCATGGGCGAAAGCTGGGGTTGGCGAAGGCATCTTCCGTAGTGACGACGAGCACCTGCCATGCAGCGAGCTTCTATTCCCTTCTGCTCTCAGGTGGAGATGAGGCCCCTAAAGATGGTGGCGACCACCTTGTCGTAGGTCCTAGAGGGCATTGTTATTGGCCCTAGGTGGTCGGCAGCCTTTGGCTCCATCGTTGGTGTCATCGTCCTAGCTTTTTGTCCTGGAACTCCTTAGCCAAGCCGAGGCAGTTCTTCATCTTATGTTTGGCATTTTTGTGGAGAGGGCATGGGATGTTGAGGATCTTCTTGTATTGCTCATCATAGTTGCGCTTGGCCCGAGGTTCATTGACGGTGGTGATGATGTGGTCTGGTCGACGGTGGTGATTTTGGCCAGACTTGGGTCCTTCAGGTCGATCACGACCGCTGTCATGATGGTAACTATGGTCATTGTGGCATCGGTCATCGGGGTGGTCATCATAGCGGCGTGTTGGGCGATGAGTGCTTGCATCCTCGTTAAAGCGCACCTCGGCTTCCTTGGTGTCGGCGTACTGTTTGGTGGTCATGATCATCTCGCCAATCCTGGTAGGCAGCTTGCTGTTGAACTTGGAGCGAAGCTCGTGGTGGTGGAATCCTTGGATGAAGGCGGTGATGACCTCAGCTTCCGTGATATTGGGGATAGAGTTCCTCATCTCAAAAAGCATTGGATGTAGCTATGGAGGAGCTTGGACGGCTTCTGGTTGATGTGGTTCAGATCATGCTTGGTGCCCGACCGAGTACACATAGCCATGTAATTTTCGGCGAAGACTTTTTTTAGCTCTTCCTAGGATTCGATGGAATCCGGGGCAAGGCTTGTAAACCAACTCATGGTGGCCGATGTGAGCATGATGGGAAAATAGTTGGCCATGACACTAGTGTCCCCTTCAGCGGTGCACACAGCGGTGGCATAAGCCTATAGCCACTGTGTTGGATTCATCCTTCCTTCATAGGGCTTGACCCTAGTGATTTTGAAACCACGAGGCCACTAAAGTGTTTGGAGCACCCTTGTGAATGCTGGGGGGCCCTCAGGATTGTCAGCACCATCGTCTATAGCGTTGCCGTCGGTGAGCGGCTCGAGAGCTGAGTTCGGGTTACCATACTCTTGCTCATACTCCTGGCAGCGGCATACTTCGTCTTCATGGCGACCGAAGCGGCATTCATCAATATGTCATCATGCATCTCGGAGATTGTTGTGGTGCACTCGGATGTCCTAGTTGTCTTCTGGTCAGGTTGGTAGTGATGTTCAATGCGGTTGCCCCTAGCTCCGCCCTGTAGGGATTGCCTATCGTCGCGGCGCTAGTCGGTGAAGCGACTTGGGCGACGATCGGATCTTGTGGCGACTAATCGGTGAATCAAGGTTGTGGAGTAAGAAGGTCTCTGATCCTAGTGGATCTCATTAACCTAGCAATGCACCACTTTAAGCATTGCGGCGACCTTGGCGACCTTCGGTGTCTACGGCAGCCGGGCGAGCTCATTGGCGGCCACGGCCAGGTTGGCGCTTGGAGTCTTGTAGATGTCATAGCCATTAATGCGGAGAAACTCGTCATCGAGGTTGCACTAGAGTGGCCTTCCTTGTGAGTCAAGCTGCTGCTCGGCCATCGGAAGGGTCATCTCGTTTGCTCGGCGTTGTGTGCGGTTGACGTTCTGGTTTTCATGAGCGGCGCGTTCCTCCTTGGTTTTGTCATTCCGAGGGGGGCTATAGACGCTAACGTTGAAGATTGCGTCACCATGGAACAGAGGGGGAAGAAGTAGCTCGGTGGTTGTTTTGGTGATGGTCTCCATAGAGCCCTAGGACTTAGAGTCTAGATTCTCCTCTAGGATGGTCTAGAGGGACACTCTGGAGCGTCGGCCGATGTGGAGCATGTTGACACCCAACGGAGGCTGGTCGACAAGAGGATGGACGTCTCCCACCTGGTCGGTGAATTTGCCCCTTAGGGCATCTTGGAAGGTGGTGGTGACGTTGGTGAGCCCAAAGGGCAGAGTCGCAACTCCTGGAGTTTTCCTGAGCAGCCTCCAGTAGATCTAGATCAGAGGGTGGTCGGCGCTGGACCAGAGTGTCCAGAGCTAATTTGGCGAAGGAGAGGAATTCGGTGAGCTTCTGACCAACCTGATCGATTGATGCGATTCAGATCGTCATTATTGATCTGCCTTCTCTGGTAGTGAGGAAGCAGGCGGTGAGTTGTTGATGAAGGTGACCTCAGAGGTGGTTTTGAGA